>NC_135580.1:4625621-4927049 GCF_965152235.1 Eretmochelys imbricata | reverse complement strand
CTTGCAACGGCAATATGAGTGGCCCAAGCCATTCTGCCTCCCAGGGTGGAAAACATTTTCAGTGCCCACCCAGCCCCCAGCAGCTGAGGAGAAAATGAACTCACAACCGGGCAGTTGGTGAAGTTTTAAATTAAAAAAAAAAAAAAAAAAAAAAAGAAAAGAAAGCCAGCTAATCAGAGCAGAAATCCCCTGGAAGTTGGCACCCTGCATGACCACCCTGCTCGCACGCCCCTAGAATCAGCCATCACTGCTAAATAAAAAACACATGTGTTTTAGGAAGGCTGTGGGTCACTGTCACTTGTCATGGGTTCTGAAAAGGAGGAAACACAGGTGCTTGAAACCCAGTGAGGCCTGCAGGTTGATAGGCAGTTGGTATACAGGGCAGTCCCAGTCTAAGAGTGAAAGAACTGCCAGATTCCATGCTATGACAGGTAAAGGCAAGAGGCCAAACACTTGAGAAGGGAAAAATGAGAGACCAGAAAATGGCAGAGGTGGAAATAGTTTCATAACCATAATGCTGACATTTGGACAGATAATGGAGATACTTTCTAAAAAGTCTTTTTCAGTAGACATGAGTGTGACCCAAGGACCTATGGATGCCGAGTGGTAGAGGGTACAGAGGGACAGGGAATCCCCTGAATTCACCAAAAGAATGTCATGTAAGGTCTCTAAAGAAAGCTTGCGTCATACTGGTCATCAGAAACATTGTAAGATGTATGTATGGAAAGTATGAGACAAGTTTTGTGTATATATACTGGAAATTACATTGCCTCTATATAAATCCATGGTACGCCTACATCTTGAATACTGCGTGTAGATCTGGTCACCCCATCTCAAAAAAGATATATTGGAATGGGAAAAGGTAGAGAAAAGGGAAACAAAAATGAATGGGAGTATGGAACAGCTTCCATATGAGGAGCGATTAATAGGACTGAGACTTTCCAGCTAGGAAAATAGATGACTAAGGCGGGTTATGGTAAAGGTCTATAAAATCATGACTGGTGTGGAGAAAGTAAATAAGGAAGTGTTATTTACTCCTCCTCATAACAGAAGAACTAGGGGTCACCAAATGAAATGAATAGGCAGCAGGTTTACAACAAACAAAAGGAAGTATTTCTTCAGACAATGCACAGTCAACCTGTGGAACTTTGCCAGAGGATCTTGTGAAGGCCAAGACTATAACAGGGTTCATAGATAAATTCATGGAGGATAGGTCCATCACTGGCTACTAACCAGGATGGGCAGGGATGGTTTCCCTGGCCTCTGTTTGCCAGAAGTTGGGAATGGGTGACAGGGGATGGATCACCTGATGATTACCTGTTCTGTTCATTCACTCTGGAAGATGGGACGCTGGGCTGAATGGACCTTTGGTCTGACCCAGTGTGGTCGTTCTTATGTTTTTAAAGTCTCTGACTAGGGACTGGTCACCAGAAAAGTGAAAACGCAGGTTTCTTTCAGGCAAGAAAGGTTTGTCTATCTGTTTACATGGAAATTAAGTATTGTGTGGTTCACAATGGGCATCCGCTTACAATCAAAGCTGAAAGCTAGTGAATGATTGTGAAGTCTTCAAAGTGAGGAAATGTACAGGAAGAATTGAACCAGCTGGGGAAAGCCCTGTTTACATGTGAACTTTTGTGGGTATAACTAAGGGGTAGAGAGGTACACCCTCATTCCTTTAATCTGTGAGAGCAAGCTGCCAGCAGGCTTGGTCTTATGAGAAGGGATCTCAGCTAAAGTGGTTGAAAATACAGGGAAAACTATCTTGTTGGAGTTAGGGGAATGCCCTGTTAGTTAAGTTTAGGCTCTAGAAAGTGTCATGATTTTGTTTCATATATAACCATTTGTTTCCAATATTCTCACTCCCTATCACTCGACTCTGTTCTTTGATGGTAAACTTATCCTTGTTTTCACTGTATGAAAATGTAAGTGCTGTGTGTTCAGTGGTGATCCTGAGTTTGAAGCTGGTGTGTGCTATTCCTTTGGGAATACTGGATCTGAGTGTTCAGTGGAACAGGGACTTAATGCTTCAGAGGGTTGCTTGGAGGAGTTGGGGGCTGGCGGGTGCTTCTCGCTAACCTGTATAGAGAGAGCAAGCCCTGTGGAAGTCTGGAAGGCCGGCCCTGTGTTGCCAGAGGCTGGCGGTTTCAGAGCGCTGACCTACAGCAGGCACAGACAAGACTGTTTCACGCTACGAGCAGATGGAGATGAGATGCCTCAACCCTGTGTACTCTGAGAAGCCTGAATCACAAAGTTGGGATCTGAATGTGAGCTTTTCCTAAGGTTGGGGAGAGTTTGAACTGGTGGTAGGGTTCACACCCAAGTGTACATTTTCTTTGGTTTTGTTTTTTTTAGAATTGAAGTTCATAATAGTAATACTAACATACTTACAAGAAAAATTAGAGGAGCCAGACCTTGCATGTAATTCTGTACAGACCACCGGTCCACAGTCATAATACTAATAATGAGACTGATGTCAATTTCCCTATTTAATCTGCATATCAGGGTATGAAGGTCAATTAGTTAACTCTTGCATTCAAGGAGTCAGCATGGCTGTGTTGGAATGATTTGGCTTCTATATACACATAAAAAAAGACTGGATGTGCATCCTTGACAATGGTATGTCATGTAACCAATTTAGGCCAAAGAACTGGCACTGGAGAATGTGATACTTTACATTTCTATCAGACTACCGGGATTGCTGCTGAGTTCCTCAGGGTTCTATATTGCGCACATCACCGCAACAGCTGTGTGTCAATGTTTAAAAATTAAAATTGAAGAGAAGAAAATTATTCAGAAGTGTCTCACATTACCCTCAAGACATTCACCAAATCATTGAAATGTGAGATGGAAGAGTGAGATTAAGCAATCTCATCTAGTTCCCTGGTAATTCAGGTTTTCCCCTCCAGCACCTGGCCAAGTGCCGCCTTCACTCTAGATTTAACTGTTGGAAGGGATATGGGGCTTTTACTGCAATATGGGTAGATATACCTATCATTAATGAATGTATCCTACCAAGACTCCTGAGAGGTAGGGAAGTATTATCTCCATTTTACAGATGGGAAATTGAGGCACAGAAGGTAAAATTTGCCAAAGCACCTAAGTCACTTAGGTACTTCGGAAAATTTTACACAGCAAGAATAAGTGACTTGCCCAAGGTCCCACAGCTGTTCTATGGAAGAGCTGGGGATTAAATCCAGATCTCCTGAGTCCCAGTCAGCACCTTAACCACCAGAGAAACATCCTTTCTCTTCTTGCTGTTTGGTTTACATTATCCTTTGTTTCAGTGTTAGTCTGGTAACCTAGTTAAAACTTTTCTGTCACATCACTTAGCCAAGAGATACAGCTTCAGCTCTCAGAATCATTCCCCACAATCATTCCCTCAGGCCTTTAGTCATGCTCTCCCCGTGAATTCCCTCCAGCTTGTAAACAACACCTCTCTGGTAAGGAGGCGTCCAGAACTCGGATGCAATACTCCAGTTGTATTTCCACCAGAGCCATACAGAAAGGCCAATTATTATCTCCCTGCTCCACGATGTGCTCCCTTCATCTATACAGTCCAAAGGTCACGGCCCTATTTTGCAGCCATATCAAACAGCTCCTGTCTAATGTATAGTCAGTCCCCTGCCACCTTTACATCTTTTATTCAGACGTGTCCTTCCTATTTAAATATTAGTTTCAGATTTTTCTCCGGTCAGATTGATTCACTTGTCTTTCACTAGGTGGAATCTGTTTTTTTAGCCCCTGTTTCTGATTCTCCCCCCCCTGTGTCTGTGTATTATTTCAGCCTTCTCTAGTATGTACAGCTTCTCCACTTTAATATCACATGTGAATTTCATCAGGAGGCACTCTTTGCGTGTAAAGATCCGATCTATATGGCCATACGCGTTTTTTCTACAACTGTTTATTTACTTAAAGCACAATCTCAGAAGACAGACAAAAGAGGTAGTATCGAATGTAATATTAAAAATGTATTCTCAAAGTGGCAATGAATATGTGGGCTATGGGCAAAGGAATTCCTTATGGAAATAATAAAAGCCATTCCTTTAATAAATACAGAAGCTCTGTCCAGTTTTACTGTCTTCCAAAGGCTCTTTTTCAGCATATCCACTAAAAAGATACCAGATAAAATAGTATTTGTCTATTTCTTGGCTTCTCACATAGGTAATTTTCTCCCCTGACAACACATGCAACGTTTTCCAGAGCCAACACAGGAATTCTGGTGCTTTTTTGTTGTTGTTGTTCTTCCAACAAGCTGCGACTCTTCATCTTGCTGCCGCTAGGAGAAGACATATGGTTTGTACTTTCAATATTTTCCTTTCCATTCTCATTGGGGAGGCTCAGAGCATAAAAAAATAAAAAATTGCCCAATCATTTGTCAATGGAAAATAGGGGTGGGGGTAGGGGGAAACCAGTGTCATGCACTTAGGTGTTTTTCCACTGTTACCTTCAAATAATTTGATCCTGGTCTTACTTTTTCCAAAACAAAACATGCAACTTTTAATCATCAAAACGTGGAAGTGAGATACTTACGTAGAGTATCCATTAAAAGTGTGCAGAGAAAGGGAATTACAGAGAAAGTAGCAACCTGCATTAATTACTTAAACCCCACAAAACCCTGGTGGGGTACCCATTTTTCAGGCTGGTAAACTGAGGCTCACGGAGGCGGAAACTAAAACTGGTTGAAAAACTTAATGAAATTGTCCACATTTTGGCTAAATTTTAGTGGTTGGTTGAAATTTCAAATGTTGATTGAAAAAAATTGTCCAATGTCAACATTTTTGACCAGCTGTGGTTGTGACTTGCTCAGGGTAACACAGTGAGTCACTGGTAAAGCCTAGAATCTAGGAGTCTTGGCTCCCAGTTCTCTGATGTCATCACTAGAGACGAGTGGTTCTTAACTGGGGGTGCACACACGGGGGTGCGAGAGGCCCTTTCTGGGGGTGCGAGACATGCCAGATATTTTCAGAAGGTAAATCATCGAAAACACAAATTAAGCACAGGCACGTAAGTACAACTACTTTGTTTCATCAAACCTGTGTATTTATTAACATACATTTTTTAACGTTTACTGTAATATACAAACAAAAATATATCTAGGTTTAAACAACTGACCTACTTCAACAATTTTTGATAAGGGGTGCGAGAACATATTTTGAGAACCAAAGGGGTGCAGGCTGCAGTAAAGGTTAAGAACTACTGCACTAGACAATATTGACTTAAGCCTTGATCTAGTAAAACACTTACGCACTTTATTTAAATACTGAGATGTATGCTTAAGTCTACTGAAGTCAAATGAATTAAGCACGTACTTAGGTGATACGCTGAACTGTGGCCTTTACATTTTCACAGCACAAACATTAACTAAAATAAATAGTAAAGGCCAAAAGAATGCAGGGTAACAGATAGATGGATGAAGACTGAAATCATAGAATATCAGGGTTGGAAGGGACCTCAGGAAGTCATTCAGTCCAACCCCCTGCTCAAAGCAGGACCAGTCCCCAACTACATCATCCCAGCCAGAGCTTTGTCAAGCCTGACCTTAAAAACCTCTAAGGAAGGAGATTCTACCACCTCCCTAGATAACCCATTCCAGTGCTTCACCACCCTCCTAGTGAAAAAGTTTTTTCTAATATCCAACCTAAACCTCCCCCACTGCAACTTGAGACCATTACTCCTTGTTCTGTCATCTGGTACAACTGAGAAGAGTCTAGATCCATCCTCTTTGGAACCCCCCTTCAGGTAGTTGAAAGCAGCTATCAAATCCCCCCTCATTCTTCTCTTCTGCAGACTAAATAATCCCAGTTCCCTCAGCCTCTCCTCATAAATCATGTGTTCCAGCCCCCTAATCATTTTTGTTGCCCTCCACTGGACTCTTTCCAATTTTTCCATATCTATCCTTCTTGTAGTGTGGGGCCCAAAACTGGACACAGTACTCCAGATGAGGCCTCACCAATGTCGAACAGAGGGGAACGATCACATCCCTCAATCTGCTGGCAATGCCCCTACTTATACATCCCAAAATGCCATTGGCCTTCTTGGCAACAAGGGCACACTGTTGACTCTCATCCAGTTTCTCGTCCACTGTAACCCCTAGGTCCTTTTCTGCAGAACTGCTGCCTAGCCACTCGGTCCCTAGTCTGTAGCAGTGCATGGGATTCTTCCTTCCTAAGTGCTGGACTCCGCACCTGTCCTTGTTGAACCTCATCAGGTCAAATGATGCAGGGTTAGTTTATATGTAAAGAGTCATTCAGCATTGTAGGTATCAAAACCTGTGGCTGACAGCAAAATGCCAGGTTAGTGCGGATACAAGTAAAATTGAGGCTGTGAATGAACCATGTGGCTCATGAATAGGTACAGAGAAGCTTTCTCATTTGCTGCTAGGCACCATCTCTGGTACTCAAGGAAAGAGATGGGGATACAAACTGGAGATTGCAGCACATCAAATCAGTGAAGGATCCCACACAGGCCTGGCTCACATTCTGTGAATGTCAGTGATTTATATTAAACATCAGTCTGGCATACAGACAAGCATGTCTGCCAAAAATGGGAAATGACAAAGCTTTGGTGTATCAGTACTCCTGGGGTCTTCCAGCCACTTTGAAACAAATCGGCAAATGAACATATATCTTTAAATTGGAAAAATGTCCCCTCTTCTGAAGTGACTTGAGATAGTGGAAGGTTCTCAAGCTGTCTCCTTTGCAGCCCACTGGCACAGTCAGTGTCTCTTCCCTGTCTCTTCGGAATAGCATCTTTCATGGTTGCAACACCCACATCAGCGCCACTGCTGAGAACTCTCAGATTCTGAACATGCTCCCAGGGAATCCCCCTTAAAACCTGAAATCTCAAACCTATTGCAGCAGATTCCAGAGTTTAAAAAAAAAAAAAAAAATCCATCACCAAATTGCAATGGATGAATCTCAGAAAACCCCAGAGCTTTGGTTCAGAGGCGCCTCCAACTGATCTAATACTCATCGGATCCTCTCTTGGTTGAAAATTAGGCTGTGACTCTCACAGGAACTGGCTTCTTACTGTGATTTTCAGTCCTGCAATGGCTAGCCCACAGGGGAATTAGTTCACCAAGCGAACAACTTCTCTTATGCTTTGGGGAGTTTCACTAGAGAGAGGAATAAGTCCAAGCTCTAGAACTGGATCTGACTTTGCAGATCAAATGTCTCTAAAAGGACTAAATGCAAGCACCCTGACATTCTGGAAAGTCTGGGTTTCAAACACCATGTTCTGGATGGTTGAAATTAGACCTTTGCTTATGTGTCCCATTGTGGAGGCTTGAAGTCTTGATCTGGGGCTTTGCTTTAGGCTGATCTCAGTCTTCCACTTCTTGGCCAGGCCAAGCCCAAGAAACAGAGAGGCTCATGAAAACAAAATGCTACATACACTTTGTGTTTACATGTGGTACGGAGAGCTGAAGTGACTTGTCTAAGGTCATAGAGGTAGAAGCAAGAACAGAACCTTGGTCTTACAGACTCCTAACCATGCGTGTTAACTAGGTTACATGACTTGTATTAACAATGGTCCTAGTCATAGCTTGATTTCAGTATCATTGCCTATTGAGTGGCTTATGAAATTTTAAAACACTTTATATCCTTTTGGGAATTGAATGCATTATATGGCAATGGCCCTAGCCTAGGCACTATGTACCACTAAAATAAATAACGTTTACAAACTCAATTCAAGAAGTTTGATTCTGACTGTATGCAAAGCAATTCTCCCTACTCCAGATTCTCTATTTTAAAGTGTCTGGTTTCATGATCAAAGTTTGATGTTTTGGTCATTATAGTGAAATAAGAATATATTCACAATTTCTCACTAAAGTGATAATGCTAGTTAGTGGTATGTCTAAGGCACTAGACGGGAAGTCAAAGATCTAGTTTCTATTTCTGTATCCCTCTGACTTTTTGTGTGTGCAAGTCACTTACACCATCTCTGAAAATGTTGGTCTTAACCTCCCTATACCTCAATTTCCCCATCTATAAAATGGAGATCAGAATATCTAGCTAACTCAGAGTGTGGAGCTCGGCATCTGGATTAATTAATATTTGCAAATTACTTCGAGATTTTTGAGGGAAATAGCTATTGGCATTCAAAGTAGTCTTTCTTCTGTCAACACAATATGGCTAATGGCATACACTTAATAGATAGGGAAGAAGTAGGTGTTGGACATGCAGCAAAGAAAATATTAGATCTTTGGCTTCCATTGCAACATTACACAGAGAACACTCCTTGCTATTTAATCTCGGGCCAAACCATTCATTTTAATTTTAAAATACTTTTCCCAGACACTGTGTGATGGGTATCTAATAAGTTTGTGTTGTATAATGCAAGTTCCATTTTAGATTTGTGTAAAAGATTAAACAGAGAGGAGAAAACACTGAAATCCTTTGTAAATGTTCTTCTCTTTAGTGTTGTTGCAGAATCAGGGCTTTTAACTTAAGGCGAGAAGGGACCATTGTGAAAATCTAGTCTGACCTCCTGTGGTAATTCCAGTCGTTAATTACCTCATTGTTAAAACAAACAAACACACACATTACATCCCATTTCCAGTTTGAATTTGTTTAGCTTCAGTTTCTAGCTTCTTGGATCTTATTCTGCCTTTGCCTGTTGGATTCATAGATTCCAAGGCCAGAAGGGACCATTATGATCGACTACTCTAACCTCATATAAAGCACAGGCCAGAGAACTTCCCTAAAATAATTCCTAGAGCAGGTCTTTTAGAAAAACATCCTGTCATGATTTTAAGAATGCCAGTGATGGGGAATTCACCCTTGGTAAATTGCTCCAATGGTTAATTACTCTCAATGTTAAAAATGGACGCTTTATTTCCAGTCAGAATTTGTCTAGCTTCAGCTTCTCTGCTAGACTGAAGATCTCTTTATTAAATATTTGTTCCCCATGTAGATATTTAGACTGTAATCAAGTCACTCCTTAACCTTCTCTTTAAATAAATTAAAGAGCCCTCTACTATCTGAAATAGTCTTCAAACTCCCATGCCCCCAAACCCATCCATTAATCCCTGTCTTTGGACCTGATTCTGCAAGGTGATCTATGTAGCTGAACCCTCTGCTGGCACAGCAGTCTATCCATGTAGATCCCATGCAGGACTAGGGGCTTAGGGTGCAAACTCCTGATCTTTCAGGGCTGTCAAACGGTGACAGATGGAATGATGGAAATTTCAAAGTGATGAGTGAGATTTTAAACGTCCCCTGAAAGAGCACAGCAAAATCCTTTGTCGGCAGAGGGAGAGGCTTTTAAAGTGCTTCAAAATACATCAAAGAATCTCTTTCCAAATATGAGAGGCTTGGCAGGTTTGCTCTCCCCAGTCCTCATGCGCTGCATCCCTTCTGCCTTGCTCCTCTCAATTGTAATGCCAATGCAACCTGGAAACTGGAAACAGCTAATGCTTAAAGTCAGACCCTCATCCAAACAAAACCCACTTGTGCTTGAATTACAAGTAACTGTAACAAGCATAACTGAAAGAGATTAGAGGAAAAAATCCCCCATTTTCCCCAATTTGCATCCTTTGTACAGTTGACAGCTCTTTGTGTAGAGTTTGTTTCACTGTTTCCCCTGTACTGTGTGTTGTGTGGGTTTTTCACACAACAAATTTGGGGAGAAGAGAAAAATAAAGTAATAGATATGGAAAAGTACCAAAAAATTAACAGGGAGCCTTTGGGCAGGTGTAGGACCTGAAACTACTTGAAACTTTAAAAAAAAAAACTGACTACCTTAAAGGTGAAAGTGTAAAAAAACTGCAGCCCCAAATCCTGCAAAGATTAAGCACAGGCCTGCTTACATGCCTAAAGATGTAAACACATGCATTTAATGTTTGCAAGACCGGGCCCTAAAGTGGAAATCTTAAATAATATTAAAAAAGCCCCTCTACCTCTTCCTATACTATCTCAGCAGCCTTCCCAGTCCATTCCCTGGGATGCAGTGTAACCCCCCGCCCCCATTGTCACTCTTCTCTCTCTCCCCCCCCCCCCACACCCCTTGCAGTGCAGGACACCACCCTTTTCTATCTCTGCCCCCTTGGGCACTGCAACCCCCCACCCCCACTGTGTGTCTGTCACTCCCAGGCAGTGCAGCCGCAGTCGCCATCCCAATACCTTACATGGACAAATCTGCCTTCAGGGAAAGTCAGGAATTTGGGCCCTTGACGTCAGCCTGCAGCGCTCTGGGCAAAGCCCGGGGGCAGAGGGGGAGGCACCAGCCCGCCTGCGGGAGCTGGGCATAAGTTTCACTTTTTGTTTTAGGGGCTTCCCTTGACTTTCCCTTTGGTTTCAGACCCTCGGATTCCCCCCCTACAGCCCGGGGCCAGGAGAGAAAGGTAAGGGGGGAGGGAAGGTGCAGGGGCGATAGGGGGCATGGAAGGGGGGAAGGGGCAGGAGCAGAGATGGGGGAGGTGAGTGCACCAAGGGGTAAGAAGGGGGGGCCACTAGAGGCGGTGCTAGCCCCTTGGGAATATTTTTGGCCTCCCAACACATAATAGAGAGAGAACAGGGGGCCCCCTTGAGCTGCTCCGGGCCCTAAGCAGTTGCTTAGTCGGCTTGTGTCTAGAGCCAGATCTGGGGGGCAGAAGCATTGTGTGTGTTTGGGGTGGGGATGGCAGGAGGGGCACTAGAGCGGATGTGCCAGCCGGGGAGAGATGGAGAAGGGGGGATGGGCAGAGGGGGGCAGTAGGGAAGGGACGGGGGGCAGGATGGGGAGTCTGCCGGGGGAGGGGGAGGATGGGCAGTCCGGGTGTTAGGGTAGAGTGAGACATGGGGAATAGGGCGCAGGAGGGAGCTGGAGAAAGGGGAGCCGGGGCGCGGGGGTGGGAGAAGGGAGTTTAGGGGGGCAGGAGGGAGTTGGAGAAGGGGGAGATGGGGCGGGAGGGAGCTGGGGCGGGGGGAGCCGGGGTGTGGGGGTGGGAGGAGGAGGGAGCTGGAGAAGGAGTTTGGGGGGGCAGGAGGGAGCTGGAGAAGGGGCTTGGGGCGCGGGGGTGGGAGAAGGGAGTTTGGGAACAGGAGGGAGCTGGAGAGGGGGGAGAAAGGGGGTTGGGGGCAAGAGGGAGCAGGAGAAGGGGGTTTGGGGTGCAGGGGCAGAGAAGGGAGTTTGGGGGGGCAGGAGGGAGAAGGGGGTTTGGGGCGTGAGATGGGAGAAGGGAGGTGGGGGAGAAGGGAGTTTGGGGGGGCAGGAGGGAGCAGGAGAAGGGGGTTTGGGGGGGAGAAGGGAGCTGGAGAAGGGGGTTTGGGGGCAGGAGGGAGCAGGAGAAGGGGGGTTGGGGGGAGAAGGGAGTTTGGGGGGCAGGAGGGAGCTGGAGGGGGGGTTGGGGGGCAGGAGGGAGTTTGGGGGGCAGGAGGGAGCTGGAGAGGGGGCTTGGGGCGCGGGGGGGAGAAGGGAGGTTGGGGGGGCAGGAGGGAAGGGGGGTTGGGGGGCAGGAGGGAGCAGGAGAAGGGGTTTGGGGGGGCAGGAGGGAGCTGGAGCGGGGGGCAGCCCCAGGCCCGTGCCGGAGCCGCGGCGGCCGGGGCCGGGGAGGGGACTCGGCGCTGATGCAGCCCCGGCGCCGCCCCCCGGCGCCTCCGCCCTCCCGCCGCTGCCGCCGCCGCCGCGCTCGCCGCCGCCTCCCCCCCGAGGTAGGGCTGCGAAGAGTCACTTACCCCCCCGCGCGCGCCGCCCCCCCGCCCCAGCTGTGCCGCGGCCGGAGCCCCCGGCGGGGCGGCGCGCGCTGCATGGGGCCGGGGGCGGCGGCGGCGGCTCCTCCCTCGCCCGGGCCGGGTGCTGCTGGCCCGGCTGGGGCGGGCGGGAGAGGCCCCGGCGGGGATCTCCAGCCTGCCGCCGGCGGGGGCGGGGGAGTGGAGAAGCAGGGACCAGATTTTTGGGGGGGCTGGTCTCAGGCTGGGCATGGGAAGAGGGCGAATTGGGGGGGCACCGCAGTAAACTTCCCCCGCACTTGGGGGTCCGAGCCCCTCATGCTGTTTGGGAGCCTCCTGGGACATTCCTGGGGACACGGCCCCCGCCCCCCTTCCTCCCAGGGGCTGCCTTGGGGGGGGGGCAGATCTGGCCCTAAGGACACCCTGCAAGCGACTGCCCCGGGGGCAGGGGGACTGGAGGTGCGTCAGGGTGCAGATGGGTGCTGTCCCCCGCCCTGCCCCCTCTTTGCCCAGGGAGGAGGGCAACTGACCCCCTAGTTGCGCCTCTCTCCAATAGTTGGGGGCTAGAGCCCCAGAGCAGCTCCCCGTCATCTCTCATTTCTAGCTGGGTGTGCCATACTCCACTAGGGTCTCTGCAGGACGCCAGTGGGCCCTTAGGTAGGGCATCCTGCGCTCTGGATGCAACAGGCTTTCACCACACAGTGTGGGCCACATAGCTGATGGGACAGGAATGCGCTGAGACACTGATTGCTTTGGTTCGAGGGAGTTGTCCTGCTATCTTTTTCTATTAAATATCGCTTCCCGGGCCTCCTCTGTCCTGCTCCGGAATTGTGGGACAGTAAATTCTTTAGGGCAAGGATTGGTATGGTGCCTTGTAGAATGGGACCCCAGTCATTATGGAAATAATCACAGGTGTGTTAGGCTCTGGCACACTTTTCCATGCAAGGTTGGGTAGGCCCTTCCCAGGCGGCAAAGCACAGCAGAAATTTCCCACACAATTACTGTCACCCAGTTTATTTTCATTCAGATTGACAGATTTCATTCTCATTATTGTTCAGGAGAAATCTCGGCACCCCCTGGGGCTTTGTTTGTGAGTGGGAGGTGTTGATAGGGAAAACTAATTCAGTAATTGCTCTGGCTTCTGCATTATACCATGAAATAAATTGGCCGTACTCAGTTTGACTAAATAAAGTGTTAGATTATTCTTTTTATTTCCACTCCCCAGTAGGCTGGATTTTGCTCACTTACCTTTCACCCACTTCTAGGATGAGCTGGCTTTTGATATCTTACTTTTGTAAGGCGTGCCGCCTTTGCTTAAGGGTGCTAGTCTGGCTACAAAGTCGGAATGCTTTGTTCCACCCTGGACTGTGCAACTGACCCCCCTGTATGTATAGTGGAAAGTCTCACTCCCATAAGACTTCAGTTCAAAGAAGTGCTATTGATTTTGATGGGATTTCTGCACTTGTAGGGCTCACAGGTATGTGACCTACAGAGGCTGGGTGCTTGCCATGTGGGAGTAACTTTTAGGGTAAAATCTGTGGAAAAAATCATTTTGCAAAAAAGGATACGGTGAGACTGGGATCTGGGGTGTCACTGTGTTGCTGGGCACTCAGATATCATGGAGCGGGATGCTGTATAAATGCCTAGATTTAGGATCATGGAGGGAGGAGAGTGGGGTGTGGACATGGGACTCTCAGAATAGTTCACCTGTGTGTTGCTGGTTCAGCTTTGTCCCAAGTTGATAGTAACTAAGAGCCATTCTCTGGCCTGTGTGAAATGAGGTGGTGGGCTCAGCCCATTCTGTCGTGAAAGTTTGTCCACATCGGATCGTGTGACTTAGAGCTTGAAAAGACTTATTGGGTTTTTCAGTCCATTTCATTGCCAAGACAGGATTGTTCCCGTGTTTCATGGTTGGCCCAGACTGTGCTAAATAGCCCAGACAATGGGGCTTCCCTTGAGTAATTACCTAGGAGGTGGTGGAATCCTTGTCACTGGAAGGTTTTAAGAACAGGTTAGACAAACACCTGTCGGGGTAGGTATATTTAATTTTGCCTCAGCACCAGGAGTGGGGATGAAGCAGATGACCTCTTGGTGTCCCTCCCCCTATGTTTCTGTGATTATTTCACAGCACAGTGAGGCCTTATTATCAGGACGTTTTCTCTGGTTGTCAGCCTGGTTTTCCCCTTTTGGTTTCACCCTCTCAGTTCTGTTGTATTGCCCTCACTATTCCTCTCCATTGCTGTTATCTACAGTTCACCCTTTACTCGCTGCTGGCTAGCACAGGTGCAGCACCATTGATGGGAGTTCTAGCATAGACAGAGCATTAGTTCTTACCATTGTGTCATCTAACTGCTCACATCAGTGTTGTAGAAATTCCTGCTGCCTGTTCTTTCTAGTGCTCCCTTCCGTCCTGTCATCTGGGGGTTAAGCCGATGTCTAACTATTGGGAGTTAGAAATAAACAGCTCTGAGTTATTTTCTGCAAGGTTTCTTGTGCCTTTCTCTAAATCAGCTGGTACTGGCTGCTGTTGGTGACCGGTTACCAGATTAGGTGGACCACTGGTCTGATCCAGTCTGGCAGTTCCTATGTTCCCAGTGCACCCGTGGGAAAAGTACTGAAAATTCCCAGGGTAGACAGACCCCTAGACATTAACTTCCTTCTGCTATTTGTAGACTGTTCTCATATCTCTGCCACTTCAGTTGTCTATTAGCTCAGCAACGTGCCCCATTTAGCTCCTTGTGAATCAGTCCCATACCCACCGGCCCCTTCATCCTCTTTGTTGCTTTTGTCTGAGCTCCATTCTGTTTGTCAATGTCTTTCAGTCACATGTTGCTCAGAATTGAACACAGTGTTCAAGAGCTGTATATAGAGGGACTGTATCTCACTGATGCTGCTGTGTATAGACCCCAAACTGCAATGGGCCAGTCGCATGCAAACTCCTACGTACATTCCTGTCTACTGTCACTCCTGTCTCCATCAGCATTATCGCTTTCCAGATTTCTCCCTGTCACTGAATATTCGAGTCTTTCATCATGGAAGTGTGAACTATCTATTATGATTGGCATTGGCTAGCACCCTCATTAGCTGTCTTGGCCGAAACACCTAGGAATGAACTGGCAATGGAGACTTGAATTCTCTTTCCCAGGGAAATTTTCGCTTCAAAATGTGGTTGAAGAGCACTGGCAGGGGAAGCTTGTGCTGCAAAGATTTGCCTTCAGATCTGTCTCTCCAGTACCTTCCTCTAGCCACGACATTTCCAAGGCTTACAACTATATTGCTGTTCTGTCTACAACTTGCAGTGGCAATTTTCAGTTCTGAAACCCCTCTCAAATCCTGGCTAAGTCTGGAAAGGCCAGTTTCCCAAGTGATGATATGACCATTTGCCTGTTTGTGGCAGATTGCAAGGCAGATGACGTCTGCAAATTGCATCATTCTCTGAATAGCTTTGGGTCTCTCTTTGGCCCCACTTTGAGTATGATATTTAATTGGCTGTTGTCTTGAACTTCGGTAGTTAGGACTCTCTGCTGTATAACTTATGAAAGCTTGAAATTCAAGTCTTCAAGTAGTATAAATTCTGGCCCAATTCTGAATCCCTTATTTTGCGCAGTATTTATCCTGTAAAAAGTTCTGTCTAAGGATATGCAAGTGAGTAAGTACTACACAACATGAATAAAGACTGAAGATTAATGGCCTTTATCTCTGCCTCTCGCAGCATGTGAAATACTGACTGCTAAAATCCCATCAGAATTGAAGAACTTCAACAAATAAAGTGGTCATCAGGGTTTATTTATTATTAATTATAACTTACGATACTATTCAGGTATCGGGTGCCCCATCATTTGATTTCCAAGCATAGGTGTCACCTTGTTTATTAAAATCATTCTTTCATGTTCATAGGTCAAATCTCGTGGCTTGTGCACAAACTTTAGGCAAGTTCCTTTTGTCTGATTATGTAAAAAGAAAACGAGTACTTGTGGCATCTTAGAGACTAACCAATTTATTCTCTAAGGTGCCACAAGTACTCCTTTTCTTTTTGCGAATACAGACTAACACGGCTGTTACTCTGAAACCTGTCTGATTATGTGTGATTCCTGCTGCAAGTCCTACAATGCTGTTGATCTAAGCAGTTCCCATTTCTCCATCAGAAGGCCCTGCAATAGCCTAGTGAAGCATAGTGTAGAAATTAAAGGTTCAGAGAAGAATAACTAAAATAATTAGGAGCCTGGAAAAACTCATATGAAGAGAGATTAAAAGAGACTGTCTCCTTTCTAAAGTAAACAACCCCAAATAAGGGACGGGATAAAAGTATATAAATAATGAATGGTCTGGAGAATGGAGGCATTGGGTGTGACTGTTCTCCATGTCTCAACAGAAGAACAAGGGGAAATTGAAAGGCAGCTAATTTAAAATAGATAAAAGGAAATACTTTTCATACAGTTTGTAATTAGACTCTGGAACTCATTGCCACGAGATGATGATGAGGCCAAGAATTTGGCAACATTCAGAAAGGGGTCAGACATTTATATGGCTAACAAGAATATCCAACATTATAAGAGTTCACTAGCAATTAAACCTTATGCTTCATGGTTTAAACCAGGGGTTCTCAAACTGGGGATCGTGACCCCTGAGGGGATCATGAGGTTATTACATGGGGGGCGGGTCGCGAGCTGTCAGTCTCCACCCCCAAACTGTGCTTCACCTTCCTCATTTATAATAATGTTAAATGTAAAAAAAGGGTTTTTTTATGTATAAGGGGGATTGCACTTAGCGGCTTGGTGTGTGAAAGGGGTCACCAATACAAAAGTGTGAGAAGCACTGATTTAAACTGATCTCTAACTATTAGAGATCGGGAGGGTTCTTGCAGTATTCTTTGTGGCATCTGGTGCTGGCCAGTGTTGGAGACAAATACTAGATTAGGAAGAGCATGGGTCTGGTACAGCTTGGCAATTCCTCTATTCCCCTATGAAAGCATTTAACTTCCATATTAGTCTCATTATATTTCTCAAAGTCATTTGGCCTTTAGAGTCACTTTAGAGTGTACCAACTGCTGTGATGTCTGAAATGGTGTGCCAGTCCAGTGCCCATATTAAGCTTCACTGGGCAAGGCAGGCTCAAATAAATTTTGTATGGCTACCTTAAGAGGTTTTAGCATAAGAACATAGTAACACAGTGACAATAGTGAAATATTTACTTCCTTTTGATTCATCCATGCGTTTAAGGTCCAGTATCCCGTCACTTTCTTGGACTCTGATGGAGAGTATAAATACTCCAAGAGCCCTTCTAAGCACTGGTCCTGGACCAGGGATTGGAAAGGAAACATGGCAGTTGCTTTCATGCTAAGGGAGCTGCACGCCGACTGGAACTTGCAAAAGGGAATGTTAGTGAATTCTGACAGGTTTTTTTTTTTTTAGTTTTGTGAGAAAGAAACACAGAGAAAAGAAAATAACAAATCAAATAAAAAAAGCACAGACCAAAAAAACCCCATGAAATCTTAAAGCTTTCGGCAGTTTGTGCTCGCCTAAGAAATTGGGTTAGGTCAGTATAATGCTTAGCAGTTTCTGCTCCCTGTGCTTCTGGGCACAGGAATATAGCGAGGGTGGTAATGCTGCTAATCCAGATATGAAAAAAACATCGCCCGCACCTAATCACAGTGATTAGGATTAATGGCAAAGACACTCAAGCTAAGATTCTGCCTTAATCCCAAGGAGAGTTAGTTTTGGTCACGTTCAGAGCCAATGCAAGAGCTGGTGTGAAAGTCATTATTTTAAGTAAAAAAAAGAAAAAGAAAGGTGTCAGTGTCTGTTGTTGGGATCTGAGGCTGACTCTGTCATATGCATGAGTCACTCATAAATGCTCCCAAAGCCTTGCAATATGCTCAGGAAGGAAAACAAACATCAGAGGAGTTGTGAGCTGCTGATAACCTTTTCTTAGAAAAGATACAGACTGCTGAGTATCACTGACTCCAGTCAGGCCATTTTCCCCCATAGGTTCATAGCTCTTCAGGCCAGAAGGAACCATTTAAAATTGTGATTTCTCATTGGGGGTGTGGTGGCACCCATCAGTTGTCACAGGCTGCTGTGCAAGTTGGCTGTTGGCTGTGGATGGCGCGCAGGGCATGGAATTTGCCAATGGATGCTAATCGCTTTCTCTCCATTTAAAAAAATGTCTGTTTTTTTCCCTTCGTAGTATCTTTAAAATGGTTATTGTTGGCCCAGTTTTTATGACCGATTCCTGTAGCCAGTCCTATTGGTTTAATTAGTTTACATTGTGCTGTTTGATTCTGTTTTGCATGCGGTGTCTTGGGCAGGCTGTATCTGTCTGCTCATACAAACAGATGCAGTTACCGTGTAAGTGATTCACCACAGCTTGGGAGCCAGGACCAGAAGCTGGTTGTTCCTAAAATGCATGATCCTGCCACTTGAGCTAATATGCGTTTCCTAAACTAGCCATAGTACCATGTTCTTTATCTTCTCTGTGAGTTAGCCACTAGAGGGCAACATCACACACTCGTTGAAAGTCAGAACGAGAGCAAGACGTTGTAGACGTAGAGATGCCTTACATAGAAAATGTGGTTTCTTCCTAAACTTGTCTCCATAGACCAGGAAGATGTATCCACCTCTTGCTTGATTTTGTACATAAAACTTGGTAGAAAACATTAAAATTTATACTGCTTACTTATGAAATTGCATCTGGGTGTGAAATTTCATACTTCAGATTCATGTCGTTTTCAAAAAGGTCAGTGGTGTTAGTCTCTGAATCATCGATTCACGAAATATAGGGCTGGAAGGGAAGAGAAGTCATCAAATTCAGCCCCCTGCACTGAGCAGGACCAAGAAACCCTAGACCATCCCTGACAGGTGTTTGTCCTGTTCTTGCCTGTTCCAGAGCTTAACTACCTTGAGAATTAAAAAGTTTTTCCTAATAACTAATCTAAATCTCCCTTGCTGCAGATTAATCCCATTACTTCTCTGTGTCCACTGGAGGCAGGAGAAGAACAATCGATTGCTGTACACTTTATAACAGCCCTTAACATAGCTGAAGACTGTTTACATATGTTAGTGTCTAGGTGTTTGGAATAAGCAGGCAGTTATAGGAAGTGGAAGGCCTTCTACCGCTATGTCAGGGCTTTGACAATAGCCTAGATCAATGGTAGCCACAAGCCATTAGTATTTCCTAGGGTTCAGGGGGCACATGGGAAATGAGGTCTCAGGATAGGTATGTCCCCCATCCTTATTGACCCTTTTGTTTCCAATCCTAGTAGGCTTTAGGAGGAGAGGTGGAAGAGTGGGGAAGACACTGCTAGAGAAGAAGTGGAGATGGAATTAGGGAAGTTGTCAGTGAGAACTGGAAGAGGCACTTGGCTGCATGCGAGATGTAGGTTCAGTACCTGGCCTGGCTCCGGACTCCCTGTGTGTCAGAGTTCATGGCCAAACGGGACCACCAGATCTTCTAGTCTGACCTCCTGTGTATCACAGGCCTCGGGCAAATCACTTAATCTTCCCTGTGCCTCAGTTTCCCATTTGTAAAATGGGAGTAATTCTTCCCTACCTCTCAGCAGTGTTAAGGATAAAATCCATTCATGATTGTGCGGCGTTCAGAGACCACAGCAATGTGGGGGCCATAGAACTCCCTAGATAAATGGATAGTACCTGTTCTGTGAATGAATGGCTTTCCGTCTCCAGGTGGGGCTATCAATCCAGTATTGTTCACTGTTTTCACCCTCCCCACCCAAGTAAATCTGCTTAGCGCGCTGCCTTTGAGCCAGACAAACATTAGCGGAGCCATGTGTGATTCCACCTCGAATGGAAATAGCTTAGATTTAATAAGGCCATTTATCTCCAGGTAATAAAATATCAACTGACTCAATGTAACTATCTTGTTTAATGTCAATTAAAAGCCCCACATACTTCTCATACTGGGTGAAATTTAATAGAAGTTCAGTTAAGCATTTATTGCTTATTTAATTTAAAATTAAGTTGATCCCCACAGTCGCTAACAGCCACCGTGTATTCAATTAACATTCGGTAAACTACATTGTTCGCTCTAAATCATATACAGTCAGATCTTGTTTATCCCCATCAGTTTCTAAGCCCCCAATTTCTTTCCCAGCAATGGAATTATCTCCCACCTCCCCTCCGCTTGCTGCAGCAACTGGTTTTCCAGGTGAGGACAGAAAGGGGGATGCGGGAGACGTTTGAAGTCCGTTGCTGTTTCTGAGTGATCACAAAGGGTGTGGCTGAGGAATTGGAAAGGTGCTCCCTTTTTCATGGGTTCGATGGCTCACAGTACGGTTTGGTTTGCCCAGTTCATGGGCAAAGGGAGAAATGTTGGGAGTGCTCTTATATATCCAAGGGAAGACTTTATTAAAGGATGTGGGCATAGAGTGAAACGGTGTTGGCATGAACTGCACAGTTAGAAGGCAGCTAGAAATGTCAGAATACAGCAATCGCTCCTAGGAGAAAAAGGGAGCGGCGCTTATCATGGATTGTGATTTTACCATGGGATTTCTCAGTATCTTGTTAATACTTAGGATAGGCTGAAAAATACCCCAGTACTAAGGCTGGTCGAAAATGAAAATCAAGTTTTTAATTAAGTGGAAATTTACAAAGGAAAGCATCTTTCAGTGGGGAAATGTGAATTTTTTTGTCAACACTAGAAAAGTTTTCAGCTGAAAAACAGATCCAAAACTTTGCTGTCAGATTTCATCTTATTGTTGCTCAATACCTTTCTTTACCCGCACCGGGGGTAGTATTTATTATCTGATGCTTATAAGTGCATGACATTTTATTTTGCATGCAGTACACTTTATAAGGTGCCGCATGGACCACAACAATGCAAGTTTCTGCCCTGCTCTCTTGCTGATGGACTTTCACTCTGGCCTAGCAGACACCGTCTCTTGAGAGTGAAAGAACAATTCAGCTTCCATGGCCCTTCAGTCATGGACACACATCTGCTGACAGAACTATTGAGTGGGGCCAATTAGCTCCTAATATGGTGGTGATTATATTGATGTGGGTTCCTGCTCTGTGGGATTTCAGCTGTACGCTCACTGTTTTATTTGATGATGGTGATCAGCCAGTTATCCGATGGTAATCCCTTCACTTACAGAAAATGACTGTGTCAGCATCTTTCAGAGGTGTTTCTAAGGTGCCCCTGGCTATGGTAGCTGCCATAGACATGGTTGAGAGGGAGTGGTATACGTTGGGGTAGAAGAGGGGAGGGGGAAAATTGCTTAGGGCCGTTACCACTTCTCTTTGGAGTTACCATGCTGAGCTGGAGTTATTTTGAGTTGAAGAGGACGACGTATGTTATGAGGGGATGAGTTAATGTAGTGAGGAGAATGGCTGAAAATCAGACCTGGCTAAGAGTCTTAGGAACCAGTCATGTAGTTAGACTGGGGAACTCGACACTCCAGTCGGTTTCGTGGAGAGCAGAGGTTGTCTGTGGTGCGTTGCATTGCGGTGAAGGAGAGTCTGTGCTTGGGTTACAGATAGACATAATCTGCACTACTCAGGAGAAATGTATGTGGTGATTGGCTGTGTGGCAGGATGGTGCTAACATAAGCACTCTAGCTAATCACACACACAACTCTGAGGTAAACAACATTATTATGGCTGCAAAGTCAAGCACTCAAAAGTTAATAAATGCCAGAATTAAGGTTGCACATACAACCTTAATTCTGGCCCCATAGTGCGTATGCATTATGATATGGTATTTAATTAGATGAGCCCATACTGTTTTTTTTCCACAGTGTGCTGAATGGGCAGTATTCACTTAATGAGCAGTTATTCAATGTTTTAGTTTTCTACTCATTGTTCAGTGTGTGGTCCAAGGCCTTATTTACTGTACACTGTTCAAACCTTGCTGTGAAAACAGAATTATTAATTTCCTCGTGCTTTTCTGTCATGTTCGTTGCTATTGTGAGACTGCTTCACAACTGTTAATGGGTTTATTTTTCACAAAACCCTTGTGAAATGAGGGGGTGGTGCTCTCCGCATTTTACACATCAGAAACCGAGAGAAAGAGATGAAGGTCAAAAGTATCCACTACTTTAGGGTGTCCAATTTTAGAGTCTTAGGACCTGATTTTTCAGAATGTTTTGCCTTAGAGAGCGCTCTGTGCTCAAAGCTCACTGTGGGTGCTCACCATCTCTGCAAGTCTCTCCCGGTCTCAAGTAAAACACGAAGAAAGTGAGGGACACCGAGTTAGTGACCACCTGCAAAAAGCTTAGTTTAAGCAGCTTGATTAAGGCAGTTGAGTTCCTAGTTATGAGACCATCCTCTCTTTTGGCAATCTCTCCCCCACTCCCCCCACCCCCCCGACTCCATGCTCTTAAGGGTGATTCATTCTGCCTCTCCCCTCCGACCTGACCTTCTCCCAGTCCTGTCTCTTTCCCATCCCTGCCTGCTTGTCCCCAGTCCCATTCTCCTCACCTAGCCAGGCCTGGTCTCCAGTCCTCTGGCTTCTCATCTCACTCTTTCCTGCCTACGCTCTTTCTTCCAGACTTACCATCCCATCCCAATTCCCCTCACTCTTAGTCTCAATTTCTTCCTTCCCAGCTACTCATCTGAGCTCTCTTTCTTCCAGGCTGGTCTCCAGTTACCCCTCTCCAGCTCACATTTCCGTCCCAATCTCCATCCCTGAGCTTCTCATCCAGACAGAGTTGGCCTCTCCCTCCCTTCCATCCCTTTGTCCCATACTCTTTGCCCAGCCGGGCCAATGTAGATGGGCTCTTTGGGGAATTTAAAGTCTTAGCAGTCTTTACCGAGTATGTGCGAACTGTGATTTTTTTCTCTCTAAAGTCTTATATCTTGGCCAAAGTTGGGCAGATTTTTATGGGGACACAAAGGCCACCCCCCCAGCTGATTTTCAAGTTCTTGCTCAAAAGGAACTAGAGCTTCTCAAAGAAAAGGCTGCCTGCAATTTTTAACATGGGCAAAACAATGTATTTTTTCCTAGCTGCCGTCTTTGAAATGGCTAAACCATTGTGTCTGAAATTTTCAAAAAAAAAAAAAATCAATCATAATAATAATTCAGCCCGAGGCAAATACCCAGCATGGAAAATTTCAGCCCCAAGGGTTTCAGTCTGGCAAAGTTACGAGCAACTGAATATAGGTCTGATAAATGGGAAGTGTTAGCCAACAGAATGACAGGTGGTGCTACCTGCCCTGTCTACAATATGATACCCAGCGGTCCCTAGGAGACGTATACTGCTCAGTTCCAAGTTCCAGAGTAACATCACTTGGCCTGAGATAAGCAGGCACAAGACATTAAATCCTGAATGTTCTCTGAGAAACCATGTGCTAGGTAAATACTTGGTTTTTTGTATCTACCTCTGGTGGGTAATTGATGTCTCTGGGGAAATGTTCAATATACCGTATCTGCCCCTGTCGAGACTTCAGATGGCTACCTGACAGCCATCACTTCACTTTAGCAGTGAAATGTGTCTTTGGGATGTTGTTGGAATGAGTTGATCCTATAAACAAGATGTGTTGGTGCAGGAGTCAGCAATCAGGTCTGTAAATTGATTTCTCTCACCAGGTCTGGGGTGAGAATTTTATAAACTCTTTAGCATGGTGCATGACTGACCTGTATCACTTGGCCTCTACATGTTCCAGTGGCATCTTGATGCATCACAGCCACAGGCTTGGCTTTTTAAAGGACCTGAAGGGGTTTAGGGACTGAGCTCTCATTGAAATCTGATGGGATTTGGGATTTTAAGGTCCTTAGGCTTCTTTGAAAATCCCAACAGGCCACGGTGGGGAGAAGAGCAAGACTGTTGTTACGTCAGCTGCACGTTGTTGAGCAAAATGAGAGGCAAGCTGTGACTGCGATGAACACTTGTTTTGTACGTGTCTTTACTGTTCATCTCCTCATCTTGCCTCACGTGTTTGTCGGTTTATCTGCTTTGTCCTAATCCTCAGCTGTGAACAGCCTGGGGCAGGAACAGTTGTTGCTTTACGTGTGCATACAGCATTGCGAGAGCCCTGATCTCTAATTGGGGGCCTCTGGAAACCGCAGCAGACTAAATAATCAGAATAATCCTGTGAGTGAGTTTCCCTCTATTATTATAGCAGCTGCACCTTAACTGGGATTATGAAGGTCGGGAGGTGAGCAGCAAAGCCGGTTAGGGGTCTGGGCGGTATTTACATATGATGAAAAATTTCAAGAACTAGGGGAAGGATGGTGGAGACTCTCCCAGTTCATCAGCTGGTGTAATTCCTCACTCCCCACACGCTGTTTTCCCATGCACGGCCCTGCACCAATTGCCAGAGTAGTTTTGGCTTCCTCTGAGCCAACTGTTCTCCAATATGCAGGTGGCTTTGCAAGAGAGAGCAGTCTGGCCTGTGACCCCACGCTGCAGCTTTCTCAGTGAGGTTTCATTCCAGTGAGTGGCTACTCAGCTCACCGGCAGTCCACAGAGCACAGTTGAGAAACCACTGCTTAGAAGCATCAGGTCTTGTCCACGTCTGGAGGCAGGATACGGGACTGGGAGGAGGGGGATGGACCCACCATGCGGCAAACCCTAAATTCAGCCCTGTGAGTAGTCCAGCTAAAGTTAGCGAGGCTACTCCTGTGCTTAAAGGTGAGCATGTGCGTAAGTGCTTTGTTGAACTGGGACTTTAATTCCTCCATTATTCCAAGAGGTGGGGAAGGAGGGATAGGCAAATGTGGTGATGATAGAGAGATTAACACAAAACCCATTGGGAAGTCCTGTTGTCTTCCTTTGAAACAAGTGCTCTGGTGCTCAGAACATCAGTAGGCCTCCAATAATAAATAAGTATTGACACATACTGAAAACAATCCTACTGCTAAATAAATAGATTAATGTTTCAGGCATAATAGAAACAACAATTAGTAGAAGAGAAAAAGCCCTTCGGAAGGTAGGGAAAATACCTTGAGTGTGGCCTTCAATTAACAACAGAACAAATGCAAAGCTCTCGGGATGGAAGGCCTGTTCAGATGTTGTCATAAATATAAAGGGAAGGGTAACCCCCTTTCTGTATACAATGCTAAAAGATCCCTCCTGGCCAGAGGCAACATCCTGTTACCTGTAAAGGGTTAAGAAGCTCAGCTAACCTGGCTGGACCAATCCTCAGAGGGGGATCCTCTGTGTTTTGAATCTGAATACCCTGTAAAGTATTTTCCATCCTGATTTTACAGAGATGATTTTTACCTTTCTTTTTTTAATAAAATCCTTCTTTTAAGAACCTGACTGATTTTTCCATTGTTCCAAGATCTAGGGTTTTGGGTCTTTGATGATTTTGTAACCAGTTGGTTAGGATATTATTCTCAAGCATCCCCAGGACAGGGGGTGTGTAGGGCTTGGGGGGATATTTTTTGCAGGGGAAGACGACTCCAGGTGGTCTCTTTCCCTGTTCTTTGTTTAAAACGGTTGGTGGTGGCAGCATACTGTTCAAGGACAAGGCAAAGTTTGTACCTTGGGGAAGTTTTTAACCTAAGCTGGTAAGAATAAGCTTAGGGGGTCTTTCATGCGGGTCCCCATATCTGTACCCTAGAGTACAGAGTGGGCAAGGAACCCTGCGTTCCTCAGCACGAGAGAATCAGAAATGTTGCCCAACCAGTGGATGATTTTCAGTCTATGGAAACAGACATATGCCTCTCCAGACCTCCCCTCTGCTCAAGGCTTTAGCAGCGTCTGTGTGTAGGGATGTCATCTTGTGAAGCATTTATGTTCCTTAGCAGATTGCATGGCATAAATATGATACGGTAATGTGTTGCATGGGAGAATGAGAGCTGTGAACCTCGGGGAGGTACGCCAATGCAGCAGCAGGGAGCCACTGGAGAAGTTTTTAGGGTTTGTTTCATAGATGCATAGAATTGAAGGCCAGAAGGGACCATTAGGTCATCTAGTCTGACCTGTGTAACGCCACGTGTCCTGGAGCATATTGATTTGTAGGCCAGTCCTTGTATAAAGCAATGTGTCTTGAGATCTTTGAGATGAAAAGTGCTATATATATATAGAGAGAGAGAGAGATTAAAAAATACTACCATTTGATAGAAAACTCGTGGCTGAAGAGTTCCAGCTACCCCAGGACTCCACGTATTTCCCCTTCCAATCCTGCTTTGAGTTAACAAATGCAACAACAAAAAAGGAAACAAACATGAATTATATTGGTTCTTGGGGTGGGTTGTTTTTTTGCTTCATCTTCATAAAAAAACTATGGGAAACCAAATGGCAAAGTAATCAGCATCAAAATATGCAGCAGACACAGGTGTTTGAAGCTGGTTTTTCTTTTATTCCTGTATTTATAGGACACTAGGTGTCAACATGGTCTCTTATGGGCTACTATAGCATTACAGAGGGCCTGATTTCTGATCTCACACCTATTGGCCCAAAGTCCTTGCCCTCTGGAGTATACAATCTAAGGTTAGAGACAGAGCTGGTTGAAAAATGGAAAACATTTTCCCAGAAGATCATGCTAACTTTTTCCTCTGTTTTCTTGAAAATTTTAGGGAAAAAAAAAATCAAATAGCTTTTAGACAGAAAGCATAACCAAAGCACATCACCACTGCCTCCTATCCCTGTCCTATTCCTCTTAAAAGGGCATAATCATAGGACTGGAAGGGACCTCGAGAGGTCGTCTAGTCCAGTCCCCTGCCTCATGGCAGGACTAAGTATTATCTAGACCATCCCTGACAGGTGTTTGTCTAACCTGCTCTTAAAAATCTCCAATGATGGAGATTCCACAACCTCCCTAGGCAATTTATTCCAGTGCTTAATCACCCTGACAGTTAGGAAGTTTTTCCTAATGTCCAACCTAAACTGCCCTTGCTGCAATTTAAGCCCATTACTCTTGGTAAACTTCAGCCACCCGCAGTGGGAGAAAGGAATCTAGATGGTTAAATATGGAGATTTGATGGCACCAAAGACATCCTGTGCAGGATAACTGTAGAAGCTGCTGCTGTACCTGGAGCTGTTTCATTAAGTCTTTGAAGGACCATCCAGCTGCTTTAGTCATTCAGTTTTATTTCTCGAATAGAGCAGAGGTGCTTACCTGTCTCTGCTAGCCTCAGTTTACTCAGTCTTTATTTCTGTCCTGTTGCTCAGAGAGAGTTATAATTATGACTCTGCTGAGTGGAGGGGGTGTTGGAAGTAGGTTGGGTCTGGATTTCTAAAACACCAAATACTTTGCTAGGTCTTTACTTAGATCCATATCCATTTCAATTCAATATGAATCATCAAAAAGGATCCCAAGGTGCTTTTCTGATGCATCCATTCAATTAGGTTGCAAGCTCCTAGTGGCAGAGATCTTGTCTGTTTTATCTCCATAAAGCACCAAGCACACCTTTGGAGCTCGATAGATAAGTCTTGCAGCACCCTTCTGCGGTAGCTGGTGGTATCCCTATTTTACAGCTGGATGAACTGAGCACAAAAAGATTAAGTGACTTGCCCAGGGTTGTACAGTGTGTCAGTTGCAGGATCAGGAATAAAGCCCAGGAGTCCTTCCTGGGTTCAAGTCTGATCTGATTTAGGCTGCGTTAAAACAGGAGCGAGTTAGTGACCCCACTGTAACACATATTTTCAGTGGAAAGTCAAATAACCAGCCATTCTGAAGGTTGAGAGGGGTCTGGCTATCTTATGGTGCTTATGTAGCCCCCCCATACCTACTGAGTTTGAGAGCCTGATGGTCTTTAATGTATTTATCCCCACCACACCTGTGGGACGTAGGGTAGAGCTGTTCCTTCGCCCGTTGTACAGTGCAGGGGGAAGTTGGGGAACAGAGGGAGAGAGAAACTGTGATTTGGCCAAGGTCGCACAAGAAGTCGGGCGGAGCTGAGGATTGGTCCCAGGTCTCCCGAGTCCCAGCCTGGCACGCTAACATGGTGTAATTTCTCCACGTGTGCACAGCGTGTGCATCTTATTCACCGCATGCTTTCTGTCGCCGTCTGCCTCTGCTGCTTTTAGTCTGCGCTCGTTTAATTTGACTGAGAAGCTTGCATTAGAAGCCATTCATTTCCCTGGCAACTGTGCTTGACGATCAGAAGCTATTCTTAGTGTGAAGGACAGGTACAGATTTGTTTGCCTTGGCTGCAGAAACACAACCTGTAGTAGGTCCTTGATAATAAGTAAATGTTGACTTGCTTTACCTGCTAATTAGAGGACAAAATCATAGGTGGCCATAGCCAAAATAATTATCCTCGAGTGAATGAAAGAAAATGGCACTAGCTACCAATCAAGTGCCAAACTCCTACATTTCTACCTCCGCAGTTTTCCTCTGATTCCTTCCCATAAAAGGCCCTGTTGGCCATGCTAATTAATGTTAAAAGTTGTATCTGAGAAATTGGCCCATTTCCAGTTCTATCTGAAGTGCTAGGAGGGTGTTGGTCCCCACTGGGGTCGTGTTTTTTGAGATTAGCATAAATAGCCCTCGCTAATAGTACTAGCTGAACATTTTCCATCCAAGTTTTTCAGTGGAAAATGGCTATTTTTTGACAAAACAAACACTTTTGGGAAAAAAAGGTCCAGCTTCACTGAAAATTTTATGAACAGACAAGGTTTTTGGCCACAATCTGAAAATTTCAACAAAGTGGGGAAAAAAATTGTCAATATTTGTAGTCAATAAAAAAAAATTATTTCCAAACTACCTTTACTCTCTAATGAATGATGGACTTTGATTACAGCAGCTGGGATTCCGAGGGTTTGGTTCTGTCAGCAGTTGGTTTCAGATATGTATTACCCTTGATTCACATACCCAGTGCCTGGTGATATGATGGAAAGGTCTTCATTCCCCGCTCTCTGTTTGCCTCCATTTGTAATGTGCCCATCACAGTGGTACCCGTTGAATAGGTGCATACACTTGCTTTTATGTGCCTAAAGGTTTGGGTAACTGTGCTTTTATTGTACATTGAGATTTTTGTTTCAGTCGACTCAAAATCAAAGAGCCTGGAGTGGATTTTGAACCAAAAAGCTCCTTATCTTATCCCTGATCCCCTAAGTCATCCAGTCTCCTAACAGGATGGTTTTATCAAATATCAGAGCTTTGTCTTAGTTGAGAGCTTTAGAAAACTAAACAGGCATCGGCAAATTTCCATGAAGGCTCTCCTCTGAAATGCAGACATTGATTGCCTTGTCGAGTTTGAGCAGGTCACACTTGTTTGCTGTTCCTTGATGACAAGTCTTTTGACCTCTGTAAAGTATGAATAGTGATAAGTGCCAGGTAATAGGTTAGTATGTGCACGCGCAGGGGTGGGGTGGGTGGAGCTATGGGGAAGAGCTGTATTAGACGTTGGTGCTGTGGTCAGTGTGTAGGTGTGTTACTTTTACGTGGCTGACATGAAATATAGACAGCCCGGGCTGTTCCCCACAGTTCCCCATAGACCCCTCCTGCTCTCACTAAAAGAGAGAGCTGTGATGTCTCATAGGCCTAAGGAAGAGCCCTGTGAAGCTCGAAAGCTTGTCTCTGGCAGAAGTTGGTGCAATGCAAGATGTTCTCTCATTCACCTTGTCTCTCTAATATCTCAAACATTACTCAGTGCCCACTCTTGACCAGTGCTGATTTGTTAATGGCCACCTGGGTCTCAGCTGTCTCTAACATTTTCTACTGCAGTACCTGGTCTGTGTCCTTTGGACTTGGCTCTGTATGATGCCCTCTAGAGTGAGATTGACAAAGCGTGTTGCTAAACCACTCATGGTAAAGGGAAGCGTTTGTCCTCCTCCCCAGTTCTACTGATCACCTTTCTTTCCTTTCCTTTCCTCTCTGAGTTCTATGTTCCCTTCTCTGATCCTTCCCCCTTCTGTCCTCTGTCCCGGACTCCACCTCTGCACTCAGTCACCATCCGAGACACCATGTGTTGCATGTCTGTTTTGGAGGATGTTGCATGCTAGGCCTGGCAGGCTGTGGAGTCAGCATTCTAGGTGGAGCATACCAAATGGTGGGTCATTGGGAGATCTCCCTCTCCCAAGTTTTCTGCAGTTCCCTACTCCAAAAATAAAAATCTGGTTTCACAAAGTGGTTACTCTAGTACTGGTGGCTAAATCCCAGTTGGCACGTACAATATGCTAGAGTAGGAGTAGGCGAGGATAGCTGTTAGTGAAGTGTTACATGTATGTGACACATGCTTGAATCTGGAAACTGAGATGCAAGAGTGATTAAGAGACCTGCCTTCCAGTGAAAGTTTTGGTTCCCTTGGCATGGAATAGAAGTGAGTGACACTTACATATCAAGACAACATGGGGTATTCACTATTCCACAGCTGAGCGCTTGGGTGCAGGAGAGTTGAAGGATTCAGTCTGGCAATCGGTTGGAAGAACATGAAGTGTTATGGGCCATGAAAACCCTTACAGCTGAAAAATGATCAAATACGTTAGTGAAAACCAAAGACTTAGAGCTAGCTGTGCTTCTCTTGGTTGCTTGCAGTGGCTTACATATGGGTTTTTTTTGTTTATGTGCAATGGTGCTTACAGTAAGGAAGAGGTTAGACTGCAAAACTGCCCTCTCAACACTGGCAGAACCTGTCTGGATGGCTAAATGCCATTGTGAATCTCATATTAGTACTGTGTGGGGTGAATCCCCATCATTGTGAAAGCTTGCAAGTGTCCCTTTGATGCCTATAGGAGTTGAGCATGACGTGAGAGGAGTTAAATTTAAGTTCCCTCTGTATCTACAGTCTAGGAATCATACTCCCCAGGTCAGTACAAAGATATCTAACTGAAAATGATCTGGGTGTATGAAACAGCACAGGAAAAATCTAATGGAATTGGACTCCATTGAATATAGTTAGTCCTCTGACTGATTGAATTTCATATTGAAACTCTTCTGCTGACAGTGGTCAGTGGAGGTTAGGGGATATACAGCAACACTGCAGTGACAGGACCTATAGATTGGCACAGTCAGAAATGGGAACCACTCTTTTGCATGTCACCAGCGTAGAGGTAGGGGGAAGAGTCAGCAGCAGGTAACACAAGGGACAGGAGACGTTCAGAACACTTAAAAATAGATTAAGCCAGAGCTGGGTCTCTAAGACTGTTGAACCGAGGTCAGGGACTCTGCACTGGGCACCTGAGATGTTCAAAGAACCTCTGTGCCTATGATAAAACACAAATTAGAAACTGACTCAATGAGGCTTGTGCACCCTTATGAAGGACACTTGTGGCAAGTGCCTACATCATTCCATGGTAGAATGAGAGGAGTTAAATCACTGGATACTTCTCATCAGCTCTCTGAGCAGGATTCAAAAGGGAGAGGTGCAGAGACACCCCCTCCTTCACTGCTGGTATTACTTTCGGAAGCCAAGAGAAATTAATGGTCATGATCCAGAGGGTGGTCTATAATTTGCTTGCACAAAACATGCCCAGAAGTATGCATTCTGAATCTTCGCTCATCCCTTAGTGAAAACCCCTCCCCGAACCAGCTGGGAAGTCTGGAGCACCAGGCACCTCTGTGTGGAATAGGCAATGAACATAAGAATGGCCAGACTGGGTCAGACCAAAGGTCAGTCCAGCCCAGTATTCTGTCTATTGACAGTGGCCAATGCCAGGTGCCCCAGAGGGAGTGAACCTAACAGGTAATGATCAAGTGATCTCTCTCCTGCTATCCATCTCCACCCTCTGACAAACAGAGGCTAGGGACACATTGGTGTGTAGCTGATGCATAAAGAGGAGGGTGGTTTTCCTGTCCCCTCAGACCTGTCACCTCCTGGAGAAGAGTCATTTACTGATACGGGAAAGCAATATGTCATCTGGGAGGTGTCCCTTTACCACCTGGCTGATTGAGGCAGGCTGGAATGTGACTGTTTGCACTGGGCAATGGCCCATTCACAGCAAAAGTGCTGAGTTAGGGGGTTAGGAATATGATCTCTTTCCGTTCTTGTACGTCGCTGCTTCTGCTGTTACATAAGTTTGGCTTTCTCCGTTGCAAGGGCCATTTTGATCTGCAGGGGTGATTGCAGTGACCTGGGCCTTTTGTTTTATTTCAGCAAATAGGTGTCAGACAGGGAGGAAGGGGGAACGCAACCACCTACAAATGTCCGCTGCAGCTTAGTGTCGAGATGCGTTAGACAGGAGTGAACAGGTGGGAGGCTGTGCTGGATTACTGCTCAGATTGTGCTCTTCCCTGGTAGAGGCAGTTGGCTTCAGCTTCCTTTGTGATCCTAAGCTCCATGACTGTCCTGTGGACATTTTTATGTGCACATGTTTCCCTCCATGGGGGCAAAGGCTGAGTCAAGCCCCATGTGCTGTCCCTCCTGCTAAACCCGAACTATACCTTTTAATGCAATCCCCCGCCATTCCCAACATGATAGATGGCACTGTTAGACACTTCAGAAGGAGGGCTGCATTCTTAGACACCGCAACTGCTTCAGAGCCCACTCAGGTTGATGGGAGTTCTTCCATTGACTCCCCTGGGCTTTGGATCAGGCCTTAGGTCACTTGTCCCTTTCGCTCTGCTCCAGGTCTGGGCCAAGCATCAGATCTGCAGTGGAGACACGGTGTAGAGGTGTTTCACGTTACAGGCTAGAGCAGGGGTGGCCAACCTGAGCTGGAGAATGAGCCAGAATTTACCAATGAACATGGCCAAAGAGCCACAGTAATACGTCAGCAGCCCCCGCCCCCCGTAGCTCCTCCCACCCACCGGCAGCCCCGCTGATCAGCGCTTCTCCGTCCCTCCCCGCACCTCCCAATCAGCTGTTCCATGGCGTGCAGGAGGCTCTGGGCGGGGAGGAGCGAGGGCACGGCAGGCTCAGGGGAGGGGGCGGGAAGGGGTGGGGTGGGGGCAGGGCCTGTGGCAGAGCCAGGGGTTGAGAAGTGAGCACCCCAGGCCCGTTGGAAAGTTGGCGCTTGTAGCTCCAGCCCCAGAGTCGGTGCCTAGACAAGGAGCCGCATGTTAACTTCCGAAGAGCCGCATGGGGCTCCGGAGCTACAGGTTGGCCACCCCTGGGCTAGGGGGTTTTGTCCCTTCCAACTTGCCTCCCTGGAGTTACCTACATGTCGGGTGCTCGCTAGGCTCCAGAGCACAAAGAGTTCAAACGCAACCTCCTCCTCCAGCCCACCGTGGTGACTTTTGTCCTTTGCAATAGCTGACAGCAGATGGGCATTCAGGCAGTGGAGAGGATGGGTGGCCCAGCGCTGTGGAACAGCACATCCCGGCTCATGCTAGGTGCGTGTTGTGAAGGAGAGTAATAATAATAGCAGCTCTTAGAGCTGGTCAAAATTTTTTCATTTAAAATAAAAAAAGGACAGTAAGTAGCTTTTTAACGAAAATGGACATTTCTGCTGGAAATGCCCAGTTCTGATTAAGTTTTTCAGGTTTTTGTTAAAGAACTGAAACCCTACAAACATTTGACTTTTTTGATGGAAAACTCAAAAAATAGTGTTGAAAAATAAATGCTTTAATTAAAAAAAGCCTCTCTGGAAAACAAAATCTGCCCCAGTTCTATTTCTGTGCTGGCTAGGTGTAACCCTTACTTTGCTCACTCGCTTTGTGAGCCATCAAAGGAGACACCTCTGGACTCTGTGCTGGTCTCGCAGGCCTGAGACTCTACCTGAACGAATGGAGCTCCTGGGCCGGTTAGTTTGGACGGAGATTGGGACAGGCGCCAATCCATTGTTTATGGTGCCAGCTGTTTGGAGAATCCGTCTTCTGATCTTGCGGCTTTTGGAGAGGAGTGTTAGATGATAAAGCAAAGCAACTAAGACCATGAACTTTTAATGTAGGCGTTGGGGCCCGATGACCTCATTCTAAGCCTCTCGCTCTGTCTAAGTCTGAAACTATGACAATTTAGTATTAAAATGTCAAATGAAAGAGAATAGCTAATGTTCACTCATCCCAGGGCACTGTGCTATTACTCAGGGGTCGGGGGAAACAGACATTTCTAAACCAGATGTAGAGATTTACTGGTACTACTGAGTGCCTTTTGATTATACTCCTTTTTAGATAATGGGCGATAATGCCTTTAAAAATACGTAACCTCATGAAAGGTTGGTGACGTTGGGAATCAAAGTCGATTGTGAGATCTGGTGACCCATAAGAGTGAGCTGGTGAAACGAAATGTAATTGCTTCAATGAAAGTGCATGAATGAACAAGATTGTCCAGTAGTTTAGGTCCAAAGTTAGAATTTTGCTTTAATAAAAATCTAATATGAAAGCCCCCCAAATTATTTATTTTATAGCACTAAGTTCTTAAGGGTTGCCTTGTGCTTATTGCTGTACACAAACGTGGAAAGCAGCAGTCTCTGTTCTGAAGGGCTTAAAATACATACAGATGAAGGAACATTTATTTTGTTCTAATACAAACCCCACTGCTCCTAGTTATGTTCACTTGTATTGTAGTAGGTCTTAGTAATCCTGTTGTACGAGATGCTATACAAACATCTACAAAGAAACACTCCCTGCCCTAAGCGATTGCGATCTAAATAGTATCTGGCTAAATAAGGCACGGGGCTGGGAATCAGGAGATCTGAGTTCTGTTCCTGGTTCTGCCACTGACCTGCTCCATGACTTTGGGCAAGTCACTTCCCTTCTTTGTGCCTCAGTTTCCCCTTCCACCCTTCGTCTGGCTTGTCTGTTTAGATTACTGTATAAATTTTCGGGACAGGCACTGTCTCTTGCTCTGTATCTGTAGACTGCCTGGCACAATGATGTCCCAATCTACCCTATTAATGATAGTCTGTGCAACCCTTTTTTTGGTTTGAGATTGTAAAATATTCCCTGTTGAAACTGAGACCCTGCAACTGGTTTCTTTGTTGGATCAGAGAGGAGTCCCAGGGGAGAGGCAAGTGAAACTGACTGGTGTCGTTCACAGTGTCTAGCCTAAGTGAAATGCAGACAATAAATGGTGAGAAGTCAATTCAGCGGTTTTGAAAATAATCTGCTTTCAATAATCTGGGTGTTGATTAGCCACATGGGGATGGGTTTAAGATGTTTAAAAAAATATACAGGGCCTGATTTTGCTCTCAGTTATGCACAGGTGTAAATCGGAGTGACAGCTGTTGGCAAACGTTGGTCAGTGCAGAATCAGGCCCAGGATTTTTAGTCTGTCAAGGTCCATTTTAATCAAGGTTCATGATGACTGATCCCTCTTTCCTTCCATACTGCTCCCCTCTGGTGGCTTCCTTTGAACCTCCGGCTCGCTCATTTGTTCCCCGGGAGCCCGTCCCGGATGCACTTCAGTTTCCCTCACTCCTCAGCCTCCCCGCCTGCCTTTCTCCTCCTTTCCTCACCTGCCTCCAGAGGCAGCGGTGTGTACGTTTTAAATAACGCCATCTACAATGGGACCTGCATCATACTGGGGCCCCACAAGCTGGCAGCCCTGTGCTTTGAGGAGCGGTCTGCAGAATCACAGCCCCTGACTCTGTCTGCAGAACTGCAGGGAGGGAGAATTTACTGCCATTCTTCCTTCCTGGGACAGAAGGGTGGAGCTGGAGAAAGGAGCCACTCATGGCATGAATGTTTTCCCTCTCTTGGCCCCTTCCGGTTGGGTGCCTGGCTTGCTGGGGCACCCTAGTACTTGTCCAGTGTAGTCTGAGCCCTTCCGTTCTGCGCTGCTCTGAAGGAATGCACTGCGCAATAAATCTATAAGGTCCCTTTTTGGGGGACAATTTTATGACCATTGGGAGTAAACCTGAAGCTTTAGTGTAAAGGCGAAGTTGATAATTTGTTCCTGCAGCCAGGTTTGCTGGCTCAGGAATGCAGGCAAGGATGGAGGTGAGGTCATGGTTTACATAGGAAAGCCCTCCTGCCCATATGTATGCCAAGTCCTGTGGTTGAGATGCTCCTCTTACTGGAGCTAATTTTACCCATCCGCGCGGACGCAGCTGGCCCGTACTGCCTCTGACATCATCCTTCCTTTTGCAGGATGTCCTGAGAGCACAGCAGTGGTGAGTCCCAGCATGTCTGACATGGACACTCCAGTTGTGGTTGATTTAAAAGCCTTAGTTATCAGAACAGCTCGCTGCTGGGCACGATAGATTAGGAGAGTGTGCACTTCATCATGGGTGGAAACCTCCACTGCTGTAAATTAGCATTGACTTCAGTGTAACCGTGCCGATTTACACCAGTGGAGTGTCTGGCCTCCTGGTTTTCTGCAGCAATCCCCCCTCCGAGAAGGCAGAAAGTGAGTGGTAACTGTCACTCTTTGACTCAATTCACTTCCCAACAAGGGTTGGCTGTTGGCAGGAGAAGAAAATCATCCAAAAAAAAAAGAGAAAACCCACTTCCAGCTTATATTTTTTGCATGATTTTTTTTATTGAATTCTTTTCAGAAAAATTATTATTGTCAATGTGTATAAAATAATATAACCTAAAAAACACAGAAACCAAATAAACTTAATAAGGACCCGATCCTGCAAACAGTTACTTGGTGAGTAAGAGTGAAGTTACCCAGATGTGTAATTGTTGACAAGACTGGGCCCTAATACCAGATAGGCCTAATCATAATGCTCTGAAATATCAAACCGAGCTGCTTAATATAGGCTCCGCAGTCAATGTTCAGGCACCAAAAGGTGAGCGGCCTGGTTTTTCGGCAGTGCTGAATATCCTGGAATCTCCTTCAAGTCCATGGAAGCTAAAGGAGCTTAGCAGTCCTGAAAATTAGGCCATTTATATTTAGGAACCTAATCTTGAAGATTTTGGCAATGAATCCCAAGCATTGGACACCACGGGTATTAAAGTGTAAGACTGTATCGTTCTAAATCCTCCAGATTTTTAAAGTGTTTTTCATTTCAAACGAAAAGGTCAGATAGAGGTGGCTTGAAGTCTAGGGACAAAGGGAGGCAAATTAATTTCCCCCCTCCTCCCCAGGCACCTGTCAATCACACACCAACAGACCCCTGTTAATTCACACTGATAACTAACTCATTGAGAGCTTGCTTACACATTATTTTAACTGTATCGGTGTAGCTAAAGGCAGTACAGTCCCTCCAGCGCAGACATGGTTTCAGTAGGACAGCTGTTCTTTACTGGAAGGGGAGTAAGCTACATTCGTATAAGGCATCTTCATACCAGTGTAATTGCATCTACATTAGGACTTTTACTGGTATCGCTATTTCGGTTTAAAAAAAAAAAAATCACACCCCTAACCAAAATAGTGACCCCAGTAAGGTTTTCAACTGTCGGCCAGGCCTCAGAATGGATAAATGTTGTAAATTAGCAGAAGAGCGAATGAGATCTATTTTTTTAAAAGGCTGCTACATTGTACAATAGTTTTGACAATTGCCACTTTAATGGCTGAGATTTTCAAAAGTAACTAGTGGTTGTGGGTGCCTCCATCTTTGAGCGTCCAACACGTGAGACAAAGGGGTTTTATTTTCAGAAAATCTGGAGCACCAGTCATCAGGTTTGTTATCTTGGGCACCCAAAGAAAAAAAAGAAGATGGGCAGTGGCAAACAACCTCCCAAGGAAGGGTCTGAGCCCAGGAGAATGTCCCATGGCACAAACCCAGAACGAGGGAATAAACAGCCGACTCCCAGTTGGCTTAGAAACACGTGGAACCCAGCAGCCGACTAGCGTCTGTACGCAGTGGTAACATTTAAAAAATGTTTTCGTCAAACCTGCTGAACGCAAAGTCTGATCGGAACTGTTTTAAAACCAGGTCTGGTCACAGGAGCATTGTCTACACTGGGCTCCCAGTGGCACTAATGCTGGCTCAGCTGAACCAATCTTAGACCTAGTGGGGAATGGTCTGTAGGTTTTCCCATTGCAAATAAGATCTCAGGGCATCTTGCCAGGAGCCTATGGGCAGCACCTAAATTGCATATAATTCTACATCAGTTTTACATGAAATGTAAACACACACACCCCTAATATTTGCTTGTACTTGTCTCGTCTTTGATGGATGCAGAGCATTTGCCTGTTGGCTGAGTTTATCCGCAATAATTTTTCATCTTTGTCTATACTGTGCAATAAGTTGAAGAGGCCAGTAATGGGCTGCGTTTTAGGCTGTTGTATGTAGTCTGTCTGTGGCTTGGTTCTGCCTGTTTTAAGTTATAGGTCTGGTGACGCCTGCAGTAAGCACTAGGAACGCTGATAACTCTGGTGCCTCTTATTCCTGAACATGAGTCAGATCCTGAGATGCATCAGTGCTGGGCTGAGTCACAGGGAGAGCATACTAGGTTTGATCTTGAAAGGTGCTGAGTGCTTTGACCAGTGCAGCAAAGCACAAAGAACTGTGGAAACACAGGGCTGGAAGGGGCCTTGATAGGTCATCTAATCCAGTCCCCTGTACTGAGGCAGGGCCAAGTATTGTCTAGACCATCCCTGGCAGGTGTTTGTCTAACGTGCTCTTAAAAACCTCATACGATGGCGTTCTGCAACATCCCTGGGTAATTTGTTCCAATGCTTAACCACTGTGACAGTTAGGAAGTTTTTCCTAATGTCCAACCTTGCTGCAATTTAAGCCTATTACTTCTTGTCCTGTTCTCTGTGGTTAAGGAGAACAATTTATCACCCTCCTCTTTGTAACGGCCTTTTATGTACTTGAAGCCTGTTATCATGTCCCCCCTCAGTCTTCTCCTCTCCAGACTAAACAAACCCATTTTTTTCAATCTCACCTCTCATAGGTCCTGTTTTCTAGACCTTGCATCATTTTCGTGGCTCTCCCAGTGACTTTTTCCAAGTTTGTCCACATCTTTCCCGAAGCGTGTGGCCTGGAACTGGACACAGCACTCCTGCTGAGGCCTCATCAATGCTCGTTAGCACGTGAATAGTCCCATTGACTTCAGTGGTACTACTTGGGGTGCTTAAAGTTGAGCACATGCCTATGTGCTGTGGATGGATCAGGGAAGAGTGCTGAATACATCGCAGGACTGAGCCCAATGCAAATTAACAACTTTTCCACGCTAGGGGTCTGCTCCTGTTGAAACCCGTGGCAAAATACACCCTTTGATGTCAGTATTGCAGCGTCAGGCTATCGGTGCAGAAAGAAACTACTCTTAAAAAGGATATTTTGCAAATGGGAGGGGAAGGAAATTATCCTCCCTTTGGAATCTGTACCCTTTATAGTCCTGCTGGGGAAGCAACAGAAGAGGTGTCCAGTTTGTGGGAAAACTAGGTGCCTTCCTCTTGCATGACTGCAAACGGTCTAGACGTAACTGCTGGGGTTTTACTACTTGTGATAGAAAAATATTTCCTCGTAAGTAGCACAGGTGAGAGAATTGCAAACCTCAGCTGAGTGGTTCTAGCATCACAGCCACAAATGGAAACTGTGCAGCCTGATGAACCCTAGTGGTGTGTCTCAGCGCACCACACGCAAACACATCGGTCATGTGGGTTGGCCACACTTGGAGTGGCAAAGCCAAGATGAGAACCAGGACTCCTGACTCCTAGTGCCCTGCTCTGACTGGTAAAGAATAACCCCGCTTACATTTTATGCAAGCGTGAAACTGACACAATCCTGAGTTTTCAGGGCTTCCCCTAGAAGGGCAGCAAAGTGAAATGTATAGGAATTGAGTCAGGTTCACTTTGGAGCTGCGGTCCCGTAGCAAGTAGCAAGAGGACCCGGGATGTGGATCCAGCCGAGTAGGAAAGGGAAAGGCCAACAAAAGCTTCTCCGCTGGTGTCCTTACTTTACTCCTGTTGATGATCAACCGTATTGGTCCCAGAACTGCACTAAGTAATTCCACGTGTATATTACATCTGACTGTGGAAAATGTTGGGGTGGAGGATCACATCCGGCCTCCTAAATGGATAAGGTGGGGTTTAACAGCAGCAGAGCAGCCCAGGTATGCTTGCCAGCTGATCATATTCACTCCCCTCCATATTCACCCCCCACGTCGTTTTTGTCTCCTTTTTCCTCCCCTTCTTCTCAGAAGTTAGCATGGTGCCTCGAAAGTCTGCTTCACTCAGTGTCCTGGCTGGCACTAGTTGTAATCCTGTTCGACTTGCAGACAGTGGGTGTCGCAGAGGAATCCACATACTAAACCTCTATCTGATTTTGCAGTACAAGGGCAATGCTCAAAACATCCCAGAAGTAGTGTGGTTTAAACTGCAAGCTTTGGAAAATAAATTGTTCATCACGGGGGTTAATTGTGTGTCTTTCCAGGGCTGGGAAAGAAATCCAGGGTTGTGACTCAGGAGGAGACTTCGGAAGGAAGAAACCCTGAATATCTTCAAAGTGCCTTTGTGCATTCATCTAGGAGTGTTCAACGCCAGAACTGGTACGTAGACCTATTTCTCGTGGAACATGGGCAATTCTGTGCAGGCTTCGCCCCAGGAATTCCAACTCTAGACCCTTGTTTGTGATTTTTTCATAAGGAATCGTAATCACTGAATGGAGAGAGGAGGCTCATTGAAGTTTTAGACCCAGGCACTAACTTTCCACAGTGCTGAACGCCCTGGCACTCGGTGCCTTCTGTGGTGGAGTAGGAGGTGCTCAGCACCTCTGAAAAGCCATTAACGTTCAGAACCCTGGGCTGAGCAGAATTTTAGAGCTTCTGTTGTGCTCACTGAAGTGGGTGTGCTGAGGTCTGACACCAGGTGTGTCTATAATATATGTGAGGGGTGTGTGTAGATGTAAATACATAAAATGTAGCAGTGAGGATATAGATGAAACATGTATGTGCAGTACACAGTGAAGCGGGAGATCTATAACATTGAGACATGTATGTGCACGTGTGTAAAATATCATCTGTGTGTACGTGTGTGTAAAGTATTTCTGTGCATGCCCACGTGTACTCTCTGTATCTGGAGCCATTTCATAGCTACCAGATTCAGCCTCCTAGGGAAATGCTTCTGGCCAAGATGATAAAAGCCAGCTCCTGCTTTTCTCTGACTTCTGTCTATATTAATTCTTTGTGACCCAGTATTTGCCTTTGTCTGCAAATGGGAGCAGTCACACGCCTTTGTGTTAACACATTTGACAGCGCATAGTTTCAGTCTGCAAATCTGACAGCTGCTTTTGAAATGCACCAGATCCTCGCCTTCTGCATGGGGGCCTGGCGTTCGCCCTGTGTCTCCCCGTGACGCTGCAGAAGCCCCCCGCGGTGTGCGCGTGTTGCCGCTGTGCGCTCCGTCTGTTGAGACGGTTATGAATCAAATGTACTGAGGGATCCTGGTTACCTCATGTCATTTAGGTGAAATTGGTTGTGGCCTGACCCAGTGGCCTAGTGTTAGTGATCCGTACGGCTGTGCAGAGGACTTGGGGTGGATTTTTTTTTTTCTTTTCAGTCCCCAGGCTTTTGCTTTCCAGACCAGCACAAGCTGAGCGTGTGCAGGGAAGGAGCAGTTTGTGTTGTACATCAGTGATCTCTGTCTGGGCAGAATTTCTCCCTGGTGTGCTTAGATGCCTTGCAGTCTTCCGTGAAGACAGAAGAGCTGACACGCTAAATAGACAACATAGTAATGAAAAGAGTAAGGTAAAATTGGAGCAAGGAAAACGGGGGGGAGATCCTCGGAGCTGCCCAGGAATGAGAGGGTAGTGAATAGGCCCTCGGGGCATTTTGGTTTCTAATATGCTCATGTCATAAAAAGACGATGCACTTATTTGCATGTAATGCAATGCTTTGCATGCGCTCTCAAGGTGCCATCCTGGCTGTTTATGTGGTTCACTCTGCATGCCACTGGTACACAGTCATTGCTCGGGGGAGATTAGCACTTTATTCCAATCGAATTGGCATTGTTTAAACTTGCTGGAAAGTAGCGCTCCCAAGACAGGCTGCCTGCCAGCCCGGATCGTTACCTTGACCAGGATGGGTTCGGTCCCCGGCTCTCAGCCCGTTTTTCTCTTGATACGTTATCTCTGGTTGAGAGTCCAACCCTTCCCTGTAAAGTCACTGACCCATTAGTCCCATGCTGCAGGCCAAGTGGCTGTAAATCATATCCTGCCAGTCCCTGTGTAAATCAGACGGGCACGTTAACAGCTTGCGTTCCTTCGGGGTGCGTTCCCTTAGCCCCCCACTCGCTGCAGCCTGCGTTCCTCTCGTGGTTGGTAGAGCAGGTGGGTGATTTCTCTCTCGAGCTGACACAGCTAATATTTCTTCTCCCGGCAGACGCGATGGCACTTGGTGCTCATTAAATGTGCTATTTGTGCTCTGAGTCCTGATCCACAGAGGGTCGGTGTGCTCCTGTAACAGCTTTTCTAACACCCGCCTCTCTGCTCTCTCTGTGCTGGGCGCTCTGAGGCTTCTGCTGCCCATTTTTTGTGTTTCCTAGTGTCTTGTTCTGCCTTCCTTGGGCAGGTGGTTTTACAGAATCTATCCAGGCACTGATGTGGCCTTTATCACCACAACGGCAGAGCGCCTACTCCCACTGATTCCAGGGGATTAGCCCTTGAATGGGATAGAACAGTCTACCCTGGTGCATTAGGAATACCAAAGGCAAGTGCAGCTGGCACCTCTGAGTGCCGTCGTTGGGTTTTAAAAAAGTAAGTCAATGGCCACCTCCCAGGAAAGACCTAAACCAGCAACCCGTCCGAGCTAACACAACATGCTGTGCTCTTGTGCATCCCATTCATTGCCCTTTGAATTAATGGTTGCTCATGTTAAGACTCTTACATTTAAAGGAGGGGCGGGTGTTCGTGTGTTTATCTCGGTTTTGTGTGCGCATTCTGCCTTGTCAAGCTTTTTGTGCGGTGGGAAGGGCGTTAAACTACGCTTGATTCTCTTCCTAACAGGGAAGAGAGCTCTGGTTTCTCCAGAGCAAAGGTGCTCATGTTCTCCATCTCCCGTGACATCAGAATGATCATATCCTTGATCCTTGGAGGCCTTGGTGCCTGCTGTGTGCCCCTCGCTGCCTATCTTGGGTATTTATTTGGCCCCCATCACTGCAGTATCATAGCAGTTCAGATGTATATCCTCACGACACCCTGTGTGATAGGGCATTGCTATTATCTCCATTGTACAGATGGGGAATTGAGGCACAGAGAGGCTAAGTGACTTGCCCAAGGTCACACAGGAAATCTGTGGCAGAGGAAGGAATTGAACCTGGGTTTCTCAGGTCCTAGTCTAGCGCTGTAACCACTGGACGATCCTTCCACTCTGTCTTGATCCCTTGATGCCCCTCCAGAACCCTTGGTGCTGTTTTGATTAAAACCAAATGCTGTATTAAAAATACCACTTTTTAAAGTTGATTGGCCATACAGAGGCGTTCAGTGCCTCTAAATCGGACAGCATCTTGTTTTTTTGTTTTTGTTTTTTTTTAAAAGGCACTATGGTAGCATCAGCTTGACAGCCCGTTACTGTTGGAAATGTTCTGAATTACACATTCCCCAAGCTCCCACAATTCCCCAAGAGGAGTGTTGATATCCCACAATGCCCTGCAGCGAAGTCGGTGGTGTAGGGGACGCCGGGCTGCCTATGCACGGTGCAGTGCACCTCTTGCTGATACTGTCTCTTCCAGGGAGGAGGCGTGGGACCAGCAAAGGCCAATAATGTTGGTAGCAATATGCCTGCAAAAATGCTGCTGGTAAAACTACCTAGTGTAGACTTGGCCCTGGGGTTGGCATTAGGTGGCGTAACAATGTGAGTGGGGAGGGTGGGTCTCCTGAGGTCTCAGACCTGTCCCTTGTTGGTTGGTTGGTTTTTCCCCAGTACGCTGTTGCAAAGGGAATTAAATCCACTTGGCGTGTGGCACTTCGAGCCGGGAGCTTCCCAAGTGCAGACTCAAGAACTGCAGTGCTACTGGGCCATGCAGCGTGGTGTGCGTCCCGTAGAGTTAATAATTCACACACAGCCCAGAATTCTGTCTCAAGATGGGCAAGTCGTCTAAGTGGCAAAGCTAGGGAGAGAAGGGTGATTTTTTTGACATCCTTTGGAGTCTTGATCTCCATATTTGGAAATGTTTACCCATCGCACTGGTCTATTGGAAGGGGAGGGGAGGTGACTCAGGGTTTGGTGGAAGCAGGGTTTGAATTCCTGGAGTAAGTTTTTTTTTTTTTCCTTTCTCTTTTCCCCTTGTTTTGGAAGCCAGTTGTCGTCAGTTTTCAGCTCTCTAGCTCCTGGATCTCCTTCCTAATGCCATCTGCTTTAGGGGGGAGCGTCTTAGTGAAGGAGATCATCTGAATTCCAGTAAGTACGTGGTTATTGCAGAAGCAAGGGACTTGGTTTTTTGTTTAGTCAGATGGATTGGTTGGGGGAGGAGGTGAAGCGTGTTATGACCTGTAACCTGGTCTGTTGAGCAGGAGTCAAAGAGAAAGAGACCTCCCGCAGCAATGAGATTTACCTGGTGGATCCATCTCAAATTCAAACCCCAGGCTCTGTCATTCCCTGAGGGCCTAATGTTTGGCTGTAGCTGAAAAGATCCTTTAAGCAGGCTCCAACTCCGTCCTTTGGTTCCACAGGTTAATGCAGCAGGACAGTAGAGTATTGCAGAGTGAAATAAGTATACCCCTAGAGTAGCATTCGGCAGGTAAAACACAGCTTATGTGCAATTTTGGTCTCATAAGCAACTGCGTGTATTAATGGGGCTATATAACCTGCAGGTATATTTGCTGCAAAAGTTAATATTTAACTACATTTATTGTGCAGCAGGAAGAAGTTTAAGCATTTTAACAGGCTGAGGTTTTTTCTTCCCAAGTTTTCAGTGTATAGTTTTTCCTGTTCTTTTGTGTTTTCCTCTTTAGTGTGAGTATATAATCTGTCCGATATTACAACTATCTGATTTTCCCCCAGCCCTCCCTTTCCTGAAAGGAAACTACAGTTCATCAAGAAAGGCAGCTCTAAAAAGACCTGGAGCATTTTGTTTCCTGTTTTAGTTGTGGCAACTAAAGCCATGCCCAGGAATTTGGAATTTGTCCCTCTGTTCTTATTGCCTTTTGGATTCATTATTCTGTAGCATGTGCAGGGTAATTTCTTTCCCCCCAGAGACGAGGGGGAGAGCTTTTAACGTTGATTCTGAGTGGATTGAACACTGTATTTCTAATGGAGAGAAGTGTCCTAAATCTTTGAGTTTGAGAGGGGCAAGAATGGGGAGGGATTTAAATCACTGGTCGTGATCATGGATATCTATATCTTCTTTCCAGCTAGTAAATTTTAGACCGATTGAGTCTGTTTTCTTCATACTTTACCTATTTTAAAGCGTAGAGCAAGAACGAAGGTTTTTTTTTAAAAGGAGTACTTGTGGCACCTTAGAGACGAACAAATTTATTTGAGCATAAGCTTCATCGGAAGTGAGCTTTAGCTCACAAAAGCTTATGCTCAAATAAATTTGTTAGTCTCTAAGGTGCCACAAGTCCTCCTTTTCTTTTTGCGAATACAGACTAACATGGCTGCTACTCTGAAACCGTTTTTTTAAAAATTATCCTTTTTTTTTTTTTTTTTTTAATTACGGGAAGGATTTGCATTGGTGCTCACTCAGCTGGGCAACTGACTTGATCATTGTTGGCATCAAATGGGCATCTACTTTAAGGTATGAATCAAAGGGCAGTCAGCCTCTGAATGATCAGGGTAAGTAGGCCAAAGGACTTGCTGCACACAGTCTTGCAGACACTGACTGTGTTTGGAGTTTGCAAATCTCAGTTGCATTTAAACCTTCGTTGCTTTTCAACGTATCATTTATATTACTGCAGCTCTTTAAGGCCTTAACTGAAATGAGTGCTGTGCTGAAATGTGCCATTGTGCTGTGCAATATATCAATGGCTTTCTGATGAAGTGAGCTGTAGCTCACGAAAGCTCATGCTCAAATAAATTGGTTAGTCTCTAAGGTGCCACAAGTACTCCTTTTCTTTTTGCGAATACAGACTAACATGGCTGTTACTCTGAAGCTTGTGGTCTGTGGATCCTGGGAGTCTGCAGAATAAGATTTCCAAAAGGGTCCGCACCTCCATTTGAAATTTTGTAGGGGTCCACAAATAAAAAAAGGTTGAAAACCACTGCACTATAGCAGTACATAGTAAGGGCTAGTCATGGTCCCAAAGAGTGTACAGCTTCTGAATCCCAGTCCAATACCTTAATCAAAAGACCATCTTTCCTTTTCTGTACATGTTTATATAAACATGCTTTCCACCAGTGGGACTGAATGCTTTCAGTGTCATTGGTGTGCTGTGCTTTTTGGGTGTTTGACTCCTGAGCCTTGTAGGTTTCTGCGAAGTGTGAGTGTCATTTCACTGCCAAACACGTCTGTCATTCAGTCACTCTTCTGGTTGGAAGAGGAAAGATTCCTCCAGCCAAGCACGCAAGTGCCTGCATCACTCCTCAGGGAAAACCAAGCTCAGGTCCCCACTTAGGGTCGCGCTTGGAAATATGTAGTGACCCCATGCAAGAGTGGGCCCAACATTCTCCAACCAGTGGATGCTGAGGTTGGTGCTTCTGAGGGGAAAAAAAAAAAAAAGATTTGTGCCAGGGCAAGGATTGTGACACATTGTTCATCTGATTCCCCCCCACCCCCCACTCACTGCATGTTGGAAGAGAAAATGAGGAAGGCAGTGAGGCTTCACTAGGCGTACTAAACCTGGGCCCCAAGACAATACCAGAGAGAGAGGAAAAAGGCATTTCATCAGGAGAGGCACGTATTTAGGGTCTCTCGCCAGCTGTATGAGCACAAAGATGGTGTGAAGTTTTATATGCCGCTCCATCTCATCTCAGCACCAGGCGGGCGCGTGCTGGGCGGGCATGAGGGTGAACTGGTCCATGGAGGCTGATCTCCTCTCTCACTTCACTCTGGACTGAGACCCGTTGAGCAAGGCAGTACGTGGGAGCAGCTGATGCTGCTACTGTCCATGCTATCCCGGGGGGTGGATAACCCGAGGACTGCAGCCTCCCAGAGCAGTCCGTCCAGCCCACCTTTCAAGACACCAGGCAAACCCTGTAATCACTGATGGTAATCAGACTCTATGATGGATGCCTCGTCAAGGATTGGCATGAGCTCCGTGGATGGAGCCATTAAGGAAAGCCCTGTGAATTAGGACAACTGTCACAGGATATTCCTATTGAGGCCCAGCAATCCAGAGTGTGCGCCTTATTAATGACTCTGCACTCTGGGCTTGCACGTCAGCGTGCTTACAGAGCTCCTTATAGAGCTTTAAATGCGTTTCTGAAGCATTTCTGGGCGGGCTCAGCAGGTTTCAATGATGTATTGAGTGCTGAGGACTTGCTTTGTCTTCTGTGGGGTGGGAGGAATTGGCTTGTACGCTGTGCTTCATCTCTATGCTGCAGCCTGGTGGAGTGATAACAGAACAGACTCCAGGCTCGCCCAGTGCAGGACGTTGCTGCATTCAAAGCGTTCTGTTATTGCAGCACAGTAACAACTCACATGCTACAGGAGGAATAAAAATGCCCTGATCTATGCTACCTTGGGAACCTTTCAAACTTTCCTTATGGAGGTTAGGGGAAAACACCCAGGTACCAAGGCGATGGTGCATTGCGATATGAAAGGGATTGAGAATCTATCAATCTGCCTAGGCTGGGTGGTGGGATTATGGTATTTGTAATGTGTATTTGTGTATGTTTCTTTGCACCTCTGTAACTGAAGATTTCAGAATCCTTAACAAATATTGAGTCAAACCGGTGAGCCAGGACAGAGATGGTTATCCTCGATGTACAGGTGTAGAGACTGAGGCACCTGGTGGTTGTGACATAGCCGAGGCACCTGGTGGTTGTGACATAGCCGAGGCACCATGGGAAATTTAGAAATAAAACACAGATGTCCTGATTCCCACAAGCCAATCCTCTCCCGTATGTTAAGCTTCTTCTGATCCAGATAGCTGGAGTTTTGCAACCTTAGGCTGAAAAGTGCTATTACTTATAAAGTATTCTTTTTTTTACTAGTAAAATTATACTCCCACTGAAAATTAATGCAATGATTACTCAAAGGCAAACTGAAATCTGTGAGTATTTAATACCACTGACGCCTGTTGTCAGTATATGATGTGGTCCCAACAACATATTGTTATGGCAGGAATGCTACTCTGAAACCAGGTAGTGATGTTATTTAATCTTAGAAGTTTTTTTTCCCTTAGCCTGTGAGCAGTGTACAGTCTTTGAAGAAATGCTGTATTGTTGTTAGCTTTGTGATCTGGTTCTTTTGTGGGATATGTTGCAAGCAGCTGGAGAGTTGACGGTCTGCCTTAATCTGTCTAATAGAGTCAATTCTTGGGGCAGAATTGCTTTCTTGAGAACCAGGTATTGGTGTTTGGGATGAGATTTCTGAAACAGCTTGTGTGCTATTTCTGACCACCTCTATTCAAGGACTGGTTTATCTGGTGTAAATAAAGAAGTTACACTAAGCATATACCCAGACTGTGCATCACCAATTCCTCCTCCAGTAGGAACCTGACCTGCAAAGTCCCCAAATCTGCTACTGCTTGGTAGAGGGGGCACAATATTGAGACTCATCAGTCTATAAAGAGTTTTCTAACATCCAGCTGGCTCCCTGTGCTAGGAAGGAGGCTGGTTCTTGCTCTGTGCTGGTTGTGCATTGTGAAGCTCCTACTCTGCAGATATCGCAGAGACCAGTTCCAGCAGAGCTGTCCATTGTGGCAGCTGCTTCCCTTCCGTATAGTTTTTGTTTTTCAGATAAATCTCTCTTCCTCAGTGTAGGCAATTTTTTCTAAAAAAAGAATTGTTATAACCTGTTGAAATTAAAACCAAAAAGATGCGGGGAGCGGGGCGGTAACTGGATGTTAAGAAATAGAAAACAGTCAATTAAATTGTACATTGTGTGTAATTTTCCCTTGGCAAATTGCCATGAAATTGAAGAGCATTTTAACAACTGGTCATTTCACTTGCATTTGAACTTTGCCAATGGGTTGTCTGCATGGGAACTTCAGTCATTTCACAGTGGGGCCTCGTCTTTGGTACCACTTCATTTGCCTTTTTTTAAAAAAACGAACAAAAAAACAAAACCCTCTTATTACCCGCAAGAGCTTGTAGTAGTGGGATCATCTTTAGTAAAAGGTGATTTCATGGGAGGGTGTGCCAGCTAAAATGGAAGGAATCATCTGTTGTTCTGGAGGTGAAGCTTTCCATCAACAGTCACGAAATATGTACAAATGTGATACTTTCTATCTGGGAGGGATTTACAAATAACACAGACTTGCCATACCCTAAAAGACAGGAAAGTAATTATCAGCCCCAGTGTACCAATTAGCATTGCAGATACAGTGGTTAAGTGACATGTCTGAGGTCACACAATGAGTCTGTGTCAGAGCCAGGAATAGACTTTAGATATCTTGACTCCTGATGCTGAAGTTGAGCCACAAAATGACTGTGTATCTCTGTAGGGCTTCTTAACGAGGTATTTTTACCAGCAAAGCAACTGTTGCTAAAAACAAAAGACCAAGATTTTATAAAACAACCAGTGATTTAAGGGGCCTCAGGTTTTACTACAGCACTACGTTAATGGGCACTAGGGCACTTTTCGTTTGGGCCAGTCAGTGTGCGGCACGCAGGTGCACTTTAGAAGTCATACCTCTCTGGGGCGCATTGCTGCTCTGTGTAGACAAGTCCTGAGACCTCTTAAAGGCTGCTGATTTTCAGAAAATGCTGAGGCCACCTTTAGGTGTTTCAAGCTGGGCACCGCAAAAATGAAGCATCCAGAATCACTAGTCACTTTTGAAAACTGTAGCCCCAAAACTCAGCTGCTGGAAAAAGCCACGTTGTAGTGGGTCATGGAATTTTTTTCTCATCTCTTCAGCTGTGTAACTTTGCCCAGTACACAGTTACACACAGGATAATGTTGCAGAACAACACACGCAGTCGTAGAACTGCTTATACTACACTAGGAGTCGGTCGCCGGCCAGCTAGAACATTCAGCACCAGGCAATGTGGAAAGGTGTGGGCTAGGCTTGCTACCTTTTTAATGGCTGGTAACGGGACCCCCAAGGCCCTGCCCCCTGTTCCGCCCCTTCCCCCAGGCCCCATCCTTGTTCCGCCTCTTCCCCCCAAGATTAAAAAAAACGACATCAGGGCTTGTCAAATGGCACCTGGACACACGAGCCGAAACCTGCACTGTCCAGGTGAAAACCGAACGGATGGGCGAATCTTCAGATTCCATTTTGAATGCTTGTGCTTAAAAATTCCTGGTTTGTTCAAAGCTGAAGTTTAGGGAAGTGCACTTGGAAAGAAGGGAGGCTATTTTTTGTGTTGTGTTCTTCGTTTTCTGGATGATTGCTTTGTCTACAAGTGCCCTGAATTGATTTCTCGTTTCCTGCTAATCAGCGGGCCCGCAATTACTATTGCCTCTGATTGCAGCCGTGATGCCAATGAGAGCTTTCATGTCCCTGAAGGCTGTGCACTCGAATCCCTTCCTTTCTTCTTGTACAATTTGACTGCGGCCGGGGGCTTTTACAGCTTTGCCTGAAGGGTTTAGATGAGGGTCCTGTTAACACAATACGTTGTTATGGTACAGGGCGGCTGACGTACAAAGTGCATCTAGAACATTGTATTGGTTATCAGTTAATTCTATGTGGAGAGGCACAAAAGGGCTAAGAGCTGTTTGGGGTTTTTTCAGTGAAATGTCATTGATCGGAAAATATCGATTTGCCAAAACAAACTTGTTGTGGAAACGTATTGGTTTCGACAAAACTGTTGTCGGGAAGACTGTCCATTGCCGGATTGGAATTTCTGAACAGCCCTACAGAGAGGGATCTCAGAATAGCCAGGAGCCTGTGATCGGGCCCGGGTTCGACTCCCTGCTCTGAATCGGGCAGAGCCCCACATGGGGGTGTAGGGAAGGCCGTTTCTGATGGCAGGAGCTGCGAAGGAGAAATCTCAAAAGTGGCTGTTGAAGCTATAGAGACGAGGGACTCGTCTTGGAGCTAGTCCAGAACAGGCCCATGAAGGATTTTCAAAGCAAAGAGGGTGTTTGAGAAAGAAGAGTTTGAAATGGATGAGTTGTTGGAGTTTCTGTAGGCTGAGGCATGTCTGAGAAGGTGGGCAGGGGCTAAGGTCCAAAGAACTGGGTCAGAAGGAGGCTGCAGAGCAGGGAGATGCTGTAACATAACCCTAAGTGTTGGAGTATCTTCTTTTAAGATAAGGAACCAGCTGATTGTATGAACTCTGTCAGCTGTCTTGTGAGCACTCTTGCTCTTAGTAGCCTATTGACTGACTATCTCATGCTGCTGACGGGCAAGGAGCGCTAATCCTGCTGAGTGACTGCTTCATCATTTGGAGGCTTTCCGCGCCAAAGCAACCAGCCAGTTAATTTTGTCGACTGAGCGCTGAGCAAGGGATTGGATGTTCAACTTCCAAAGTGGCTTTTGCTTCAGGCTCATGGGTTTTTCATGGGAGTTTGGCCCTACCATTCACCCTGGGACCAGTGTTGTACACAGAACCTTTCTATTCTCATCTTCTCATTCTGATGCACGCCAAAAAAATCCAAAGCCAGGTTTCAAATATTAAGATCTGTGGGCCAGATTCTCAGTTGGTGGAAATCAGTGTGGGGTTCAGTGGAGCTACCCTGATTTACACCGGCTGAGGATCTGGCCTTGTGTATTTGGTATCCCAAATTCTTAATGAAAACTGAGTGAAAATGGGGTATAGGGTGGAGGTTGAAAATAACAGTTTAGTCTTTTCTGGCCACATTCTAGCTGTGGATAAATGTGCTGCTCACACAAGCTTCTGAGACTAACCAATTTATCTGAGCATAAGCTTTCGTGAGCTACAGCTCACTTCACGGAAGCTTATGCTCAAATAAATTGGTTAGTTTCTAAGATGCCACAAGTACTCCTTTTCTTTTTGCAGTTACAGACGGCTGCTACTCTGACACAAGCTTCTGCGGCTCTCAAGGTTTGAGCTTGTGGGTTAGCAGTATTGGTAAAGCTCTTAGTTCATGCACCTCCCCTTCTCAGCCATTTGTGAAGAATGTTGATAAATTTAAGTAATAGCCCGGGAGATAAGAGATAAGGAGAAATCGTCTTGTGGTAACCAGCTTTAGATTAACATGCTTCAGAGAGAAAGCAAACATAAAGTGGGCTTAATGTTGGAAGCACATGCAGAGCTATCTTGGAATGCTGATATTATTTATTTATCATTTACACAGCCCTATACATTTATATGGCACTTTACAAACAGCGAAAGACCCTTGTCTGGAAGAGTTTGCAATCACAGTGAGAGGGGGCCCAGGTGAGGGAGGGTGTGGGTGGACTGCTGGAGAGGAAAGCAAGATAAGGCAGGGTTGCTGGAAAAAGGGACTTCTGTGGCGAGGGATTTGTAGGCCGCCGGAAAAGGAGCCTTCGAAGAAATGGATGGAGGTTTGAAGCTGGGAGTGGAAAGCGAGGAAAGGCAGTGTAAGGAAAGAAGAGTGAGAGGGGAGTGAGAAGAGCAACAAAAATGACAACTGACAATTATCTCGACTCCTTTCTTTTTGGTCTGCAGTTTTTTTTGGGGGGGGGGGGGGGCGGGGAGGGGAGGAGGAGGAGATGAGTCATTTCCAAAACAGAGCGATACAGAGCATTCTGCTATGTTTTCAGCCCGCTGCAATCAGAAGGCCCTCTTTCTTGGTGCGCTGTGCAACCGAAGCTGCTTTTAATAGGAGTAGGGTGGCACTTGGGTGGGTGCGTGTGGCTGGCTCAGGAAAATGACTCCCTGCGGTCAGGTGCCAGCCTTGTGCCCGGGCTGTCGGAGATGCGGCGCGGAGGGTGCCTCGGAGGAGTCTATGAAGAGGCCCCCGTGTTGCTGTTGGGAGACTGTGCCTAGCTCAGCGCATGCCACTACCTTGCCTGGCTGGAGGAGTCATGTCCAGCTCTGTTCCTGTATGAGGAGGCTAGCTGCAGTGTGAGGACTCAGACACCACGTGGGTGGAGACGGTCAAAAGCATCCTGGGGCACTTGCCAGCCACCTCTCAGAGACAGTGTCATGCTTAACCCTTTGCTGCTACTTGGCCATGCATTCTCGCTGTGCAGCCTCAGTGTCTGTCTTCCCAGAGGGGACTGCGTTGAGATGAACATTTTAGTTCTGTCTTAGGGCCCCTGTTACCATTGGTATCTGTGTTTTTCATCATAACACCTCTCTGAGGTGGGGAGGTGCTATTATCCCTTTTGCTCGGTGGGGAACTGAAGCGTGAAGAGAGCAAGTGACTTGTCCAAGGTCACACAGGAAGTCTGAATTAGAGCTAGGAACTGAACTCAGCTCTCCTGAGCCCCAGGCTGGTGAGACAGAAATAGATATACAGGCGGTCCTCGACTTTACGACATTCGACTTAAGACGAATGGCACGTTTCTGAATTGACACCCTGATTCGACTTACGAGCATTGGTTTTGACTTTACGACGCTCGGTCCTGCACTGGAGTGGATTGTGGTTCTGAGTTACAACGTTTCGACTTAGACACAATTGGTTCCTGAAAATTGAATCGTAAGTCTGAGGACTGCCTGTAACTTATGAAGGTTTATGCATGCCTTTCTGTTTCTGAATGGGAGGTGATGGAAGAGAAATGTGCAGCACAGAACCTCCAGCAATGCAGAGCCACTGGACCGTACCTCTTCTCGTTGATCTTTCTGTGACTTCCATTTACTCTAATGTTAAAGAGGCCTTATCAGTCTGGTCAGCCCCCGAAATGTATCGGCCTTCTGCTTGTAACACTAAGGCTTTGGCAGCTTTTGTTGGATGCACTGGGACTGCAGCTACCCAACCACATCTATGGAAGCCTGAACTTCAGCAAGTTGCCTGCCCCATTGTTATGGTTACCTCTTGAATTCTGTGATACGAAGAATATATGAAAACCTATCAAAAGACAGAAGAAAGCTCGTCATGCTTGTTTCAGGCTTTGCTTTAGGTTTACCAGCCAAAAGTCATGCTTTTTGGCGTAAGTTGCTCATCTCCCAGGTTCAGGAGGGAAATTTCCTCCATGTGCTGCCTTGCACATTGGATATGATGTATAGTTATTTGATTGTCATTTGAGCCGTGAGGCATTGAGCTGTGCCAGAGACAAAGTACTTGATAAGACCAGCATTCTGAACTGCATCACAAATCCTACTTCCTGTGATTACTACAAGAAATATTTCTGTGGTGACCTTGGCTGACTGTTAAGAAGACTGAACTTCTATTATTCGTGCACCTTTCAGAAGGTGCAAATAAGGCCTCAGATACTGTCATTAAGCCAGGCTAAGGAAGAGATCACTCTGATGGCCGCTAGGTTTGCGAGGAAAGATTGATGACCTCAGAGGGACCCAGAGTTGCAAAATTTGGCTGTTTCTAAGCTGATGAAGCAGAAACTGAACTTAATTGGATCCAAAGCACACCAAGGACTGTTTACCAAGCAAATAAAGACAGGGGGGCTGGGAGATAAAGAGAGAAGCCCAAATGTGGCTTTGTTTTTTTTTTAAGTGGTAAAAATTGGAAACCCTGTGTGTAGATAATTAACTTCCATTTTCGCTATTTGAACAGAGCTGTATTTAACTGATAGATAATCAGCTCCTGTGGAAAACGTTCTAGTGACTCTGTACTCCGCATCTTTAATGACCTCTCCTGCTTAAGTATCTGTACTGACGGCCATCTTGCTGAGGATGGCATTTTCAGAGTAAGGCACCAGCCTCTGCACTTGTGTGTGCAAATGGGCACTTGCTTGCTGAACTCGCTGATGTGCACATTCAGAGGCAAGTGTAGTAAATGCTCACATAGGTGGACAGTTTCACCTGTTGTGCAGTGAGGACAAAGTCAGACATGGCGTTACCCTGACTTCAGTGGACTGTTATTTACCCCTCAGTGTTGGGGGGGATGTGTGTGCATACACTGGTTTCTGAGTGGGAGGTGATGGAAGGGAAATATAATGTTCAGAGCCTCCAGTGGTGGAGGGCTATGAAGCAGATTAATAATAAAAATGTTCAAAACTACCCTCTAAAACATTTCTGAAATGGGATATGTGGCATAAAATGGGAGTTGATGTCATGGGGTGCAAACGTTTTACTGGGATGAGCACTGTTTTGCAACTTGTGAATAATTTGGCTAGGCCCATAAAGCATTTACGCCAACATCATCAGGTAATAGGGATGCACATGTATGTGTTTGCATAAATTAATGGAGGATAGGTCCATGAATGGTTATTAGCAAAGATGGTCAAGGGTGCAACCCCATGCTCGAGGTGACCCTAAACTTCTGATTGCCAGATGCTGGGAGGAGAAGACAGGTGTGGATCACACCCATTGTCCCATTCTGTACATGCCTCCTGAAGCTCTGGAACTGGCCACTGTTGGAGACTGGATACTGGGCTAGGTGGACCATTGGTCTGACCCAATATGGTCGTTCTTATGCATGTATTTATATGTTAAAATGCACATTCATATGTGTGATGAGAATTGTCCTGGAGTATAATGTACCCTTAAATACATATACTTTTATCTACATAGGGCCAGATCCGTAGCAAGTGTATGTTGGCTTATTTCCACACCTCAGAAAATTCTTCTTTTGTCAAGGCCATTTTTTCATAACTCTTTAAGTAACTGTTTTGAACTTGTAGTTTTAAAACCCTTTGAAAACTTGACACAGAGATGTTTCTTTCTGAAATGCATTTACTCTGTCTCAGGGAAATTCTCTTGTCGCTCGTGAGTGCTGGAATTTGTGTCCACAAACGCTGATGTGTTTGTACAGTCCCATCTTGCCAGGTGGTGTCTTCTTCCTCTAGTAAAAACAGAGTTGGTTGGACCCCCTCAGCCTTGAGAACAAGTGTGTGTTAATTTGCCGTACGAAAACATGCAAGTCGGTGCTTATTTGGCTCTGAATCACTGTCCTTGTTGCCTTGAATAATGTTCACATCAACCCCATGGAGCTGATACAAGCAATCGTTTCCAGCACAACTGACCGCAATAGAATCAGATTCTTGCCCAACCCTGGATGACAGAAACAACATTAAAGAAAGAAGAGAAAAGAGACACATTTTTTCCCCCCCTCTAAAAGTCTGTTTCCTCAAAACCCTGTTTTCACAGAAGACTCTGTATTTCCTAGAGTCAACATTTCCATGTCTGACCAAAAAAAAAAAAAAAGACAAAAAAAAAAATTGCAGAAAGGCGGCATGTGGTCTGGCGTGCTGCCAGGCAGAGCATGCTCTTTGGGGTTATTATTAGGTAGATAACTGTATCAAGAGCTGAAGCGTCATCTTGTCTCTGAAGGCTGCAGCGCTCCGTGTTTGAAATGCTGATATGTTCGATGCTTATGAGAAAACCTATTGTACTTTCTCAAATAACTTTCTGCAGCAATAACTCGGTGTCATAGGAGTTCCTGGGGGAGATGATCGCGGCTCCATTGGGGTCCGTGGCTAGAATTGAGGTTGCAGAACAGCTTCCATTATTGCCCACTGCTTTTACCTGCTCCTAACTTTAATAAAAGCACACACAGCTGGGCTGGAATCTTACGTGCTTGGAGCTAGATGTACCCTGAGGTGAATTAAGTTCTTGCAGACCTTGTGGTAGATAGAGGGCGGGCTCAAGAAGGGACTGTGGGGAGTAGAGGTTCGTGGCTTTATGGATAAATTCAGAGAATGATATTCTGTGTATAAGAGGCATCTGAAAGAATGCTATGTGAGAAAGAGAACATTGAATCCGGCATCCGCAGTGTATCAGAGAGGGTAGGGGGATGAGGAAGAAGAGATGAACAGATAAACAAGAAGGGACAGAGTTGTGAAGGGCCTTGGAAGTCACGACATAAAGCTTGCTATGGCAGAAGAGTGGGGAGCAGTGGAGAGATTCACAGAGCTGGGTAACGTGGTCAGTGTCACAGGCCAGGAAAGTTCTTACGGAGTGCTCTGAGATCTTCAGAAGCACGTCTCTGTAACGTTGCTAGATTTGGTCTGTCTCTCTGTACTATCTATATCTGCGTAGGTCTATATATAACACACCAGTGGGAGGTATTTTGGCTGATGCACTCACAATTTTGAGCCACAGCGAGAGATTTAAAAATATCTTCCTGTTCTAGGAACATACACCATGACAGATGTCATCCAGAGGGGGAGTGGCTTCCAAAAAGGAACACAACATTAGTACTACAAGTGTCAGTATTCGAGTCGATGACTTATTACTTAGATAGCACCACAAGACGTGTGAGTTCCATGATTTCTGCCTGTCAGAATTTTTTCACACATCCAGTCAGGCAGCATCTGTCTCTCCTCTCTCTAAGTTGCTGTTTCGTTTCCTAATGAACTTTCCTAGGGTTTCTAACTAGAAGCCTGGCAAATCAAAGCTAAACAAAACACAGACAATGGGTGAGCAAGGAGTTCATTCTTGTTCATATTGCAATTGCACCCATAAGCTCACCCAGGATCGGGGCCCTGTTTAGGCAGGCCTCCAGTTCACTGCCTCAGGGTTATTGTTTTATTGTAGCATGTCATCAGTTGGCCCCATTTGAGATCGTGGCCTCTTTGTGCCAGGCAATGTTACAAACACCTGGTAAGAGACAGTCCCAGCATTAGTAGGTGAACTGGGAGGACCCATTTTTGTCTGTCCTCTGTGCAGAGGTGTAGAAGTGTGTATCTGCCACACAGCATTGCAGAGCACGCATAGTGCAGCGGGAACATTGAGAAAGCGAGGGCGTACGTCTCCAACAAGTTCTGCTGTGTGCGTGCATGCAAACAGCAATAGGCTACATTCTCTTCTGGAGACATTCTTGTACTGTGCTCATCGCCGAAGCCTCCGAGTGCCTTCTAGTGCATTTACACAACGTGACGACGCATCTGGGGCATGTTTTGTTCTCTCCTCCTCTCCCCAGGCGGAAAAGAGTGTGCAGGGGAGTGACTTATTTTGGTAGGGTTTCTTTTTTTAAATTTATTTTATTTTAAATGTATATGTTGCTATGTATTTATGCTAGAGAAGGCAGCAAGGGCAAAGGCTAATAACTTAGCCAAACCAGGATGGCTCTTTTTAGATTGTAAGCTCTGTGTTCTGTCTTTCTACAGCACTTAGTACAATGGGGTGCTGCTGGTCCATGATTGCAGCGTTTAAGGTCTGGGGAAATAAAAGGATAATAACAAAGATCATAAAAGGCATATCTGACTGCAGAACCATCTACCCGCCCAATTGCTGCACCAGACTACAGTGGTGGAAGAGTTGTTTAAAATCTACAGTCGTGGCATCAGAATCCCCTCATACGTGCTGGGGTGGGGCGGCTGTCCTGTACTGACCTCAGCCAAAGTCCGCCTGCTTTTCCTCTGCCTTGGTCACTAAGTAGGAGGCTTTGCATGTCGTTTCAAACACCAGGGCTCTGGTGAAAATATTTGCCGTGTCCTTCCGCTCCCACATTCAGGGTGGGAATGGAAAAGGGCTTAATAAATCAGCACAGGATAATTAATAAAAGGGAGGGGTACCTGCACTCGACTCCAAGATTCTGTTTGTATCTTGGAGTCAAGTGTATGTGTCCCTCCCTTTTATTAATTCATTTATTAATTTCCAGGTCGGTAAAGTCCCAAAGGGGCTTCTGAATTTCCCAGTGTTAGTCTCTTACCTGCCCAGTCTGCTGTTTCCAGCCATAGACTCCCCTTTTCCCTTCCTGTCTGCCCACGGGGTGGCTGGTGCATTGGGGCAGCTGGCCATGCTGCTCGGAGACGCACCTCCGGGAGACCGGCCTGGCATCCCCGCTATAGCCAGTGTTGCTTTATTAGGGGAATTGTATTGTCCCAGAATCTTGAGGGTCAGAGATGGAAGAGTCTCGTTATGCCCAGCTCCCTCCCTGGGTAGGACCCTTCCTGACAAAATGCTTTCTAGTGTTTGTTCAGATTAACTGTATGGGTCACTAGCAAAGGCGCTGTCAGATGCTGGCTGGTTTGTGGGCCAGAAAGTTTGACTGCCCTTGCGACTCTTTCATGGAAGTTTTTGCCTTTCAAATGCTTCCCATATAATTTTATTTTATGTACTTATTTTATGTATTCATTTCTTTGTAACCACTGGGAGAAGAGAGGTGGGGATAGCATGTGAATTAATGTCATATTGACAGTCAACAACCTGTCAAGCTCTCTGTTCCAGAGAGCTGCTCTGGTTTGACTTATACGGAGCCATGTGTTTATTTGCTGACATTTTCCCTGCTATTGCAGTTCATTCTTAGAAAAACAAGATGCAGGGAGAAGCATTCGGAAGACGCCACTACCCAGATGGGAGATGGTGCAAAGTTAGATGTGTTGAAGAGGCCTCATAACCTTGAGAAGTGGCCTTTTCTCTTTCATATATTATCTAATGCTGCCTATGTATTCTGACCTTGTAAGAGCTGAAACATCAGTGGCATGACCCGGAGTGACAGTGACAACAGATTAAAAACAAATACATAGAAAGCTTTGGGAGCGTGGGCGTCACTGGAAGAACAGGAGGGTGGAAAATATTTCTGTATTGGTGTCATAGGAAGCAGCCAGAGCATCAACATGAAAGATGAGTACAAAGAAGGTGGGGTAGGACATCTAAATAACAGGAGCCTGGTGGTGGTGTATGTCTCCCCCCGTCTTCTGCCTCTGTACGGAGCTCTGTAACGGCTGTTGGAACTACAGTACATACTGTACATTCTCCTGCTCTGGAAGCACATGATGTAACCCGTCCTCTTGCACATTGTAGGAGGGGACGTCACAGTAGGAAATAAATGTGGTGATGGTAGTTTTATGTTTCACTTTCAGGCACATAACGTAACAGATACGTAATTATTGAGACACCTGTAAAAATTTTGTTTTTCCACTCTTCTTTTAGCTGAGGCATGGCATGCGTGCACTTGTGTGTCCGTTCAGGCTATCTACGGGATCTGCCTCTTTGTTTCCTCTTTGCCCAGTAACCGAAAATGCTTTGTGTGAAGATAATGCTTTCGTCGTCCTCCTCCTCTCGCCTGTGTGTGTGTATTTTATCAGTGACAGCTAGCTCTGTACCTAGATACAAGAGACTGTGTGTGCATATGTGTGTGTACGTACAGATGTAACGTGAGTTGGCCTGCATTAACAAATCCATGTACCTGAGTGGGAAATATTAGCCAGCATCATAATTAGAATAGCTTCAAAGGGACATCAACTGAAATCGAGCCCTTAATTCACGTTTTGTACTAACGAGTTGCTGTATAAAATTTAAGAGCAATAGAAATGTTTCTCCAATTTATTTTTGAAATGTCCCAGTGAAAAAGCCTCTGAAATATCCCCTACAGTGTTTGAGATCCAGGGATCTGGGCATTAAGAATCTGAAAGTGAAAGTGACGCCACCGTCTGCTATTTTCCAAGCTGAGTGAAATCCAAAAAAGCAAACGAAGGCCCTGATTCAGGAAAGCATCTATATTTAGGAAGGACTCTTAAGGTCCTGTTGTCAGTGAGACTTTGGCACATGCTTTTAATTGTGTTCCTGACTTGGGGCCTTAGAAAATAAATAACACCAAGCAAACTGGATTTTTAAGTTTTTTGCTGCTAGTACTCAGAAGACCTTCAGCGCTGCCAGGTCTCCCGATTTTATCGCTAGTCTCACCATATTTTGGGGGTTTTCTTTAAGGCCCCAGCTCCTGGAGTCATGTGATTATTTAAGAATCTTATTTAAATAAAGTACGTTTCTAGCCCTCGTGATTGTGTAGAAGAATGTGAAAACGTGAATTGTAAAGGCTGTAAACCAGAATGTAAAGGAAAGAACCGCACCTGTATTCATTTAAAAATGGCTTTATTATTAAGCTGGTCTCAGTAATTCTGCGGGCTGGGCTTATGATACTTGAACCCTCGAGGCTGGCTGCTCTGGATCATCACAGTAAGAGAGGTAAATACCTTTATTTGGAATGTGTGATTTTAGTAGCGGAATGTGTCCCTGTAGAAAGAGAAAGCTGATGACTTATTATATTTATTTAAAGCATGATAGAGATCATGTTTTTGTGAGAGTTGCAGGGCATCAGTAACTTTTGCTGTGTACTCCAGAGAACACAAATGTAAGTCGTGCAGTCGGTCTAGAACAGACAACATTGAACAGTAAAATTTTCAGGGTTTTTTTTTTTCAATGCCAGCAAAGGCTTCTTGAGAGATGAAACATTGCTATAAAAAGCTGGATGATATTGGTTCTAGTGGAGAAGGTTAGTCCAGCCATTTAGGGCAGTAGCTTTCGAAGCCAGCCTGCTTGCCATCCTTTGCCCATTTTGGCTTGAGGCCCTTCAATATGAATAGACTGGGTGAGTGACAAGGGGTACGCACAGTCTGTTGCGTAAAGAGAGAACATGAGTGTGTTGGATGACACCGATGTCTCACCTGCTTTGCAGATGCCATTTAAATAAAGACGTCCTCCCTGATCCTGAAAACATTTATCCCCCCTGACCCCAGAGGGCTTGTGGTGTTGGCTAATATCCAAGACTTTCTGCTTGGCTCACGGCAATCAGGAGTGGATTTCAGTGAGCTTGGGGCAAACTTGCCTTTCTGGATGTGAGTGGCCTGCAGCTTCTAAGCTACGGCGAGGTTATATATCCCTGCGTGGTTGGCACTTGCTGGAATGCAGGATGTTAGTGTTGTGCATGACTGTGTGTGTCTGCTGGGCCGGTAAAATGGCCCTCCAAGCTCCCGCCTCCTGACTGGGTGAGGCAGAGGCGGCTGTCGAAAAGGAAGCTGTTTGGTCTGCAGCACGGCACAAATTTTCCAAGCTTCCGATCCTGTGTAGCTTTCCCTACCGGCTCCAACTCCTCAGGCCGCAGATCGGCACTGAAGTCTTTCCCAGGATAAAGGGGATGCGAATGGCATTAGATCCTTAACGAGGCTGATTCCTACTCATGTGCCAATGACCAAAGATTGGGCTGGGATGGAATTGTAATCTTCTCTCACTCATGCCCTGGCATATCCTCAGGGGTCTTACGAGCAGGTGTTGTTCTCCTTTGAAGCACTGAGCTGGGGTTACTCATTAGTGCGAACGAGGCAGTGTTGCTTAGTCGACAGAGCACTGCACTGGGACTCAGGAGACCTGGGTTCTAATCCCTGCTGGGTGACCTTGAGCAAGTCGCTTCCCCCTCTGTGCCACAGTTTTCCCATCTGAAAATGGGAATAAGGATACTGATCTCCTTTGTAAAGCTCATTGAGATCTATAGATGTGCGTGATGGTAGCGGTGTTCCTTTGATTGCACGGGGTGGGCATTGTTGGAATTCAGTCCTTCCCATGGCTCTGTTCTTTTTGGACTGTCACTTAAACTACCCAGCTCCATCTTCTGCAATCTAGTCCCTCCTCAAACCCATTCAGTCTAGGTTTCAGTGGGTGGGTTTATTACTGCTGTCCAGGTCCCAACGGCTCCCTATAGCTGGTTATTAGGAGAGCTCCACAAGTGCCCTTCCTGCTCCTTCTCATAAACCGTTTTGTAAAACCCAAATGACGCACCCAGTCCTGCTTTGGACACTGACCTTTGGTCAGGCGAGCGAGACGCAGGTTAAATAGTAACAGAAAAATGTAAGTTCAGTTTCAGCCTAGTGTAAAAATCAGTGGTGGGTTCTGCTCAACACACTTATTTCTGAAGAGAGTCCCACAGGCCAGGCGTTCCCAAATTGTGGGCCCGGGCCCGAAGGTGGGCCGTGACACAGTCCGGGGTAGCCTGCCGGTGCAACTGCATTCTCCAGGCAAGCTCTTAGTAAATCTTTAACTCCACGTGACTGTGTAATCTAAGTAAAAGCTATAGAAATGTCATGCTTTGAGCTGTATATGTTGGACAGAATATAGAAAAAACTTCATTTAAAATAAACCCACGTTGCAATATGTCAGGTTTAATTCTCACTAGTACAACCGTGTGTTTCACTGCAAGGTAACCTAGCAACGTACACACAGCCTGCCGTTTACAACCGTAAAACCCAGCAAGCCGTATTTTTATTTACAATAGTTGATTCTTTTCTGATTAGGATGGAGTAGTGTTGGATCTTGCACAGCACAGACCTTCAGATTTTACTCTTAAAAAAAAAATTGAAAACACAATATATTGTTCAAAGTTGGTTAACTGATTTGTTTTAAAATCAACAAACACCACAATATGGATTTAACAGGTTTGTTAACACTGTTGTGTTCGTTTGTTTTTCAGTTTTATGCGTTGGGACATGGTGTTTTCTCTCTTTGAACACCAGAGTTGGCTCTTGACAGTTTTTTAAAGAACAATTTTTCTAAACCTGTTTGGCTTCAAAGAACTTGAAGCACTTCTCTGAGTGCATATGGCTCGGGGTTTCTAGCATGGCAGTTGCTTACATGAAAATGAAGCAGATATTGTTTGTTTACAACGTTATAGTTTATATCTGAATAATCATTACAATGAATCTTCCTCAAGAAGTGTTAATAGTGGACCGTAGTGCCTATGGCAGCTGCACAGGTGGGCCTTGGGGAGAAAAAGTTTGGAATACCTGCCACAAGCAACAAACTTGGATGTTTTTGCTCCTTGTCTGCAGCCAAAAGATAAAGCTCAGCTGGTTAAAGCAAATGGCCCGGTGCATTGGGTTTCACTTGTAGGCTGCAGGTTCAAATCAACATCTTATGGATTTCGAGGGCCGATTGGACCATTGTGATCATCTTGCTGATCTGCGTAACCCAGGCCCCAGAGAACTTCCCAGAATAATTCCTTTGGAACTAGAGCATATCTTAAAAAATTCCAGTCTTCAATAATTTGGGATTGGAAACAGAGGCACAAAGAAGTGAAGTGACTTGCCTCGTGTTGCAAAGCAGGTTGGTGGAAAAACTGGGAACAGATGGCAGATCTCCTGCCTCCCAGTGCAGTGCCCTGCCCACTAGCCTGCAGGATCTCGCCTGTGTTTGGTGAGCTTTTGTGAAAAGACTTTGGGTTCTTTGTGGACAAGTGTTCACATCAAAAGAAGCACTACCTTGGGCTCCTTGTCTGGTATATTCAGCCAAGAGGCAAAGGGCTGAATGGTACGCGGAGACCAAACTATCACCTGCTTTCTTCCAGAGGAGGTGCCTCCTGCTTATGGTTTGAGGCACGTTGGGTTGAGCCTGTGCTGTGTGTGTTGTTCTGTCAATAACAGGGCTTCAGTCTTCAGGTGTGTCGTTGTGTCCCCTTCCCTGAGCTCTGAACCACATGCACAGAGAGGCAAATACATGGTAAGGACAACATCGCTTTAAGACCCTTGCATTCCAGGTTCCCACTGTGGGGCTGTGAGAAAAGATGAAAGGTGCATACATCCATATCTACCAGTCAGCAGCTCTTGTGTGACCCAGTGGGATGTAACCCCCAGCCCTAATGGATAAGCCAGGCGGTAAATAGTGCCTGTGGACTAGTGGTGGGGTGTGAAAAGCACTCAGTGACCCCCCTTGTGATTATGGTGGGGACAGGGACAGTGTTCCTTAAGTGGAGCTAATTTCAAGACAGAAATTAAGATTGTCTTGGTTTTTGTTTTTCCTCTTAAAGAGCTCGGGGTTACAAAGTCTAAGAAGAATAGGAAAGTATGGGGGGTTTTGATTCAAGGAGAAGTTCCTTTTCAGTTTTAAGCCTTCCCCTACCGTGATCTGATCCCAGACGTACCAGCTGCCAAATGACATGGGTGTGAGGATTAAAAAGAACTGGTCCTCTGCTCAAGCACGCTCAAAAGATTAAAAAGAAATCAGCCTCTGCCCCGCAAAGCTTCCAGCCTCTCCTTCAAATGACACAGGGGTGGGGGGCAATAGCAGGGAGGGAAAGGTGAGGGTTACGCCAGGACAATCATGCTGATGAGGTAGGTGCATGCCTAGGAGCAAAGCAAAACCAATGAGCACCATGGTTCTGCCATCCAGCCTGAGCCAGGGACAAACAAGCAAACAAATTGCACAAAGGGGGAAGAATGCTTGAGCTTTTGAAGCATTGTTTTGGCTTTGCTAACCTGCGGGGATGGCACAGGATTGTTAAGAAATCCTTTTAAAACCTGAGCTTGATATTTATAGTGTCACTGCGAAAGAGATTGTTGGTGCTGCCTGAGGCCCCGATCCTGCAGTTAGAGCCATGCAGCTTGTACCCTGGGGCACAGCAGGGCCTGTGCATGGTTGCAGGGTTCTAACTTGACGGACTGGTACCTAAGTGTGATGCTGTCTCTATGCTCAGTGCTGTGAACTCGAGTTCTTTTATGGGTATCCAGTTAGTACACTGGACTGGAAGGCAGGAGTCCTGGATTCTATTCCTAGCTCTGCCACTGATCTGCTGGGTGACCCTGCCCATGTCCCTGCTTCCCTTCCCACATTTCATCTGTTTGGACTGTCATCCCTTTGAGGCAAGGTCTGTCCCTTGTACTATGGGCAGGTACAGAACCTAGCACAATGAGCCTCCAATCTTGGCTGGGACTTTTGGGAGCTACCGTAATACCCAGAATAATAATTTGAGACTATCCTCTACATGTGTTGGGTCAGTTTTGTCCGGTACGGGGAGTGGGAAGCCTCCTTGGCAAGGGAAGAAGGGGAGAACTGGGCTGAGTACAATTGATCCTGTACTCGGGGGGTGGCGAGGAGCATTGGCTGGCTATGTAACCTTCTTAGGGGAGCGTGCAACTGTTCCAAACCTGTGGCATCCTTGAAGCAAGGAGAGCCTCAAGAGAACCAGAGAGGGGTCTGACGCTTGGCTATAAGTGCAGGAGGCTGGGTGAGAAATCGTACCACTCCGCTGTGAAAACCAGAGGATGTTCTTCAAATACCAGGGCGGAGGCTGGAATAGCTCCCAGGTTCCTTCTGCTGACAGAGGCAGCTCGATTGCCTTCAAAGGGAAGGAGACAACAGGGGAAAAAGAGCCAGGAGACTGTTTTATGACCCAGGATAAAGATCACGGGTCTGGGCTAAGTTTAGGAAGATTCTCTGACATGGGGGATTAATTAGTGAATGTTTGTTCAGCTGTTTGAAGTTGGGAAGCTCCATATAAGCACAAAGTATCGTTATTAAAACCCCAGCCTCTGTAATCATAGCAGTACAGGCATTGTGGAGGTGGATTCTTGGGGTCAGGCCCAGTGGTAATGTGCACATGCTCTAATTAAGGCCTGGTCTATACTTTAAGAGTTAGGTTGACATGCTGCTTAGGTCAAGGGTGTGGAACCCCCTGCAACTGACCTAGCTATGCTGACCCAGCCGCCAATGCAGGTCCAGCTACGTTGACAAACGAATGCCTCCGTCGAAGTAGCTAAATGAGTTCAGTGAGGTGATGGTCCTACACTGAAGGGAAAAACCCCCTTCGTCGGCGTAGGTTGTATCTACCCTGTGAGGTTACGCGGACATGGCTATTGCGGGTATACCGTCTCCATAGTGTAGACACAGCCTAAGCGAGGTTCTGTCATGTGTCTCCTTGAGTCCAGCATAATTGAGAAGGAAAGCATTTAGGGAGGAGCCTCCAACAAGGAATGTAGTTATTAGGTGCCCATTTGCCATGGACTGTCCCTGACAGGTGGGTGCCTGAATCCCTTAGGCTGCTTTGAGAAGCCCAGCCTCAATTGCAATCGCCAAACAGCTGTTGTATGAGACAAACCAGGGGCCTCTGCCGTCAACAGGAGATTTGCCACTGAGTTCAGTGGGAGCAGGGGCAGGCTGTTGACGGACCTACTGGCTGGCATTTGAAAACTGGGCACGCAGGCGTCTGGGGAGAAAGAGACACAATTTGCAATGCCATAGAAATTCATTGGACAAGAAGGAGAACTTTTGGGGTGGGGTGCTTGTGTGTAAGCCAAATTGAGCGTACACTGACCTATTAGTTCTCCTCTAACAAAAGAGTGACTGTACGTATAAACTGAGTCTCTCTAACTCTCACACCCCCAGCTGAGGGAGTTAGAGGTTTCTCTGAGTGGCACTGCTGATAAAATCTGAACTGTGTTCCCCAGGCAGGGATCAGAGAGTTCACGGTTCCTCCCCTTATTTCATGTAGAAGCCTCATCCCTCCTCCTTGAGTGCTTTGAAAATCTGGCTTGTATTTCTTCTCTCTGAGTTTTTTGGGCAAACCTTCAGCTAAAGAGGGGCGGTGGCACCGGGATAGGGATGTGATAGCGGAAGGTGCTCCATGCCTACGAGGACCATGCTCAACGATCACTGGAGACAAGTGTTGCCGATAGGTCGGGCAGAATCTGACTTGCGCGAGTACCACGCTCGGCTTGAAGGAAGTAAATCCTAATGGGGCCAGTTGAGAGGACTCTCAAAGATGCTGTGTGTGCAGGGCCTGCAACCTGACATATTCTTTCTACCTCTGCTTAGCAGCACGATGGGATTCAGCCCATGGAGAGGAAGGATGCCTAGATCAAAATGGAGTGATGCATGCTGGGACCTGTCTCTAGGACCAGGGAAACTCTTGGGGTACACCTATATGGCCCTTCGTGAGTCATGTAGAAACACACCTCCTTCCAGATCTGAATACAGTCGACACCACTTAACTGAGCAGAAATATTGTGCCTATGGAGGGATGTCATAGCTGGGGTGGAAGGGTGCAGTTGGCAATACTGGAAAGGAATCAAGTAGATTCTTGAGTTAATCCGGACTGGAAAAAGGAGAGAGAGATCAAAGAAGGGCAGAACACAAGGAAGTGGTTCGTATTTGGAATACTGAATGAGCCACAAAGTTAACCTGGAATGGAATCTGAAATGACATTAAAGTGGACGTTCAAATCAACTGCACGTAAAACCTTGATCAGATTTATTGCTGAAAAGGTGACTCCTGTGAAGAGTTTGGGAAGGGGGTGTAAAACTGTCAAAATACTCCATGCGGTTATTAGTGAATCCTGACAATGTGGAGAGTGTTTCTTACAAAAAATTCAGATAGAAACAGAAGAATTTTCATGCCTTTTTACTTTTTTACTGAAACGTGGCGGTTTTTGAAAACTATAATAAATTAATCTTTTTGGTTTGTTTGGGATTTTTTTTTGGTCAAAAGAACCAGGAAGTTTTGACCAACCAGAAAATTTTCCAGGAAAAAGTCAGTCTTTCATTGGAAAGGAGATCTGAAGCAAAGCTTTCAATAAAACCCAGTTCATCCCAACCCTCTAGCCCAGGGGTGGGTAAACTTTTTGGCCCAAGGGCCACACCTGGGTGAGGAAATTGCATATAGGGCCATGGTGCCGTCCGCTTCCGGGAGCACCACGGGGCCAGCAATCCCATGGGCCGGATCCAAAGCCTGGACGGGCCGGATCCGGCCCTTGGGATGTAGTTTACCCACCCCTGCTCTAGCCTCTTGCCATAGATGGGTGCGCTGGGTAAGACGTGGATTAGATTCGTGGGGAAGAGGGGGAAGTTTTTTAATGCTGCAGATGTAGTCTAAAACGTGGTTATAGCTGTGAGATCATTTTGAATTTAATGCCTTTCGTCAGTTGCGCCCGTTGTCTGTGCTGTGTGTATTTTGAGAGCCTAACAGCTTCCCTGCCTCCACCAGATCTTTTTTCTACCCTCTGCTTCATAACCATCGAATTGTATTGAGTTGATGTGCTGTGGCCTCATAATGTCTAATGCTTTCCATCATTTCTTTTTACCTGCCAATGCAAGGATCCTCTGCTCCATTCTTCCTGATCCCTCACAACTCGGGATTACAGATGTGTTCCTGAGATATGGGGGGTGGGGGTGGGGGGGGGTTGTAAGTTTCCGAGACAGCGTATATAAAATAAAAATTGTGTGTGACCCTGAACTCTTCCCTGTGCTGACTGTGAATATTTCCTTTTTAGCAGCTTCCTTCCTGTCTTTCCTAAAGAGCACCTCTTCTTGCTCTGCCTTTTTAGCTTTTTAAAAACCTGTTCTTTGTGAAGGTAAATAATGAATAGGTTGCAAATGAGAAGTGGAATTTCAGAAGAGGAGCTGACCTACAAATCTCATCTGTGTCTGTCTCGCTCGTTACACTCCAGGAGCTCACTGGAGGTGATGGCGTCCAGTTGCAAGAAAGCATGTGTGCTCTTTTGGATCAGTCTGCCATAAGGATAAACTTTGTCTGTGCAGGAGATGGCTTTCTCAGGGACGGGTCTGAGGCCATGGAAGTGTCTTCCCCAGGAACTAAGGACCATCACACACCTTCCACTCCAAGTACAAGGTGTATTTCTCCACCCTGCCTCCTCTCCTCCAGAGTAGCACGTACAGTTAAAAAAAAAAAAAAAAAGAAAACTCTCAAAAATGAGTCCCTACCAAAACAAAACACTGCTCTGCAAACCCAATTCTCCCTCTGGAGAGAGGATGAGAGGGACTGAACCGGTGGTAAGCTGGGCCCATTCAAACAAAATGTGTTTTCATACAGCCAAGCGCAAAGTGATGCATCGAGGAACAAGGAATGCAGGCCAGACCTACAGAACTGGGGAAAGCAGTGACTCTGAAAAGCATCTAGGGGTCCGGGTGGACAAGCAACTCAACATGAGTTCCCAAAAGGGCTAATGCAATCCTTGGATGTATAAACGGGAGGAGGGGAGGGGATTTTACCTCTGTATAATGCATTGGTGAGATTGATACTGGAACACTGCGTCCAATTCCGGTGTCCCTATTTTAAAAAGGATGTTGGAAAATTGTTGAGGGTCCAGAAAAGAGCCATAAAAATGATCCATGCCTGGACAAAATGCTTGACAGTGAGAAAATTAAAGTGTCAAATCTGTTAATTTTCCAAAAAAACCAAAAACCAAACACACCCAAAGAGATTGAGAGATGTCTTGATTACAGCATGTAAGTATTTCCAGGGGGAGAAAGACCCAGGTTCTAAAAGGCTCTTTAATCTAATGGAGAAACGCAGAATGATAACCAGTGGCTGGAAGCTGAAGCCAGACATGTTAGAAATCTGACCTCATTTAAGTGAGGCTGATTTAACCATTATCGCAAGCTACCAAGGGAAGTGGTGGATTCTCCATCTCTTGACTGGCTGCCTTTCTAGAAGAGAAAAGGAGGACTTGTGGCACCTTAGAGACTAACAAATTTATTTGAGCATAAGCTTTCGTGAGCTACAGCTACACGAAAGCTTATGCTCAAAGAAATTGGTTAGTCTCTAAGGTGCCACGAGTACTCCTTTTCTTTTTGCGAATACAGACTAACATGGCTGCTACTCTGAAACCTTTCTAGAAGAGATGTGTTAGCCAGATACAAGTTGTTGGGCTCAATAGAGGGATAACTGGGTGAAAGTTAATGGGCTGTGATATTCAGGATGTCAGACTAGATGATCTGCTGGTCTCTCCTGGCTTTAAACTCTACAGCTCTATGAACCACATGTGACAGACATTAGTCACATCACTTAATGCAGTGCTGGAGGATGCCTAGATACTCTGGTGATGACGGTGGGGAAAGAGCCTCTAGAGAATAGATGGTGGTGTTTCATTTAAAAAGAAAAAGGGGGAGAGGGAGCTCTTGAGATAAGAATTATTGCCAAGATTTTCAAAACTGCTTTGGGATTTTCAGAAAGTGCTGAGTACCGGCCTTTAAGGTGTCTCAAGTCGGGCATCCAAGGAATTAGGCACCGAAAGTCAAAAGTCCCATTTGAAAATTTTGACCCTTATATTTCAAAAAATATTGACCCAAAGGTTTCTCAGCTATATATACTCCATTCCAGCTCCATTAGCAACACTCCGTCTGTGTTGCTAACAGAGCTGTAATTTGTTTAGTCCAAAAGAACGTGAAAACTAGGCTATTCGCGATTGATGGTTTACTTTTTGCAATTTTTTTACAGTCACCGTGGCCATGTAAGCAAGGCGAGTCCATTTCAGTCCTGGTCGCAGTCACTTTGTGGTTCTCCTGTAGTACCCAAAGCTGTTGTGTGTTGTGCATTGTTAGATTCTCGGCCCCCCCACCCGCCTTTACACATTATGTAGTACTTTGCCCTGCAGTTAGTGCCAGGGAGTTCAGTAGGACTTTGTGCAGTGTAAGGTGTTACTAAAGCTGGCCTGTGATTTTGTTTATGTTTAGAAGACTTATCTTTGCAGTCGGCTTTGTGAATTTCTGGAGGCAGGGGAACGTGTGCACCTTCTGTTGTCGTGCTTGTTTCTTTCCGGAGACCTTGGCTATTGGTATCAATTTTACAGGGAAGGCAACCAGATACTGTGGCGATGGGTGGCCGTATAAAACCCTAAGATAGACAGAGTGACTTAAGAAGCTTTCGTATTTAATGAATCCATGTCTGGTGCCCAAATCCAAAATATGGCTTGCAAACAGTATTGCCAGATACGTTATGGGTGAGCCTATGCTCCGGGGAAAGTCTAGCTAATTCAAAGACTGGCAGACTGACAATGATGCGTGTGATGCAGGGCTTCTCTGGTATTTAATTATTTTTAATTTAAAAAAAAAATCCATTCAATAATTATGGTAAAAATGCATGCAATATTAAATCTTTTATGTCCGTAAATTGCTATTCCTCTGGGCTTGCAAAGGAATTACCCTCGCTCCCTTTTAGTCAGTGCATGGATGCCCATTATCGGGCTGTCAAAGATTAGTTATATTCTGGTCCCTTTGCAAACCTCAGTGGCCTTAGGCGGAAGACCGGGAAACACCCTTCCCAACGCCAGCATTTCTGCATAAGCCCCCTCAGGAACCTCTGCCCGTCACAGACCTGGGAAGGAGAGGCTGGGCTAGGTAAAAGAGTGTGAAGAGCTGAGTAGAAGCAAAAGAACACATGGGATGTGGGGATGGGGGTGGGGCGGGAAATAAGGATGGAGAGCAAGAACACGGGGCCACTTGTTCTGTCGTACAGTCAAGGGCCATGATGAGTACAGAGAGTCTAATTGAAATCTCATGATCTGCACTCGATGCTGAATGTATTGCAAAGCGAATCCCTCCGTGTCTTTAACTGGGCCGGATCCTGCCCTCTGAGTCAATGGGAGATGCATGTGCAGTTCGGCTCTAAAGGCAGAGGTGAGCCCACTGGGGTCCCGTTAACAAGAGTCAGGATTTCTTCCCTACAAGACATGCTTTTCACTTTCCCAGGGTTTTTCCTTCTCCCTTTCAACAGGGATTGAAGGAAGAGAGACGACTGCTTCCTAAGACCCTTCCTCCGCCTCTCTTCTCCTCTCTCCAGCTGCATTAAACTGTGTGTGGGGATCCAGATGGTGTGTGATTGGCTGGAGGTGGAGTGTGGGATCCAGATGATTTCTCTCCAGTGTGCAGTTGTGCTGATCTATTCCCAGTTTCAAACTCCTGCTGCGTTTCTGGAGCGTGACCCGTGTTCCCCAGTGGGCATGCAGAAGCAGAGGAGTCTTATTTCAAGACAGCAGCACAGGACAGGTCTGATCTTGGCAGGATTCAGTTTTCTTTTCTTATAATATTCACCAATGAGATCGAAGTCTAATTTTCACAGCTGCAACAAGTTGTGGGAGGGTCAGACAATACTTATTTAATGACAATGGACTTTGAGATTCAAAAAGTTAACGCTTTATATAACCATACAGCACAAATTTTCAACATCGTAGGTCAAAATGTACAAAGTAAATATTCTTAAATCAAACTCTAAGAAGTTCGGAAGCAGTACATTTTGCCTATCTGTAAATTTTGATTATCATCGAAGGAAATATTTTTGTGTGGATTTGTGTGTGTCGGTTGAAATTGACATTTACTGACATTTACCAGCAAAAATCTAATCCTTCCAAACCTATTTTTTCCTGTTTCATCTCCCTGCCCCTCTGTTCAATCTTTCCATTGGTTCTTTCTTCGGCTGTCGTGAAGTTTGTTCGTTTAATTCAGAAGGGCCTGCTGCTGAGAGCCCCTGCTGGCTTTCAGTACTGGGAGAGACCAAGTGCGGAGTGGGAATGAAAGAAGTAAAGATGAAGGTTGAGACCATTACACCTCTTAGCTAGTGCTAATGGAGAGAAGGCATGTGTGCACCATCCCAGAACGAAATGGTCTTTCAAAGTGTGGGCATTAGCAGAGTGAGACTTTTCATGATTTTCTTTCATCATTGTGGTTTTTCTCTACCCATTTTGACTCAGTTTTTTTTTTTACTAGCGCTTGGTTTTGTAGAATCTGTTTAATTATGGACAATGCATTGAGTAGTCATCCTTATTGGGAAGTGGAAGCCAGAGATGGTCTTGTAGTTGAGACGTGAACTCAGGAGATCTGGGTTCTGTTGTCAGCATGGCCATGGATTCCCTGGGTGACATTGGGCAAGTCACTTGTAGTCAGTCACAGGTTCAGAAATGACCACTGATGTATTTTTTTTGGATGCAAGCATCCGATTTGTAACACCTTGGGCCTAGTTTTCAGAGGAGTTGAGCTCCTGTAGCCAACATTGAGTACAGCTGGAGCTGGGCATGCTCAGCCCTTCCAAAAGCCTGGCCCAAGTTGAGTGCCCAGAATTGTTGGCTGCTTCTGAAAATGTTGGCTACAGGAGCTCAACTCCTTTAAAAAAAAAAACAAAAAACTCTTCGTGCCTCAGTTTCTCCTTCTGTGAAATGGGGATGATAGTCACCTACCTCACTGGGTACTGTGGGGATAAATTAGTCATGCTTGCTAGATGTTGAGATACTATGACAAAAAGAGCCATAGACAGGCCTATGAATGAGATGCAGAAAACAGACCATGTAAATAAATACACACAAATAGCGTGTCCAGAGTAAATGGAAAACATGAGAATAAAAATGAGATCTCTGAATTTTATCTTCAGTGGGTCTTTAGTTGTTCTGCATATTGCTCTCCGATGGTTGCTGGAGCTGTTAATTCCAGCCCAACCTCCCCCGATGAAAGGTCACCTGCAATAGCTGAGTGCGCCCCCAAGTGGCAGGGGTTTTCCTGACACTGTCCCAATCATGCAGCAGCCATTGCCAGGTTTAATTGGATCCCAGGGTGATGTCCCCAGAGCAAGGTCATACTGATTAAGTGTGTCCCAACTAAGTGTAATGTAAAACTGGAATGGTTCCTAGAAAGCATTAAAATACAAAGAACGTTAACTAGAACTATAAACAGTGATGACTGGAATTACTCAAAAGAGCGAGAACTGGGCACTGGGAATCAGGACTTCTGGGTTCTATTCCTGATTCTACCATGGATTCAATGGGAATTACACATAGAATAAAATACTACTTCCAGAGGAGTGAGGCTTTTACGGAATGAATATTTGTAAAACATTTTGAGGTCCTTAGAGACATTGTGCTATACGAATGCTAAATAGTGTTAATAAATGAAGCCAATGCACTGTTTATTTTACTGATTTACCTAGAGGTTTCTCCTCCCCCTCCCTAAGACAGAGAGATGAAAAGAACCCCTCTAAGCTGCAAAATGTGCTTATTAGGTCACATGAATTCTCATAAGAATAGGGGACAGTCAGCCCTTTAATCCATACTGCCGTGGAATAAAATTACCTACTGGCCTAAATAACTGCAAGCCTGTCCTTATCTCACCTTGTGCTCATCTGCGTGGGCGCTCACAAACACACCCCATCAGCTCAGTGCCAGAGATTTGACTTGTAAATCTTGGGAGATTGAAAGTCCTCATGTTGGTAATCACAGCCCCTAATTTAAATCTGTTTAAGTAATCTTCAAGAAACATTGTCGCTTTAAAAGAAACAGCAAACAAAACTTACTCCTGCCTACATTTTGCACCTACTGTAATAACCTCCCTGTATCTAGGGGAAACTGTGTGTGAGACAGAACAAGAAGCAGCAGTCTCAAGTTGCAGTGGGGGAGGTCTAGGTTGGATATTAGGAAACACTATTTCACTAGGAGGGTGGTGAAGTACTGGAATGGGTTACCTAGGGAGGTGATGGAATCTCTATCCTTTTTTTTAAGTTTTTAAGGCCCGGCTTGACAAAGCCCTGACTGGGTGATTTAGTTGGTGTTGGTCCTGCTTTGAATAGGGGATTGGACTAGATGACCTCCTCAGGTCCCTTCCAACCCTAATATTCTATGATTCTATGAGACAGCACTGGATGTAGAGCCATTTGTACTATGTCAAAGTGGTCAGTTTCTCCTGTTTTTTTACTGTGGGTCTTCGCAAAGCAACAGGGGGTAAGGAAAACCACTGAAAACCATATTTTTCTTTTTTTGTTAAACCAGAAAGACTGGCAGGGGACTCAGGAACAAATGTGGGTACTGAAACTACTTAAATTTTTGTAGCTGCTCTTTATTAATGACACTCCGAACTTGGCAATGCAAGTTATTTTTGTACATAAGTATTGAAACAGAGGATAAGAGATACTCAAGCCAAGGGAATGCAGCAGAGTTGAGGCAGTATAGATTAAGAATTTAGTGGGTATACACACTGTTAGAGGTAGATCAGTTATCTTTATCAGTTCATCCCTTCCGTCTTATATTTCCTCAAATAGCTCCGTTGTTAAACTGAATCTATTCAGTGACCTTGGACAAGTCACTTCCTCTCTCTCTGACTCATTTTCCCCTGCCAGCCTTTGTCAGATCTTGTCTATTTATTTTGTAAGCTCCGAGGGGCAGGGACTTTTTCTTATTCTGTATTTCTACAGTGCCTGGCACAGTGGGGCCCTAGTCTCTGTTGGGGTCTCTAGGCATTACCATAATACGAATAATAAATAATACATGCAGGAACTCTTTCTGTTTCTCTTAATTCTTTTATTTTGCTCCATGGCATTTCTCTTGTTAGCAGATAGGGAGAAAATACATTTGAGTGCGGACATAATAATTATTCACTTCAGGTGGCTAGTGTTCCCTTAATCGTTATGTGGCACAAAGACAGAGGGGCTTCTAAAGTTTTTTTTTTTTAAAACTAGATTTTAAAAATAGTGTTAAAGGATCTAAAGCTTTGGAAAAGCTCAAGCTCAGGGACAGTTTCTGAACAACGCTTAGTGTCCCCAGAGCCGCGTGACGGAGGCCGACATGTTTAGTCTCTTTGGGAAATTAGCAGAATTGTGGCCTTTGGAGAGGTACAAAATGGCAGTGAAATTCTCCGACCTAGTTACCCGAAATCCCAGCCTGGGTATTGGTAAGTAAGGTTTGTGTTCAAACAGAGTAAACCAGGAGCCTGGCTAGTTTTGCACCTTGTTAAGAGGCTAAGGGTCCCCATCTGTACTGTTGTTGGAGGGGACCAGGGTTACTGGAGCAGGGAATGGTAGTACTCTGGTGTGTGTGTGTGTGTGTGGGGCCTGTCAGGAATCAAGCCCCCTCCCAGGCACAGAACTGGGTCGAGGTGCCATGGTGGAGTAGGAGGAGTCTGCCTTTGGCAAGTGCAGATCTCCTTTTGCTCTGACTCTTCCAATGGCCTGATCCGAAACCCGGTGAGGGTTCTGGGGTTGACTTAGTGGGAGCAGGATATGGGCTTTGTAACTTTTCCTCCTCCAGGAAGGGCGTCCCTGTGGCTTCTTGACACTGCTCTGAGATCCATTGCCCTCGGCCTCAGTTACGCTGTGTAGGAAATTCCACAGCAGCTGGCCCAAAGATTCCAAGGATGTATCTGAGACCCAGAAGTGCCCCCTGCCATGCGGTGCAGAGCAGGAACAGGGCGACAGCTTGGGCCAGGGACACTGAGCTGGAAAAGCTTAAGACTGGCCTGCCAGTGGGTGTTCCCAGCACTCTCAGCACCCAGGGGGCCCTGAGTACCTACTGCCACTTCCCGTAGCGTGGGCTACGCCCACCTTCCTTGCTGGTGGGAGCGGTTAGGTAGATGCCTGCATAGATTTCCTTTTGTGATAATTTCGCTGGTCTGCTGTGCAAAGTGGGGAGAGAGTAATTTCACAAGGTTGGGCGGGTAACTACGAATCATTGAATGGTATTAACCCATTAAACAGCATCGCTAGAACAGCTGTTGCAAGGTTGATGTTTTTTTAAAGGGGATTCTCCCAAATACAGAACCGTTGGGGAATTCCATTTAGCTTATAGGATTCAATATGCAAGGGCAGGGGTTCAAGACCCTCTCAGTACATAGCCCTGAGCTGTCATTCTGCTTTGTCACCTACAGCACTGCTTAGCCAAAGTTCCCTTCTGCTGGTGCTTTGAGGGAGGAAATGAATGCGGGGGGAGGGTCAGTGCTTTTGGAAGGAGCAGTGTGAGATTCCTTTGAGCAAATGTAAAGGCAGGAGGAGCAAGGGGAGGAGGTGGTCAAAAGTGCAAGCAGCTGGATTGCAAGGTCTAGCATTGCTGGAATGACAGTCAAGGCTGAGACTCTGTAATCTAGAGGTGATTGTACTCTGTCCCGGACTAGTATTAGGAGCAACATCTGCCCCATGCTTTTTTCCATTAGAAAACCAGTTCTTTGCAGGGTTTTAATATCTTGGCTGATTCAGATCACATTGAGAACCAACATGTCCCCACGCAGGCAGGCGGTTCAGATGCTTGAATTGTTTGTGAATATGCAATACATAATATAATGTAAAATATATAATAATTTATCGCACTGGGGTGAAAATCGGCAGAACGGGCAAACAGAGGAAAGCAGGCATCCCGCTGTAGGACCTTCCCCGGTAGGCGTTTCTGCCAGGCAGGCTGCACAAAAAATATGTTTGCAACAAACGGGCTTGGTTGCAATCTGCGAGCTGAGGAAAGAAGCTGGTGGGGGAGGGTGGCGTCTGTTGGCCTTGCCTCAGGTTTGAAATACCTGGTCGGGCTGGGTCAAGTCCCAGCGGAGTTGAGTCAAGCGCTTTCCACCTGAGACCTTGGGGGCTGTATCTGGTCAGCATAGATTTTAAGCGGTAGGGTACTCAGAGCTAGGTTTTCACATTGCTGTTGGCCAAGATTTCTCCTCTCCATGCACCAGGCAGGGTGCTGCCCCTACGCCAGAGGTGGCTGCATTGGCACAGAGTTGTTATATCAATCACTTTGTGGTCCTTAGTAATTGACAGTTCTGTGTGTCTGTATGATTTTGCAAGCACTCAGCACCTTTGCAAGCAGGCCCCCAATTCAGGAAGGCTTCTCTGTTCAGGAAAGCACTTTCAGCATATGCTTAAATCCCATTGAAGTCTAAGAGACTTAAGCATGCGGGTAAGTGTTTTCAGGGGCGGGGCGGGAATTTAAATGCTTTCATGCATGGGGGCCCAGGTCACTTTTATTCAGGTGCCTCGTTAGAGTGCAAAGTGCCTAAATTTTCAATGGGAATTGACTTAAATGACACTCACATACTGGGAAACTGATAACTGGTCAGGGAACAATGCTAGCAATGTCTGCAGAACTTTCAGAAGGAAAAGATTGCAAATTTTGCCCTTAGTACTCTGCAACTTGTTGGGGGGGTGGGGAGGATAGAAGTTAAAATGCTCTGACTAAGGGAATTTGCACCATTCTTTTCAAAGGGAGCTTCCTGTAGCAAGAATAACAAGGTATATTTCACAGAAGGATACATTGGAGTTGAAATGTAGATCAGCTGGGCTGATCAAGAGGGACAGACTTGGAAATGTGAGTTGGGTAGCGTGCTGCTTTGGATTACTTTTGATAAATGTCATTTTTCCTCCTGAAAGTTCTTTGGTGATGAATAGGACTCTTGCAGAATGAATTTGAATGGGACATTGTGTAGTAAGAATAATAAGCAGGTGCATTGTATAATATTAAGTGGAAAGCTACTGCCTAAATGGAAAAAAGGAATGTGGTTACTGGTGCATCTCAAGTAATGTGAATGTAGATCCCTGAGCAGTTTTCAGTTTCCTTGTATGAGTTTTATTTAAATCAATTCCCATTGAAATGAGTGGGACACTTTACTTCTTAATTGGTTTCAATGAAACTTTGCACATTTATAACAATAGGCATTACTAATGTATAGGTACTTCATAACAAGAGTAACACTTTGACTGGAAAGAACAGGTTCGTTCTATGAATGCTTGCATATCACTAATGAAAAGAGGTGGGAGAGGTAATTGTGTATAATAAGTTGAAATGCCATTTTTCTTCCTAAACGGGAGTGCCTTTAGTGTTTATAGAAATGAGAAACCGAAAGCCTTAGCTAAAGCTGGGGACAGTGCGGCTGGGTGCAGGGCAGATTTCTCATAGACCGCTCTGCTGATGCACCTGTCCGGAGCCCTCTCTTAGCTGCCAGGACAGCTCCAGCCTCTGCAGCATCCTCTGCGAATCCAGTCTAGGATCTCTGCATCCATCTGTCTGCAGTGTGTCTCAATCCGTGATTTGAAACCTCCAGCTTTTGGCAGAGAGCAGCTCCTTTTGGGCTTGCCTTTTAGAGCTGCAGCCTATGGACTGTGAGGGTCCCGGATCTAGTTGTAGCTCTGGTCACAGCAGCAGGGCACTCCACTAATTGAGTCCATTCTGGTTTGTGGCCAGTTGTTGGCTGACACTATGCCCAGCTCTTCTAACCGTGGGTCTCCCTTAAGCAGAGGGTGCCACTTTTGGTAAGGCGGCTGGTGCACAAATGGAAACAGTGTGCCAATGATAGATTACTTGTGCCATCTGAGCCTCTCCTTATTGTGCCACTGGCCCTGGTCTGAGCTCCCCTATCAGGAGGGCGGATTGTTGAGTAGCCAGCCCTCCTTGCGTAAAGCAAGCGACTTGCAGAGTCCATGAAACCCCGTGGCATTGAGTAAATAGGTTACACTTGCAGTGAACTCGTTTCTACTCTGTCTGAAGGAAGGGACCACGGGGCTTTATCAGCTGTCCCTGCTGCATATGTCACCGAGGTCTGAGGGCTGTGTGAAGGGTGGTATGTGACAGCTTTCACTGGGAATGGAATCTTTTTAAATTGCAAAAAGCAGTTTTATTTATCCCTGATCAGCTGATATGATCTATAGCAGCGGTTCCCAAACTTGCAAACAAGTTTGCGACTTGTTCAGGGTAAGCCCCTGGTGGGCCGCAAGATGCTTTGTTTATCTGAGCGTCCGCAGGTACAGCTGCTCGCAGCTCCCAGTGGCTGCAGTTCGCCGTTCCCGGCCAATGGGAGCTGCGGGAAGCAGTGGCCTGGCCCGCGCCATTTCCTGCAGCTCAGGTAAACAAAGCGTCTCGCGGCCCGCCAGGGGCTTACCCTGAACAAGCTGCGAACCACTGATCTGTAGCAACAATATCCAGGTTTGTGAGTGTGTGGGTAGAAGAAATGGAAATTCTTGAGTTTTGATCCCAGCTCTGGCAGTGACTCCTTGGGCGAGTCACTGCATCTGCTTCTGCCTCTGTTTGCCCATCTGTGAAATGGGGACAATGCTTTACTGCGTGTTGGCTGTAGAAGTTGGTTAGCGGACTCTCGTATGGTGTTTTGAACATGCTTAGTTTTGCTCTGCAAGTGCCAAGTTGTAAATCATTGGCAGGATTGACAGACATGACAAATGAAAGGTTTCAGAGTAACAGCCGTGTTAGTCTGTATTCGCAAAAAGAAAAGGAATACTTGTGGCACCTTAGAGACTAACCAATTTATTTGAGCTGTAGCTCACGAAAGCTCATGCTCAAATAAATTGGTTAGTCTCTAAGGTGCCACAAGTACTCCTTTTCTTTTTATGACAAATGAAAACACTGTAAAGGTGAACTGGGGCTCATGCTATTTAAACCGCCGGGACCTGTGGTTCTGATGCCTGTGTTTTCTCCCTGCCGTAGCTGGTTACGTCACTGACACCTAGACCCTCGGCAGCGAGAGTGGCTCCTCTCTCTGCTATAGGTGCTAGGAGCAGCGGTAACAGAGAACACAAACTGCAGGGGCCCTAGTCAGGGTAGGGGAGCGCAGGGAGGAATTGGCTTGGAAACTGCCTGTGACTTCCTATGACCTGGGGCCGTTGATCTTCTTGTGGCTCAGTTTCCCCACCTGGAACAGATCATACCAACCTCGAAAGGGGTGTTAGTGCTTGTAAAGCACTTTGTGATCTCAGGAAGGAAAGATGTTGTAGAAGTGCAGGGAATTATTACAGTTTAATTAGAAGCTAAACCCCTCAGCCTTCAATGAGGGGATCCTCTGGCTGCTGTTTGCACGGGGATGTGGGCTGTCACGCTGTCATCGGTGACTCACAGCCCCTGCCTCAGTGTTTGCAGACACTACTTCAAATGCAATTTGTCTCGAAGCACTCACAATGGAGCGAACACCCGGAGTTTGTACAGCGGGGCTCTGAGTTTCCAAACACATGAAAAAGAACAGCGTGAAATGTCCTTGGCTTACTTTCGAGAACAACAGTCTAGACATATGCATTGTTGTACAACGGATCGGTTCAAATATCATTTTCTCCGCTGCAGCGACAAAAACATTTCTGATTTCACCAGTCCCCCTCCGAGACTAATGAAGACTCTTTGTACCTTCTGACAGTCACATCCCTAGCAGCTGGTAAGAGCTTTAATCCATACTGATCATGCGTGCATTGGCCCCTGGGGTGGGTATGGACTAAATGAGCTAGCACACCTCCTCTACTGCTATCGTCTGTGATTCTGTAGTGAATCAGAACCAAATTCATCCCTGGTGTGACTCCATGGATGCTGGTGGAGAAATTTGGCCCTTCTGTACCTTGCCTAGGTAACGTTGCCCTAAGTGCTGTTCGTGTTAAGACGCCGGCTGTGTCACGATTGTGCTGTGGTTGCATGATTTTGTTCCGCGGGACAGACCTTTGCAGTGGGTAACTAACTGGGCTTGTGCGTGATTCCGATTATAAGGGTGTAGTGGAAGGAAAGCTATCAAGGTTAACAGACCTCTTTTTTGTTGAGCTGATTTCAAAAAGCCGAATCCTCGACTGGGGAGGAACAGTAATGGGTGCAGCTGGGGTGGGCTGGGGATTTCTGCGTTCTCCTAATCCCGAGGCTGCTCTATGCTGGCCTGAGCCCCACAGCACCTGGAAAGCTATTGTAACCCACGCTAACTGCCAGCATCTCTAAGGAGCTGTTACCTCATCTGAGAGTCATGGTGGCCACGCCCCATCCCTGTGCTGATGCAGCAGTGCAAAGTTCTCTGGTGCACGGTTGAGGATCAGGGCCAAAATCCGCAGCTTTTTTATCCGCCTTTTGTCCAGGGCAAATGTTTGGTGTCTTTCATGGTGCTGAAAATCAAAAACAACAGTATAAAAAAAAAAATGAAGCCGAGTCCCAGGCCCCAGAATTACTGAGTAACCCGCCAAGGAAGTACAGTGTTGGTAGCAGTCGTAGAGTTTGATTGCAGGGGAGAAAAATCTGTTCCTCTTCTCCCTGACCTCAGTGGAGTCCATTCTTTTTGAGACGACAGAGGCTGAATCAATCCTGTGGTGGTTCCCTAGCGCAAGCCGGGTGGGCTTTGTCTGCCCTGTGTTGAATCAGATCCATGATGATCTTTGCCCACTGTTGTCTATTGTGTGTCAGTTTTGGCTAGCCATGTTCAGGCATGCCCCCTGAACCAGGAGGTGTGGTGGCAGCTCATTGCTCTGCTGTAACAAGGCTCCCAGTCCAGTTCAAATATCACCCTCGGTCTCCCAGCCCGGACGGCGCAGTTAGGTGCCCCTTCCTACAAGGGGTGATTTTTTGCTCTGAAGCCACAACCTCTCCTCTGTGACTTGCATGTGGAGGTTTGTTGAGGATCTCTTCAGGGAGCCATATTTGTGGGGGACTCTGGTCTAGAAGGAAAATAATACTCTAGCCTTCTTCTATGCCTTTTGTCTGAGGATTCCTCATAACCCCCCCATTCATGAGGCATGTCGCCTACCCATTGCACAAATGAGGAAAGGAACCTGGGGACCAGAGAGAATAAGTGACTTGCTCAAGGTCATGCGTGAAGTCCAAGGCATAGATGGGAAATAGAACCCAGATGCTGCCAGACCTCTAACCAGTGGGTAATGCTTCCCCAGAATGAGCTAAGCAAGGGAGATCAGGCCACCTGCTTTGAATGGCATGAAAGTGAGGAGTTAACATAAGAACGGCCATACTGGGTCAGACCAAAGGTCCATCTAGCTCAGTATCCTGTCTTCCAACACTGGCCAATGCCAGGTGCTCCAGAGGGAATAAACAGAACAGGGAATCATCAAGTGATCTGTCTCCTGTCTCCCATTCCCAGCTTCTGGCAAACAGAAACTAGGGACACCATCCCTATCCATCCTGGCTAATAGCCATTGATGGACCTATCATCCATGAACTTATCTAGTTCTTCTTTGAACCCTGTTATAGACTTGGCCTTCACAACACCCTCTGGCAAGGAGTTCCACAGGTTGATTATGCATTGTGTGAAGACAACAAAAGTTTAGCGGTGGAGTCCAGCTCTGCTCTGGCAGTTAGTCAGTTTGGGTTTTGGCTGTTGTGATGCACCCGACGAGTGTCTGAAAATGGCTGAAAAATGGGGGAGATCTTTGTGATTTTTTTTTCTTTTTTAAATTCCCTGCTCTCCTGACTTCTTACGTTTCAAAATTCAGATTCTGCCTGGTTCTCAGCTTACTAGCTGGTTGAAAATCTCTGTGTGTATGTGTTTGACGTGAACACTTTTGTACAAAACCCCTTCCTTTTTCAAAATGTCATCAAAATTCAAAAATAGGGGGGGAAAAATTGACCCGCTCCAAGTGTGAGCATGCGAATTGTGTCCTTTCCTTAGCACACATCATTGACCTCAGGGGTTACTTTTACCATTGGCTGCCTGTTTCCGATACAGCGTTTTATACAGTTCTTTTCTTTCCCTCTTCCTTCTGCTCCCTTGAAGAGGTCAGAGATCCCATGCCCCTTTCCTGCTATAGCTGCTGGGATAGCATTTGGCATGTGCCAGCATGACATCACATGCTGAGATGGTTGGCTGGTGTCTGGGCTAATAGGATAGTGTGGTGTCAAAGGACCAAAGCTGCATTCATTGGTGGTATCGCCATGCCTGGATGGAATTTGTCCTTTGCAAAAATTAAAAGTAAAGTTGAATGGTAGCTATTTGATTTTTTACGTCAATGAATTTTTGTGTGAAGGGACCGGTGGCCTAAAATGGTAATTTACCAAAGGCAAATAAGGAATTTTATTTGGGGTTAGCAAGACAGACACATTTCTTCTGCCTCTTTAGTCCAATGTGTTTTGTTTATTTGAATGAAAACTGGTTAGAAGCCCAGCAGTGTTGACTGCAGGATGTGGGGATTAGACTAGATGACCCTTGCGGTCCTTTCTAACCCTGTGTTCTGTGATTCTCTGACAGCCCTTACATATGTTGAGTACCAAGGACAGTCCTTAAAACCAAAGTCCTGTCTACCCTGAGCTGGTGTTAGACCCCAGGGCCTTCTTTCTTAAGAGAAAATGGTTTGCTCTGTTGTTCTTGGCCACAGTTTTCTGTCCTGGCTTTGTTGTGTCCCAGGTGATTGCAATCCTCCACCCCAGAGATGGCTGCATTTAAGGAGTGCTCTGTGTATACAGTTGGTGAAATGCTTTGGGATTAAAGGCTTTATGAGCAAAATTTTCAAAGTTGCCTGAAGCCAAGATATTTAAAGGTATTTATGGGTTGCTGTGCTCATTGTTGCAATGCCTGTCTCACGTTCAAGTGATTTAGGAGTAATCAACTACCAATGGGATTTTTGGCTCCTGAGTGCCTAAATCCTGTTTGAAAGTGAGACAGTCTCCTAAATCAGTTAGGCATTGCAATGCTGAGCTCAGGAAGGCCTAAATATGTTTAAAATCAGACTTTTAAAAAATGTTTTTTCAACCAGCTGCAGTGAGAAGCCATGAAGAAGCGTGAGTAACATTTTCGTCTGCAGAAATGCTCAGACTAATTTTTTGTTTTCTTCTAAGCAGTTAACTAATTTCTATTTATTTCCAACTTAAAAAAAAAACCCAACTGTGCAGATTTTGCTGAAGGTTCATAATGTAGCTGAGCCATTAATTTTAATGGCCGTTGCCTCAGGCCCATTACTGACAAGGGTGGTCCAATATTGAGTGTATCAGATAGAGTCTGATGAGCTAGGTTCTGTTCTTGACTCTGCTGCTGACTTGCTGTGTGACCTTGAGTCAGTCACTGCCCCTCTCTATGCCTCATTTACACTGGTCGTAAAATGGGAGTAAATATTAACATGCATTTGTGAAACGCATTGAGATCTTCCTCCATATGTAGCTGAGGGTCAGATATTACCCATGTTCTAGCACTAGTGTCTTTGCTCCCCTTCTTCTGTTTATATGAAATGTGATGATCATTTTCAGTAGAAAGGGTCTGAACCACACCTGAAGTAAATTAGCATAGGTCCATTAACTTCAATGGCCCTATGCCGATTTACTCCAGCTAAGGATCTGGACTAGTATTGTAGAAACTGCCCCAAATTATTCTTAAATTCCTAATATTCTCTCCGTTCTTCGCAAGCTTTTCCCCCAAATAAATAAAGCTGGGAAATATTTTGGGTGGGGAAAGGCCCAAGGTCAGAGTTAGGAGGTGCAGTGTTCCCTTCTCTGTCCAGCCAGTCAGTTCGGAGCTGTGTGCTCTGAGAAGAGCGGCAATGGGACAGCTGTTGCAGCCTGGACAGTAACTGTCTTTTTAGGAACTGTGAGGCAGCCAGTGCACCTCGAAGAAACGTACGGCCGCCTTGATGCCATTTCCTGCCCACCCCACCAAGTACTTTTGATTAGAAAGAGCCGCGACTCAGATCTGACAAGTTTTGTGGGAATGTTAAGCAGCTCATGTGGTTCTTGCTAGGCCTTTCCCCTCTCTTTAAACCCCTGCCTTCTCTCAGCTCCCCCGAAAACACTGACAGCTCCAGAGAAGTTCCAGATATATTAGCTCGAGAAGTTTTAGCACTGTCTTGTTTTGAGAGTGACAACGAAGGAGGGTTTTCCAGGCGAACGCTCAGAGCCTGCCGTTGCAGAGGAGGGGACGTGTGCGTTAGATGAGCTTTCCTTGCAGGACACTGAAATGCTTTTCTTGGCTAAGCAACTCGTTTTGCTACTGGGGTGGTGGAACAAAGGCGGGTGGTGGCTGCGGAAGGAGCAATGAAATCTTGCACCTTATGGCAAACAGCTTTCGCACGAATCCTGCCAACCCAAGGCGGTTTTTGCTGTAGTTGTTTTTTTTTTTAAGTTGTCATAGCTGTTTTTAATCCCTGTCCATAATAAAGTTATGCGGTGTTAACACAGACAGCAGCGGGGCAGCTAACGTTGCAGATGTGTGGCAGGCTCTGCTTTTCCTTTGGGGATCTTATAAATGAGGACAGAGCTCTTTTTCCCTCCAATGACTTCCTGAGAATCCCAAACACATTTATTTATGCTTAACTCTGCGCTTAGGAGCGTAACTGTCAGAATCCAGCTGTGACGGGTGAGCAAACTTTTTGGCCCAAGCGCCACATCAGGGTGCGAAACTGTATGGAGGGCTGGGTAGGGAAGGCTGTGCCCCCCAAACAGCCTGGCCCCTGCTCCACTCAGAACCCCTGACCCATCCAACCCTCCCTGTCCCCTGACTTCCCCCAGGGACCCCCTACCCAACCCCCCCACTGCCCAACTGCCCTCGGGACCCCCTACCCAACCCCGCCCCCTTACCATGCTGCTCAGAGCGGCAGGAGCTCGTAGCCCCGCTGCCCGCGTGGCAGCATGGCTGCGTGAGAGGGGGAACAGCAGGGGAGGGGCTGGGGGCCAGCCTCCTGGGCCAGCAGCTCACGGGCCAGGCAGGACAGTCCCACGGGCCGCATGTGGCCTTCGGGCTGTAGTTTGCCCACCTCTGAGCTATGAATACTTTAAGCAATTAAGTCTCTTCACCTCCTGGGAGGGATGTCTTGGATGTGCAGGGGATGCTTCAGCCTTCACTCCGGTCCACCCACCTCTAGGGTAGAATTCAGTGACAGGTTAGCAGCACACAGCACCATTACAAAATGGCTTAGGGCAGCGAATAAAGAAGAACAGTGTAGCCGTTTAAGCTACAGGGTGGGGGTATGTGTATTGGTGGAACTTAAATTACCTGAGGTGGTTATGTGACAAGTTATAGGTATTATGGCCAACGCTGCTGCTCTGTTGCAAAGTATGAGGGGATCTTTAATGACCATCCAAAAGACAGCACAGAGCCCTCTATCTCCATGATGGAGCGTTGGCTCAGTGTGGATCCAGAATGAAGAGTGCCCCTGGCTGATTCACTAATACTGCTTCATCCAACAGCGAAATTTTCCTCGGAAGAGAGATTGGAAAGATTGGGATTGTTTACCTTGGCAAGGAGACGAACAAAAAGATACACAGTAAAAGTACATAAAATAAAGAATAGCCTACAGAAGGAAGATTGGGAGCATCTGTTCTCCTATCTCATGCTACAAGAGCAAGGCAATGTTGAATGAAATTAAAAGGTGGGGAATTCAAAGCTGATAAAAGGCAATATTTTGTCACCCAGTGCAGGTTTCAGCTGTCACTATCAGCCTTAGAAATAGCAGCGGTAGACTTAAAAATAGGGATAGCCAAGGATTGCACCTCCCGGTGGAAAGGAACTTCCCTAGTCCAAAGATCTGAATTGCTGATGCATAGAATCATAGAATATCAGGGTTGGAAGGGACCTCAGAAGATCATCTAGTCCCACCCCCCGCTCAAAGCAGGACCAATCCCCACGTGCATGTTCCAAGTAGAGTCCTGTGTGTATTAGCTAGCCAGATTTCTGGGCAGGCTTTGTTTCTTGGAGTTAACAGTCATTTAATCGTCTCCATCCAAGGCTGCAGTTTATTTCATGTGCAGCTATGACTTGGGCCTTGCCAGCCTGGGCAACATCCCTTTAAAGCTATATCCATGGCAGTTAAGTTTGCAAGCGGCACACCCCATTTGATGAAGAAAATGCCATGTATGTGCGTGCGTCTCGCTGCATGAAGTCTTGTGAACCGATCTCTGACTTGGCGCACGCTGCCTTCCCTGGGTGCCAATGCTGGGTGAGCCACTGCTTTTCCTAGATGGATTTGTTGGTTTTCCAGCAAAGACAGACAAAGTCGGAAGTCCAGGGTCATTCAGCACGCAGGGCTGTGCGCCATGACCTGGCCTGCTGTGTTCAGCTCCTTATACGGCCAAGAAATGGAACAGGAAAAGGGAGCACAGCTTGAATACCAGACATACGATACATTCCTCAGGACTGCACGCTTGGAGCTGGCTCTCCCCAGAAAATGGACTCTGTGTTGCCATTAATGCAGAACGTGAACTGTGTGTTGCTGAGAGGGAAGCCAATGTTCTGAGCGCCGGCTCCAGGGAACACATTGTCAAACGTAAGTTAATTTATTTTCTGTTAGCTTTTCGGGGCAGATTGTCCTGCAGTCTTTGCTAACTGCAGAGTAGCCCTGCTTGCAGCTTCATTAATTCTGTTGTTTTGCCTCCCTTAAAAATCAATCTGATTGTCATCTCCCTATACATTATATTTTCCCAGAACTGTCTCTTCCGGTTGGCAGTAGGTGGAGGGTGAGGAAGAGACTCAGTCCAGAGATGACGTCAGTCATGATCTAACTTGAATCTTCCCTTGCTTAGGTCTTGAGCTTGCAAACACTTGACTGACTTCACACATGTGAATAGTCCAGCTGAACTCAGCAAACGGATTGGATGTGTGCATTGATGTTTGCAGCATCAAGGGCTTAACTGGCAGGCTCTGTCACTAGATGCACTGTGCAGAAGCACGGGCTGGGGGTGCACGTCAGACCTGCACCCCAAAGTACAATCCCAACATTCTGGAGCCCTGGGTTTTGGTCTGGACCCATCTTGTGAGAATCAACGGGATGGAACAGGCCAGTCCTTCATTTCCCGGCCTCTGTCATTGGCTGGTCACACACAAATGCAACCCCTTAAATGATGTTATGGAGTCCAGCTGCCAGTTTAGATCATGTGACTTTCTTGGCTATTTGAAAGCCGATTTGTGGCTCTAAAACTGCCCCAGTCAGTAATTTGGCTGTGTCGCTTCGCTGCCCTGGGTGTTGCCCAACACAGGCTGGGACCACTTGGAAGGAAGATGTTTGGAACCTATTGTATTTGTGCACACATCTGGCACGGTTGTTTGCGTTTACAGTACTGTCAATGCCTCCTGCTGGCTTGTCTCCTAAATTCCATCTGTGTTTAATGGGGAGCAAACAGGTCAGCGAGGACTGAACTGGGGCATTGGTCAGGCTGGGCCTTCTGCATTTTAATTGTAGCCTTGATTTTCCCCAGAAGTTGGTGGGTAGGTGGATGGAGTTTTATTCGTGAAAAAACAAGACAGTGATTCACACTTATTACCCCACCTCCTCATGTGCCAGTGTGCACAACTAATGGGCAAGGCTGAAATCTAGCTGAGGCTTAATAACACCACTTTGCCCAGTAGCATAACCGTGTGAAGCTTAACGCGAAACGTTCTCCCCTGTGGAGAAGCGGGTGGACGGAACCAGGCTGACATCGCCATTGTGGTGATGGGGAAGGCTGAAGGGGGCGAGCACGTTTCTGTCGAGCCCTGGCAGCTTCCAGGCTGGTGCGAAGTGGACGTTTCACCAGCCAAAGTGGAAGTAGGTGGTCGTAGGCTGTGAAATGTGCAAGAAGATCAGGTAATCCACCACCTTGTGCAACTTTAATCTAGGAGGCTCTCGAAGAGCTTTACAGATCCAGGGCCAGATTCTGACCTGATTTACACCTGTGGAAATTGGGAGAAAGGCTGTCCAAATCATTGGAGTTACCCCTCTATCAGACTGGTCTGTGTGAGACTGCGAGACAGTCCGTGCATAATGGGTGGAGGCAGTGACTCACTTGCTACTGAAAGTAACCATTTGCCTCCCTCCGTGGCGACAGCCGTGGGACCGTTACTGTCGCAGGGGTGGGGATTGGGCCGCTGTTCTACTGTTATTATTATAATAATTTTATAGCAGTAACACACACAGCCTTCAGATGATAGGGGCCCCATTCTGCTGGGTGCTGTTCAGGCTGAGAGAAGAGACATTCCTGTCTGAAAGGCCTACACTCTAGAGAAAGTTCTCAGATGGGACCTACTCCCAGCCTAGCCGGACTGATCAGAAGTAAGGGGCAGAGGAAACCTCGGAACCTGACCCTTCCTGATGCTGTGAAATCTCCTGCAGGCGTTGCCAAAGTACCACTGAATCTTCTGCGTTCGGATTTGCATCCATGTCTCCTTCTCTGAACATCCACTGGAGTTGTTCTCCTGAGCTGGCTGCAGAATGTTCTTCAAAGGTCTCTAAGAATATACCTATGCCGTGCTCCCCACCATGAGACCGGGTTGAATGTTTTTATTTTATTTTATTTTTTTAAATGAGGGAAAAATATTTCAAAATTGTTTCTATTTTTAAGTCTTCCCATTTTCATCCATTTTTGTTTTTTAAAAATATTTCACTTTTTTTTATCAAAGCAGTATCTGGTGTGGTTCTCTGTTGTTTGTGAGATGAAAAATGTTAATATTTTTGACACTTTCTCTGAAAATGTTTGAAAAATGAACATTGTTGAAAAAGTCAGCTTTTTTGAGAAAAATCTTTCATTTCCCCCCAAAGGGCATTTTTTGATGATTTTATTTTTTACTGTAAGTTTGAACCAGCTCTCAGTGCTGGGGGATAGGAGATCTCTAGTTACTCTAATGAGGAGATGAGGTTGCTGTTTAGCTGCAAACATTCCTTTCTGCTAACCTTTCCACCGTCCTTTCCTATTTCTTGAATGGACTATGAAAGTACTCGAGGGATTAGAACTGTGCAGCTGTGTCGAGATCCCAGCTGTTTCTGTACTTGACTTTCACATTGTAGCACATCACTTTGTTCTCCACTGTTGTTTTTCGTATAAAAGCAAGCGTGTTGTTAGGCATCTGAAATAGTCGCTCCTTTGGGCCATGTTATAATAGGAGGATGTTTCATTATGACAGCTTCCAACATCGCATCGAGGCAAAGACCTTTTACATACGCCGCGAAAAAAGCAAAAAACATGCGTTGGCCAGATCTTTGAGCCTCTGTCTTACCAAATGTGTGTCTGTGTCTGTGTTCCGTAAGCTGTATTTTGCAACAACTGCTGGAAGTTGTCCAGAGGAGCTCATAGAAGACTTTGTGACAGTAGAAGAAAGAGGAGTGAAGGTCAAATTCACATCAATGAAAGCTTCCATCACATGCTGTTAATGCCCCTCCCACCCCACAACTTGGGTTGTTTAGAGGCAGGAGAAGTAAAAGAAATGTTGTCTTCCAGATGTGCAGGCTTCAAAGTTATCCTCCCTTTGAATGTGTGGCAAAGTCTTTAGTTTTCAGAGTCAGGTGTGGGTGTGAAAGAGAATATTTTTGAATTGTTAGTGGGGCAAAACTGAGAAGAAGCGACTCCTTCACTGTGGCTCTGATTCAGTGAACCATTTAAGCACATGCTTAATATTAAGCACGAGCTTTGCCAAATGTGGGTCTTAATGATGCTCTTTGGGCCTGATCCAGTCAGATGACGCTTGTTGATTTCACTGCCTTTGGATCTGCCCTTTAGATCTTGGGAAGTTGGTGATTAAACTCAAAGGGATGGACGTCAGGACTCCTGGGTTCTGTTCCTGACTCTGCCACTGACTCTGTGGCTTTCGACTAGATTGCTCCCAGGCTGACTTTCAAACAGTGCAGACACCAGATATGTGTTTGTGCAGTTATAACTGTGTGTGCTTCTGTGTGCACTTCTTGTGCTCATGGTTGTGGATCAGGCTCCTGGAAAAGTCACGTGTAGGGCTCGCTGTGTCTCATTTTCGCTGGCTGTAAGATGGGAATAAGACTTAACTCCCGTGGTTACTGTTCTTATGTCAAAAATCTACGAAACTGGTGGAGTATGAAAAACAAATAGGTGGCAAATATTTGTGAGAAATTTCATTTGTTTTTCATCCAAAATGTTTTTCTTGGCAAAAAAATTCCAATCAACACAAAAATACTGTAACCTCCCAGTGGTATCAGAGATATTGCATTTGTCTCCTGAATATCATGAAATTCTGTGCTGCTCCTATTCATAGAGCAGGATGGCCATAAAGCCCCTGACCAAGATCATGGCCCATTATTATTATTATTGAGGAATTCTGCAAGGCAGATATTGGGAATAACTGCGGCGCGTTCTGTACTCCCATAGCTTCAACCATCATTCATAGACTTTTTTTTTTTTTTAAGGCCAAAAGGGTGTGATTGCCACCTGTTAATAAAATGCTATATTTTAATACTACTTTTCATTGGGGGCACTTAAACTGCTTCACAAAAATTAATTTAGCCTCATGGCATTTCCATGGGGTAGGAATGCACTGTACCCATTTTACCAGTGGGGAAACTGAGGCACAGAAGTTCCCAGCAGTTCATTGGCCACACAGGGCACAGAACCGAGGTGTCCTGACTCCGCAGTCAGCTGGTCTAACCTCTGACCTCAGTTGTCTGCTCCAAGCTCTAAGCCTTGTGGCCTAAGTCTCATCCCTCCTTTTAGCAGCAGGCCCTTTGAGATGCCCATAATGGAGATGGAGGCCACGAAGCCAGTTCTCTTGGTTATTCAGCATTTTAAGGACACTGACTTCAAAGAGCTGGGTGCATGGGAGTGAGAGCATCCCGGGGACATCTTTATGCCAGGAGAACACCCTGGGCCTTGGTGGACTTGCCAGCAGTAGCGGGGTCCTCCTTCCCAAAGCTGAATCGTTCCTCCTATGGTTGAGGCCCAAGTGAGCATTTCTTCACCAGTAGGCGTGCCCTCCGGCTTTCCTCCTAGTTGCATGGTCTTCACCAAACCTACTTCCCGTCCACAAATGTCTTCGTTTCCCGAAGCGCCTCTTGCATTCCATCAGGGCGGTGATGGGTATACAGGTTGCAGGAGTTTCTGCTCTTGCTGCTTCTTCTCTGATTTGCAGGGTTCCCCTTCCAAACTCTAGCGTCACAGAGTTAGCAGTGCTTTCATTTCCATGCTGTTACCTTCACTTTCTTAAAAGGGAGGATGGACAATACTGGTAATCCGTTTCCATTTCCCACAGGCTCCTTGGGAGCATGGCTGATAATGCATAAAGTTTCACACCATCCTGTGGAAGGGTGCCAGGACTACACGTGACAGAGAGGCGGTGCGGTATTGTGCAGGAGTTCTTAACCGCAGGGTCACGACCCCCAGGAGAGTCCCAAAGGGGGTCACAACCACAGTGGTGGATTAAAGATTTTGCTGCCCTTAGGCCCTGAAATAATTGCCGCCCCCCCATCCCAGCTCACCTCCACTCTGCCTCCTCCCCTGAGCGCGCCGCCGGGTCCTGCTTCTCCCCGCTCCCTGCCAGCGCTTGTGCGCGAAACAGCTTCGTGAAGGAGGGGGGAAGTGGGGGAACGTGGCCCGCTCAGGAGAGGAGGCGGGGCTGGTGGAGGGATTTGGGGAAGGGGACCAATAGGAGGAGGGAGGGGGCGGGGAATGGGTGGAGTTGGGGCGGGGATGGAGGGCGCGAACTGGCGCAGAGGGAAGCAACCTCTGGCTGCTATTATAAATTTGCTGGCTAGGTGTTAATATGCCTCTGCACAACCATCCTGCTCTTCCCATATTGCTAAGTGGCAGGAGGGTGGTTCCAGGGGGTCCTGATATGGAAACAGAGGGTCTAAACACAGGTTTACTCTGTGCCATTAATGGTTGTAGGACAATATGCCAGGCAAGGCAGTGGTGGAAAAGGCACCACAGAGTGAAGAGGGAAGCAAGAGGCCTTGCTTGTACTCTCAAGAGCACAAAGCCAGCGAGAGACGCTGTTGGCCCTAGCTTTGTTGACTGGTTTCTAGCAGGTGTTACGAGCTGCAAGGGTTGGGAACAGTGCTTAAAACCTGTTTGAAACAATTCCAGTGCAAAATACAGAGGGAGGACAGTCTCATGGCCAAACTCCCATGACCTGAGATGAGTTCTGTTCCCACTGACTCCCTGGGTGAATGTGAACAAGTTTGAGGCCTGATTTTCAGCACTCCCGAGCACTGGCTTCCAATATAACCTAATCTGGTCTTTGTTACTGAAGTATCTGAGCTCCTCGCAATCTGCAGTGTGTTTGTCCTCCTAGCAGCCTGGGAGGTAGGGCAGTGCTGTTATCCCCATTGTACAGGTGGGAAACTAAGGCACAAAGTGACCTCCCCGGCGTCACACAGGAAGTTTGTGGCAGAACAGGGACTCAAACTTGGGTCTCCCACATCCCAGCTTCTTGGAGCATTCTTCCTGGGAGCCCCCCTTGAGTTCAGCTGGCATTGTGGGTGCTCAGCACACCTGAAGAATCAGGCTCCTGCTATGTAGCTGTTGAGAAGGTACTCAGTAGCGTTTGTGGAATTTAATCCATGCATATTTGTAAAGTGCTTTGAGAGCCCCAGATGGAAGGCAAGGTATATACTGTTACTATTTTATATCCTAAGCAAGCTTCTCAGGGCCAGACTGGCTTCAAACCATCTTCTATCCAGAATGACTTAGAACTTGGTGTGAAGCCATGATCTTTCAGCTCTCCTTGGCCCATGCCAACCAAGCAGTATAATAGGCCAGATTAGCAGAAATGATGTTTAAATTTAGGTCTGAATGTGGTGTATGTAGATGGGCCCAGAGACAAATGAACTCACTCTCTGTTCAGATTCATTTTACCAAATGCCACTCCCTCGTTAACATCTTATTGCCTCCAAGGCAGCGAGAGGTGGTAAAACTGTGATCATAAATTTATCACTGAGTTACGACAGCAGTCCTATATTTTACCTGAGCTGTAAAAAGTAATCAAGAGGGTTGAGCATCTCCTCAGTTCAGCACAAAATTAGGGACATGACACAAATCCTTATTATTAATTTTTTTGGTAAATTTCAGAGAATATTTCGTTGTCAGATTTTTAGAAATGAATCAGATTTAGTCTTACAGGAAACGGTCTAGTTCTCTATGGTAACCTGAAATTGAAATCCTTCCCTTCTCCCCCCCCCCAGCCCCCCACCTACTGAAACTCTTCCCTTGTGAAGTTTCAGTTAATATACCAGACTGGATATCCCTGCCTAGTGAAGCATTCTTAACAGGTAATACAGGCAAAAGGTTCCTATTTCAGATAAAGCTGCAGAGGTGACTTGATCACTGCTCGGCGTTAGTTCTTTCGATACCATTTCCTTGTGTGAAATTTCAGGCACTATAGAAGTGACAGAAGTGAGCAGCAGATTTTAATTTTGAGCGGTCTGTCTGTAAGCCTTGTGGGTAACTCTAGGTCTTGCTGGCATGGATTCCAAGACCAGAAGGGACGATTGCAATCATCCAGTCTGATCTCCTGGGTAATGCAGGCCAAAGAACTGCCCCAAAATAATTCCTGGAGCAGATCTTTTAGCAAAAACATCTGCTCTTGATTTTAAGATGGTCAGTGATGGAGAATTCTTGGTAAATTGTTCCAAGGGTTAGTGACTCTCATCGTTAAAAAATTACACCTTATTTCCAGTCTGAATTTGTATAGTTTCAACTTCCAGCCTTTGGATCATGTTAGATCTTTCTCTGCTTCACTGAAGAGCGCATTATTAAATATTTGTTCATGTAGGTGCTTATAGACTGCAATCAAGTCACCCCTTAACTTTCTCTTCGTTAAGCTAAATAGATTGAGCTCCTGGAGGCTCTAACTATAAGACAGGTTTTCTAATCCTTTAATCATTCGTGTCTCTCTTCTGTGACCCCTCACCGATTTAGCAGTGTGTGACTGTTGTATTGTGTGCTACGCTTTGGTCTTCAGCCATGCGGCCTGGGCAGTTGTTTGCTCTTCTTTGTTCCTTAGTTAAGCAGGGATAAGCCTGGCCAGTAGTTGGATGTTGGACTGTGAGAGCCCGAAGCTGCGGGAGATGTTCTTGGGAATGACGACTCAGCAAGTGCTGCTGTTTCTGTACTAACTCAGAGAGACCTGTCCAGAAGAGAAAGTGAGGCGGGTGCATGTGGTGTTGGCCGTGCAGCTTTTCAGAGGACTAGTTAAAAAACCACGCCTGATAATTGCTGTCATTAAACGTCCCATAGCTTTTTACAAGTTAGGGTGGTTATGCCTGGGGTCCTCGCCAAATTTCACTTCACATGAGTTATGATGTGTTTACCTATAGTATCCCATACAGGTTCAACTGGGTGCAGAATTCTTTATTTCCTGCCCGAAACTATTGTGTAATGGTCTGTGAGCTGTTACCAACAACGGTGTTGCACTCCAGAGATTGGATATGTGTCAGTGTTAAGTACAGTGTAAACACAGTAGCTGTTTTATCATACTATACAATAGATGTTGTCAGAGTATGTTGCAGACAGAACTGGTAACTACACCCAGAGTTAATATTGCTGAACACTTTTCATTATATGACTCTTTTTTCAGTTGCTCATAAGTTTGTCAAACTTCCACCATTTGATTTCAGTTTTTTCATGCCAGTTCTCTGTTTCAGGCTGGTTTTCTCTCACCTCTTAAAGTTTCAGTTAAAACAGGTCAGCAGTTTCTGAAGATGAGATTAGGGGAAAAAGAGATTGTTTTGTCCAGGTTAAAAAAATTCCTAACCATTTTGTTGAGAAGCTCTGGAATCTACGTTGTGGGATAGGGACTTGGAGATTCAGCAGGGAGGTCATCGTGGTATCCGAGTTGTGCTTTTTGCTTTCCTGGTGAAATTTTGGCCAAGTTATAAGTTCCTGAAAAATCTTTTTGCGTGTGCCCAGTGGAGACTGTTTAGACTTTGGCAGCTAAACTCTCCAAGCGTTTTGTGTGTTCTGAGCATGCTTAATCCTGGGGCGGAGAAGGACTTGTTCTGCAGTTGCTTCTCCTGGCTGTTGGTTGCTGTTGGAGCAATAGGTGCTGGAACTGAAAGCCGGTGAGGCTCTCTTCTGTGCTCTTGATGTCCCCACAACTGGTTCCCAACCAATGTGGAGAAGGAGGTAACTGCCTGGCTGGAATGCAGAGGGGTGGGAGGCAGAGGGTGGAGGACAGCCTGGGAGAGGGTGCACATAATAAGGGTTTATAACAACTATAACAAAGGCCCCTCCTGAACTTGGGATTGAACCCAAGATTCCTGAGTCTCCACGTTCCTCTGCTTTCAGCAAATAGCTGTGAAACCCACTGTCGTCGTCCTCTACTGGCAGTTCCATGTTGATGATAACAGCCTACTACCGCTACCATTTACCCCACTAGCTCAAGTGGCAGTGGCTTGGTGTTGTGGCTCTATAACCGCCAGTCTCTAGAGTCATTCTTACTCTTTCTCTTACTATTCAGGTGTTTTAAACAAAATGGAACCGCTTCAGCAGGAAAGATTGAGAGAGACCCTCTCAGAATACCCCATAGCTTAGTGGTTGGGGCACTCACCTGGATGGTGTGGGAGGGAAGGGAGGTCGGAGTTCAAGTTCATGCTTTGGTTTTGGCTTGGATTGAGTCACATTTTTAGTTATTTATTTTGTTTTGTTTTTCAGAGCTGCCAGCAAACCAAAAAATCAGTTATTTGCACAGCTCTTATTATGATACAGTCTCTGACTACATGATTGCAAACTATTTTTCCCCCCAGGACGTGGACTCATTGAGTGCACAGAATGAATGGTGCTTGTTGAATGGGTAGTTACTTAACATTTCTTTTTATCCTCATTGCTCAATATGTGGCTTTATTTAACGCATATCATCTGAACCCTGCACGGAATGCAAAATTAACTTTTTTCCCATGCTGCTGTCACCGGAGTAGCTGAAAGCTTCACAAATGTTAATGAAGGTACCTTTGCAACGGCTAGGCAGTGGTATTATCTCCATTTTTCAGATGAGAAATTGGCAAAAGTGTCCACTAATTCTGGGTGCTCAGTCTCAGACATCTGGGACCTGATTTTTCACAGAAGGTATCATTTGTATAGTACTTTTTGGTCAAAGCACAGCTCCAGTCAACTTCAGTTGCAGCTGCGAGCGCTCAGCACTTCTGGAAATTTGCTCCAGGTGTTTCAAGCTGGGTGCCCAGAAAATGATCTAAGTCACTTGCCCAGCCTCTCATCTAGGAGATCTGTGGCACCTGCAGGGATAGAGTTCTCCAGGGTGACATTCAGCTGCCTTAACCAGATGATCATCCTTTCTCTTCCTGTAATCTCCTGCCTCGTTCACTACTCACCTTTCAACTTCTGCAACCAATGTGGCGGGGGCCCTACGGGCGCCCTTCCCTACCCGACTTGGATGAATTACCAGATCGCTATCCATTTACCCGCCCTAAATACATTGTGAAATAATTGGCTAAACCACACTGCGTCTCAGTGTTTTTGTTTCCAGCAATAGGACTGTCAGGCACTGTGATAAATGGACAGACAGCTGGATCTGGTTTTACTGGGGCACGTGTTGGTTCCTCTGTTGCTGTTTTGTAACTTCTTGCAGCATGACATTTATAAACTAAAATGCTGCTTCCCCAAAATATCAAAGGAAATAAGGCCACTTTTCACCACAGACATAAAAGGCTTCTAATGTACAAGTGCAGCAAGCACCACTGTGGAGACGCACTCTGAAGAACAAAGCCGACAGCTAATCACGTCTAATGCCTTTTAAGTTTATGCCTCCTTTTTCTCTTCCAGACTGTCTCACAGAGCTTGAAGGCTTCAGTGATTGCCTCACCAAGAATTGACGGAGGAAGAACCCTCTCTAACTTTTAAATGCCTCTTTTAATTTTCCTAAATCAACCTAGTGTCTGGGCCAAAATCCAGTTTTGGTGATCACATTCGATTTAACTTAATTCCTTTGCCGTTTCAGTTGCATTCAGTATTCTTCTTGGCTTCCAGTGCTTCCCTGTTGGTCAGTACTGTTGAAGAGCTGCTATATTCCATGCATGTGGTTGCATTCTCGTGATAGATTGAGGTGATTCCTACATGCATATATGAGTTGCTATGCACCCTCAACTTCCATTGATGTTGATAGGAGATAAGATGCTCAGCCTTGGTGGCACTGGTCCTGTCAACAGGGCTGCATGCATGCTTGAAGTTAGGCATGGGTTTTGGTACCTTGCTGAATCAGGCCTATTGTTTGTGAAGCATTTTGGGATCTTTGAGGATGAAAGCCACCACATCGATGGAAGTTGTTAGTCTGTGCCACCTATAGTTACCATATACTGGGAATGGCCTAGTGGATAGAGCATGGGACTCATGAGATCTGGATTCTATTGGCACCACTGCCACTGGCCTGCTGGGTGACTTCGGGCAAGAAATGTCTTCTCTCTGTACCTCAGTTGCCCCATCTGTAAAATGGGGATAATGAAACTGACCTCCTGTGTGTAAAGTGCTGAGAGTTCTAGGGATGCAAGAATTTGGCACTGTTATTTTGCTAGGGACAGTATTGTGGCAGCTGTTAATCTTCTACCGCCAGCACTGGAAAAACATTTCTATTTTCATAGCTGTGCCAAATGGGGCCACGTTACTTTCCTGTGCTGACAGCAGTTGATCCCCCTACTAAAGTATAGGCATCAGCAAGAGAAAAATGATCTAGGAAAGCAAAAAGACCCAAGGAGGGAAGAGAAATTGAAAAAGAACAAACAGCTTCAGTGAAAACTTGGTGAGAGACAAGGCAAAAGAGAGAAGGGGGCAGGCAGAGGGAAGAGATACATGACTGGGTTGGCGCATTGGCCTTTTAACCCTTGGAGACGTGGCTTTGTATATTTAATTCACGGGTTGGGTGGTTCGCAGGTCTGACCCCCGGTGGACAGGTATCTGTGTTGCGAAGCCACTGTGCAGTTTGCTATTGTTGGCAGCCTCTGCTCTGTAGAGGCCTAGGATTTTGAGTAGATGAGTGTGGAGTGGTATTATTTAACAAGAGATACTTTCCTGGTAGACTTGATTGTCTCTGTCCACTGCTTTTTGTTTGGCAGCTTTGAGGGGAGATAAGACACACACACTATCAATCCTCCCTGATGGACAGACTTTGGGATATTGGTGCTGTACAGTTCTACTCACCTCTTTCCCTCCTCTTTTTTCACAAGTTTTTTTAAAATCCTTATTGAACGGAAGCCCTTTGGTTTGGAAGGGAGATTCTGTTTTATTAGAAGTCTTGCAGAGCTGGAGGTAGATATCAATTTATGGGCACAGAAATAACGCAAGGTTCCATCCACCCTGAGTTTCGGGCCCAAGTTAAACTGGGTGCGTCCCACAAATTTGTAAGCGTGGGCTCGGAGAATATTAAAAGCATTACCCAATCTCTTCAGGATCAGTACAGCTGATGATGTCATGATGTGATCTGATGTGTATGGCATGTTGTCACAATATATCAAGACAAGTCAAGCCCTTTGTCATGGAGGATAGAGCTTTAGGGGGGGACCCATAATTCTACTGATGTGAATTGGGTTTTGCCCATGAACAGACGAAAGCTTTTTGCACATTCAGGCAGCCAAATACGAGGGCACAGCTTTAGGTCCTTGCAGAGGGATTTTTCGGCATAATGCCCATCAATGTTGGTGAGAATTGTACGGCTAAATCCCAAGATTGCCCTTCTCTGCCATTCTTTGCTGCTGATTTCAACAGTCTATTTGAATGTTACTTATGATTAATGTTATGGGTGGAAGAAGGTACAAACAGTGGAGGATAGATGCTGTTTCCCCATGTGATCCCCCTTTCTGCCATGCTAAAGCAACAACTTTCTTTTTCTTTTCTTTTGCAGAAATTCAGAGGAGTGTGAATGTACGACCTGTTGGATGTGAGCTCCTTCTTCTAAAGCAGACTTGCAATATCCTAATCTCTTGCTTGCCTGGGGTAAGTGTTTAAAAAAAAAAAGCCATTAGCATGGCAAAGGGAGGACAAGTGGATTTTGTGCCTCGGTTAATACATTTCTGTGATAGTTTTGCAAGCTTGTCCTGCAGGATTAGGAATTGAAGGGCGTGACACGTGTAATTAGAAAGACATTGCTAAATTAATACCTAGATTGACAGGTCTGCCTTGTCTGATGAGTGACTTAGACCTAACAATAGGTCTGCTGTCCTTAATGTTCCTGTTACCTGAACGAACGCTTGCTGCTGGAGAGGACTACAAGCCCATGGATAATTAACACAGTCCTCAATCATTCACGTACAATATAACGTGAGTTAATGGATAAAAAAGAAACAGTACTGACCCTGACTTGGAGTTTGGTTATCTTTTGTGATGCACTAAGCAGTTCTGCATGTCCCTATTTCTGTCAGTCTCCTTTGTGTACTGGCATCGGAGCACCGTGGTCCAGACTCGAATGCAAACTCCTCCAGACGTTGGATTATCTGAGCCCATTTCCAGATGTAAATAATCCAGGTGAACGATCTGCACCGAGTCCTGCTTATTCCCTTCCCATCTCTAGAGTCAGTTGAGATGGGTTAGAAGTTCATTTTTCTCTTCTTGTCTCTCCGGTCTCATTCTTCCTTGTTTTCCTTTGCCCTGTTCTGAGAGCGGGCAAAGCAGGCTTTTGTGTGTGTGCACCCCCTTTATAGGAAAGATGTGTCCGACAGATAGGTCTTGAGGTTTGTCCCCCAGCTGGCTGTTAAATTCCGTTACCTCTCACTTGCTCCCACAGGAGTCATGAGTCACCCAGGAAAGCTTGGGAGAAATTTGAGTGGTCCTGCCACTTATACTGAGAGATCCTAACAAGAGAGGGTGGAGATCATGTTATATTTCACCTTCTTCGGGTGGTTAAATGTCAGAGAAATACACATGATGGAAGAAACCCCTTCGGTTGGGGCTTATACAACTAAAATGGGCAAGACCCTGGGAAAGGTGCTATGCACTGTTCAGGAGACAGGTCGGATGCTCTTACTGTTGCGCTGTCCGTATGGCAGCTGGCATCCCACTGTGATATTTCATTGTAACGGGGTAGGAGCTTGGGAAAGCATCTGTCAGCCGCTCTGAGAGAGACAGGAATTGTAAAGGGGACTCCTTCCCAGTCACCTTGGCATGCATTTGCTCTTTAACGACATCTCAAAAGCTCCGGCAACTCTCTGCTTCGATCTTCAAAGCAAAATACGTCAACGAAAGGACACAATTTACAGTGTGACCCCCTGATCTTTTTGATCTTGAACAATCAATTAAATCTAAGACGTTGTCGTTCCCCTCATTGCAAGAACTGTTAATAAGCTGAGGTGCCACATCAGTGATACAGCTAGATTTCCAATCTTTTTCCTTCCTTTCGGGCTGGGCCAGGGTCAGATTATTTACAAAGGCTGCTCCATAAATCTGCCTGTCAGGGCGGATGTTAGTGTTCTGATGTTGTTGCATTGGTGAAAGAAAACAATGTTGAACTCTCGTCCAGGTCTCCCCTCTAGCATGTAAAGTGATGGTAAAGCTCACTCCGCATCATGATGATGATGATGATTCACTGCATGTGCATCGTGACTTCCACCTGAGAATCTCGCGAGTGCCTGATATATATCATGAGAGGCAGGTCAGCCCTATGACTGGACAATGGACTTGGACTTTGGAGACACAGCAAAGCATACCAGAGCTGTGAATATAACCCAGGAAGTCCTTAGTTCCAGCTTATTGCACCCTAGTTGGTGTCAGTTCTGTAGTACGGTGTGAATGATTTTGCAACTGAAAATTTGTATTTTTTTTTTCCATTCTATTTCTGCTACGCCCACAAAGGAAGATATCTCAGGATACTTCTAATCTCTGTACCCTGCAAAGAAAACCTATTTCCTTTCACACGCTTAAGAACAGAAGTCTTGTTCTGAGTGCCAGTGAACACAATTTGTATTTGTTGCTTAACAAAGCCCTACCAGATCCTGGTGTGTTTTGACTAGCACTGTGTGGCTAGGTTGGTATGAATGTTCTGTGAACACTTTGGGAATCCCGAACACTGATGGGCGGTTGGTTGGGTTTTCCCCATTCTTAATGTTCATAGAAACAGTTCCTAGATGGCTCCATCCTGACCAGTTCCACAAAGAGAGTATGCAGAGGTCAAGGTCAGTTTTTGGTTACCAATGAGAGAAGTTAATGGCATATGAGCCCAGTTTCTGTGGTTCCATGAATACAGCCAAAACCTTCAAAAGCACAGAAGTCACAAGCCAGTGGGTTTTTTTAAGGGAAAATATCAGGTAATGTAGGTCAAAAATTTATAATTTGGGTTTAAAAAAACCCACACCCTTTAATAGAATTTTTTAAAATAATTATTTCTAATATTCAGTTAAAACAATTCTTTTGGGGTAGGTTTAACCACTCATCTGCAGTGTTTGCAACCTTATACGCTACATATTGGACAAGAATTGACTCATGTTTGTGAGGTGGCTCAGCAGATAATGTATTTATCCTCACAACACCCCTGGGAGGTGGGGAGGTGCCGTTATTCCCATTTTACAGCTTGGGAAACTGAGGCACGGAGCAGCTCAGTGACTTGTCCAGGGTCACACAGGAAGGCAGTGGACAAGCTGGGAGTGTATTGCTATTATTTATTTGTGCTATAGCAGTGCCCAGAGACCCTAACCAAGGTCAGGGTCCCATTGGGTTAGGCACTGTACAGATGCATAATAAGGAGACGGTTCATTCCCTGAAGAGCTGACAGTCTTACTAGATAAGACAGTCAAAAGGTGGGAGGTGAAGCAGCGGTACAAAGAGGTGAAGTGATTTTTCCAAGGTCATACAGCAAGTTAGTGGTGGTCAGTCTTAGAACCAAGTTCTCCAGAATCTGGAAACCTTGCTTCCTCTTCCTAAAATGCAAGCATCTATGAAGTGCAACTGGACGGTCTCTCCCCCTTGTTGGAACTGAGTGAAAGAAAATCAGAGTTTTAAAATTCCTTAAGTTTTAATAATTGAGGGCCAGATCTCCGGGTGATGTGTGTGAGCGGGGCTCCAAGCATTGTAACGGGTAATATAATAACCTTTTGACAGACCTACCTGCCTTTCACCTGAAACTGACGAGTGAGGAAAGTAGGATGTCAAAGCACTTGGGTGCATTATTGCAGAACGTGACATTACTGCTGAGTTTAGTCATACAGCATCCTTCACAGGTGATGTGATTGTGAAAGGTAGATCTCCTTCTACTTGGACAGTCTTGCTGCATATGATGTGTAGAGGAAAGGGTTCAAGTGCCTGGCTATATTACATGGCCCAAACGGCCAGCAAGCTTTGCTTTTTCTATAACGAGACAATTAACGTTAGCAGCAGGGGGTGATAGTCACTTTGAATGAACTAACGGGAAGGCACGGGAAAATGGCCGCGTTAAAAGGCCCCATCTATTGCACGAATAGATAATTCCTCTTAAGAACCATGTTTAAGAGGACATATCCATAAATACTAATAAGGCTCTTTGATTCCAATTTTCAGGTAAGATGAACATTTTATTGAGTATTCTGTCTGTCACATTCAATACTTTAGCATGCCATCCTCTCAGGCTTATTAGCATAATTGTACTGCTTAAGCAACAATAAAAAATTCAGTGGTAAAATAGCAGTTAGCACAGGCAATTTGTTATCAAAAGCTTTTACTTAGGGAGAGGTTCACAGCGTATTTATTAGTGAATTAGGGTTATAAATTATTTTTATTTAGAAAAACAAAAAAGGAAAGCGTTTTAGGAGGGTTGTTTTTTTTTTTTTTTAAATGGTAAATTGGACAGACTGAAAATTGGTCACGGCTTCTTTTCCTGTTATGTAAAAGCTCCAGCAATTTACACATGTAGTGGAGAGGAGATTATAGAACTAACTTGGGTTTCGTGTCTCTTCTGAGCAAAAAGACTGCAAAATCTTCTAATGTCTGCTAGGGTGGCTTGGCAGTTTTTTCCCTGTTCCAACCCCTTCTCCAGCCTCAACACAATTATTTCCCTTGCTATTAAGGAGAACCATGAGAGCCACTGAAAAATGCTTGGTTTCAGAGTAACAGCCATGTTAGTCTGTATTCGCAAAAAGAAAAGGAGTACTTATGGCACCTTAGAGACTAACCAATTTATTTGAGCATAAGCTTTCGTGAGCTACAGCTCACTTCATCGGATGAGCTGTAGCTCACGAAAGCTCATGCTCAAATAAATTGGTTAGTTTCTAAGGTGCCACAAGTCCTCCTTTTCTTTTTGAAAAATGCCTGTGCACGGAGGTGCACATGACAGTTACACAGATGTCATCAGCCTGTGTGCTGTGGCTGGAGGCAGAACCAAACCTGTTAGTTGCTTCAGGAAGGGGCGGGCTCACCTCCTAGACAGCTTGCCAGCCTTTTCCTGCCTCGACAGTGCCTGAGACACTTTTAAGAGATTAGTCATTCATTTCTCATTAGGATATGGGTGAAACTCTCTTTAAAGTGGGTGTGGTGCTTGTGGGGAAGGAGGCTATGCAATGCTAGCTGGTTCTCAGTTCAGTTCCCAGAGGACCAGTGTCTATATCCTATAAGTGGCTCTATGTGTTGGACCAATTTGTTGTCTTTGCTGGCAATCTAAGAAAATGAGGGGGTAGGGAGCGAATGGGCAAGGCAGCCAGATTTTCCCCCTTGGTCCAAGGTGTCTCTAGAGTAGAGCTGACATGCATTGGCAGAGTGCAGTGTGTGGACTGCAACATTACTGACCACTTGCTTTCTCCTCGCATTCGATGACGAAATTGGAAACGGTCCATTTCTAGGAAATGTTTAACTGAGGTGTGCACATGCAGATGTTCCTACACGAAAAAGGCTTATTGCAAAGAGGCGGGGGGGGATCTCACATTTTCCACGGGTGGTTTTGTTGCTAAAAAAAAAAAAAAAAAAAATCAATTTTTGTCATGATTTACCAGCATGGAAGAAGGGTGCAAAAATACACATATATGGGAGAAGTGTGCAAAATTACACCCACCCACACCAATATAGAAATGTTCTAATGGGAAAAACTCACTAGGTGAAAACAGGAATTTTGCCCAGTTTACGTGAGGAGAGCCAGCTGCTGCTCATAGTGTTCAAAGAATCATAGAAATGTGGGACTGGACAGGGGCTTAATGGGTCGTCTAGTCCAGTCCCCTGCACAGAAGCAGGACTAAGTATGATCTAGACCATCCCTGACAGGTGTTTGTCTAACCTGCTCTTAAAAACTTCTAATGACAGAGATTCCACAACCTCCTTTGGTAATTTGTTCCAGGGCTTAACTACCCTGACAGTTAGGATGTTTTTTCTAATGCTCAACCTAAACCGCCTTTGCTGCAATTTAACCCCATTGCTCCTTGTCCTATCCTTGGTGGTTAAGGAGAACAATTTATGACCCTTCTCTTTATAACAATCTTTTATGTAGGTGATGGCTGTTACCATGTCCCACTGCCTTCTCTTCTCCAGAGGAAACAAACCATTTTTTCCAGTCTTTCCTCATAGGTCATGTTTTCTCGACGTTTAATCAGTTTTGTTGCTCTCCTCTGGACTTTCTCTTTTTTGTCCACATCTTTACCGAAGTGTGGTGCCCAGAACTGGACACAGTACTCCAGTTGAGTCCTTCTGCGTACTGAGTAGAGCGGAAGAATTACTTCTTGTGTCTTGCTTAGAACAATCCTGCTAATACATCCCAGAATGATGTTCGGGTTTTTGTGCAATATTGTGGACTCGTATTTAGTTTGTGATCCACTACATCTGGATCTTTTTTGTTGTACTGCTTCCTAGGCAGTCATTTCTCATTTTGTATCTGTGCAATTGATTATTTCTTCCTAAGTGGAATACTTTGCATTTGTTCTTATTGAATTTCATCCTATTTACTTCAGACCATTTCTCTAGATTGTTTTGCATTCTAATTCTGTCTTCCAAAGCACTTGTAACCCCTCTCACCTTGGTACTGTCTGCAGACTTTGTGAGCGTACTCTCTATGCCATTATCCAAATCATTTATGAAGATATCGAATAGAAAATTTCCATCTCCGGGCTGCCAGTTGGCCACTTTCAGAAATGCTGGAAAAGTGCGGGTGGGGGAAATCAGAGATGTATTTTTCAAACGTGCTTTTCTAAGTGCTGTGGATCCTTTGGGGTGATATTGAAATGAAAGACATTTGCTTCAGATGCCCCCCACCCCATCTTCTCTCACTGGTGATGTTCCTAAAATCAGGATCCTTCTTTAAAAGTTCCTTCACTGGTGTGTGCGTTGTTTTGAATCTTCCCTTCACCCCCAGGGGTTGGTTATCCCTCTTTCCCTCTCTACCCGTTCTCTGTGGATTGTCCCCCTGGAGTGCCTTTACTTAGACTCCTCTGGGGTCCCTCCACCCACCCCTACATCCCCATCCCCACTCCTTGTCACCATCGAAACCTGGGGATCACTCTACTCTTTCACCCCGGCCTCCAGAAACTCCTCCCTGTTTGGATCTCAGCACATGTTGACTTACCCTTGTATTGACAGACCCTCAACCTTGTGTTACTCTGGTATAGTGATCACTGTCCCCCACCATGGCGACGGATGTTAGCTCTGGAGACAACGGAGATTCATTTCATTGTGAACTATTTCTGTGAGGTCAAAGCATTTAAAGAAGAAGACCGGTGAGGAAATGATAAAGAAGTGCACAGTGTATTGTGAGTGGCGTCTCATGATCTGGATGAAAAAGGGGTAAGACCACTTACTTCACCCCCCCCCCCCCACTTGTTTAAACTAATCCTGATGAGGGAGAAGTGAAGGTAAATTTGCTCCAGGGCAGAAGCTGCTGTTAATAGTGAAACAGGATGTGCAAGCAGGTTGTGGAATTGGAAGGGGAGCCCATGGAAACAGGTGAAACTAACTGGGTACATATTGGAGAAGTGATGAGCTTGTGAAGCCCTGTTTGCAAACACGCTCTTCTGTGAATGTGTGAAATTTTAAAGGCACTGATCATTTCGGTTCCCCTTTTCGGGTGCAAAAACACTTACTATTTAGATATGAATTTTGTCTTTCAGCCCCTTTATGGATATGAATGTTGTGCTGCTCTGTGGCTCTCCCTTATGAAACCATCTGGTACTGTACAATATTTAGACTTTCATATCAACTCAGACACTGACATTGGTAATCTTCCTGGGAAAATGCAGACATACACGGAACCCAGTTGCCGCAAGTGACTGTTCTGGGAACTTGGCGCTCAAAGGAGAGTTGGCCATGTTTCCGGGCACGCTAGGCCTTCACGGCAAATGGGCTTTCACTGTAGCTGTGAAAATTATGAACAGGTTCCACTGAACAGTCCTGGAGCCTTCAAATGCCACTTGTTCTGTTGATGCTCATGTCTCTTTTCATCTGGTGCCCAGACTTGGAGCAGGAGTTAATTCAGGGAAGTCCAATGACCTGCGTTATGCAGGCGGTCAGACTAAATGATCACAACAGTACCTTCCAGCCTTGAAATCCATCAGTCTCCTTGGTTACCTGAGTATCTTTCAGAATTATATAGCATGCATATACAATAGTATTGTTATTTGGACTAGGGTAGTGCCCGGAGGCCCCATCCATTCTGCTAGGCACCGTATCCACGCAGAGTAAGAGCCAGTCCCTGCCCCAAAGCTTACAGGCCAAATAGGGAACAGAGACTAAGGGGTAAGAGGGAAAACAGAGACACAGAGATCAAAGTGACTTGTCCAAGGTCATACGGGTCAGTAGCTGAACTGGGGATAAAATCCAGGTATCCTGACTCACAGTCCCAGAGCCCTACTGGACCATAGTGCCTCAGACAGACTTTTTTTCTCCATTTTTTTTCACTCCAGTCAGCTGGGCCTGGGATTACTGACTGGTGGGATTGTTACAGGCCAGCTGCTTGAAATGGATTTTGCCTGTTGCTCTGAAGGTGCGGAGGTTGATACTCATCCCGATCTTATCTAGGAGCGAGTCCGGATTCATGGACCGGTCACTGAGAAAGCTCTGTATCATGCATGAGCAGAACCCTGGATGTTGGCCATTCCATGTTTCCAGTGGCTGTCGGAGGTCATGATCACTCAGGGTGAGGGAAGTTCCTCAGGGAACTTGAGCCAGTCTCATGGGGGGCTTTGAAGCTGAGGACTGAAATCTGCCAGTATGGGGAGCCACATGGGAGCTTGGAGCACTGGGACAGTGGGCTGTCAGCAGCCTGTGTTTCGGAGTAGATGGGCTTCTGTATGAAACCACGGTAGCTCTTATTTATTTGTTCTTAAGGTTGACAGTTTCATTCCTAGGGGCAGAATGGGGCAATCATAAGGCATGGAGGGCCCAGATCCATGGATTGCTATGTTGAAATCCAGCCCCAATAGGATGGGACACTATCTGCTTGCCTATTCTCAGGTTAGAAGAGTGTTTCTTGTGGCATTGACTCTTTGGGTATTCAAGACCTGGGAGTATTCCAGGTGGCACCAACGCTCCAGAGTGTCTTACTGATCTGAGGACAGTCCCCCTCAGAGGAAGGTCATGTCACAATGGTGTGAGGTCTTTGAGGTGCTGTAGGGGAGTTTCCTGAGCTGAATCCCATTGACTAATGTGGAGCTCTTGTTTTAAAAAAGAAACATGCAGTCCATTCTACAGGATGGGTAATATTTTAGGGTCCTGAGGCTGCATATCACAGTAGCTGTTGTGAAAGCTAAGAAGTACCCATTGCGATGGACAGTTGTGTGTTGGAGGACTATAGGGTCAACTTCTGCAGTCAAATAAACACATACTTGTGTGCGCCTCCAATCAACTTTAGTGAGGGAAGTGCATGCATACTTCTCTAAAGGAAAAAAATTTGACTCAAAGAATTTAGCAATGATAAATGCCTTCAAAATTCTTACTCTGGAATTTGTAAAGCTTGAAACATCTGTTCCCTAAAATGCTTTGATCGTGTTGTGGGGTTTTTAAAAATGATACTTAAGGATCCCACTCATTTCATGAAGGCTGTGGGATTTCTTTCAGTGCCCTTTTCATGTAGCAAAATGGCAAATTTCACAGTGTACATTACATGACTTAAAAGACGTGTTTGAATGGTTAGGATCAACCAAACAATCTTTTATAAGGTGCTAGAAATGTTCCAGTTACATACCCGAGGAAACAAAGAATTTCTACTTACTTTTTAGCTTGTGGGAGCTGTACTTGAAAAAATCTCAAGAATCTAGGGATGTCTTGCGAAGAACTATATTCAAAACCCAAACAAGTTCCAGGAAAATCAACGCCTAAACATTTGGAAATATTGATGGCAGGAAAGTAGATTTTTTTTTTTATTTTATTTTTTCTTCCAAGTGGGAATGCAGAGTTGAGTCTCTCTGTCTACAGAACTGCACATTTACAAGTGCTCATGCTTCTAGCACAATGAAATAGCTCGTTTTCTTGGTATCTTTTCCTTTGTGATCAGTAACTTTCTTAGTCACCTGCTTTTCTATGGAGAATCAGACTTTCTCCTTTTCTCAGCACGTGAGGCAACCTCTAAATGCCGATCTACATGTAGCTTTGGATTTATGGCCAACTGAAACGTTGCCCATCTGTCTGTCTGTAGGCTTCTATAGCACACTTAGTGCCGTGATGTCTCAGAGCCATGTTCTGCTGTTACACCTCAGAGAGCTGGTATTTAGCTGGAATATTTTCTGATTGAAAATCTGCTTCTGGCTGGATCTAAATTTTATGCTGTAAAATGTTCCATGCCTGTCTACGCATGAGCTCCTTTAGCCTGACTGCTCGATGATACAACTAAACCATTCTGACACGGGGAGAGAGGAAAGCACTCAAATATTGAGGTGGAATGAGGGAATCTCCACCTCCAGGCATCTGAAACACATAGCCTGCTCTGCCAGAAGAGCTTGCAGTCTAAGTATGAGCTCTGAATAGTGACTGACTTATCAGTACTAGCCAAACACGTGTTTATGTTAAATGAGGGTTGATCTCCTTCTTTCACTCCTCCCATTTTAAAATATTTTATGAATCAATTTCTGCTATGTCAATTTACCAATCTTTCAGAAGCGGCACACCCAAACTTCCCCTCTCTGCTCAATCAAGGGCAACTGTAAACCATATCAAAACCATGTGGCATGGTGTCTCATGTATTGAAAGAATGATGTAGCAGATAGTTTTGACTCCGCTGGTAACTTATGATCCCATGCTATTCCTTGTAACATTTCAAATATGCGATCCACGTTTTTTATTGTTAGGACATTTCCACATATTGTGTGTTAGAGGTCCAGGTTACCAGCACATATTGTTGTACCCGAGTGATCTGTCTGAACAAGTGTACAGGAGCAGTCCAATACCTTCTTGGTTATGATTTTAAATTGCTGCAGTTTCATTTTGGACTCACTTAGCAGGTCTGGCCGTAATGTGCAATATACCTGCCTGTTGATTGTCATCAGGTTATGTGCGGAACTCACATTCCCGCCTCCCTCTCAGAGACTAAAATGTTCAAGAAGGACAAAATATTAAGATTGCATAAAATGTTGAGATCGGGTACAGATTCTTAGCTGGTGTAAACTTGGGTAATTTCATTAAAGTCCGTGGAGCAATGTCGATTTACACCTGCTGAGGATCTGGCCCTAGAATAGCAGAGGGGACAAGTTTTAATAGTGGAAGAGCTGTAAAGATGATTTTAGTGCCCCAGGCAAGCAAGAATGCAAATAGATTGAAATTACATGAAATCTCAGATGTATCTGTGTTATCGAAAGGAAAGCGCAGAGTATGTTGGACAGGGGATTGGTGAGGAAGCACCAACCAGGGTTTCTGAATAGTTTATTCTTATATTCAGTTCCGTTGATATTGTTTTGCTATACATAGAGACATTTATAATAAAACAACCAGCCAAACCCAGAGGAGCAGCAAACGCAGCAATGAAGCCATCATTGAGGTCAATGCTAGCAGTGAACTAGCAAATGTGGTGGCTGTGAGATTTTGCATTTAATTTTTGTCTGGATAATAAGGAGAAGCACAGGGTTAGTGAACTGTGGCCGTTTTTTCTCCGAGGTGCTTTGTTGGCACTTTGTGGCTGTTTTTCATGCTCCTTTACTGCAGTCCGATAACGCTGACAGATGTAAAGGAATTGACAATGGATGCCTTAAAAAAAAAAAATCTGGAAAGGGCTGTTGCTGTCTAGCTTTGCATGTGAACTCCTTGTACACAAACCCTTTTCTCCTCTTCGATTAAGTATCCGATAAAACCTAGTCACATGCCTGCAATGAAACTTTAATGAAGCAAGAGGGTGTATTCATGTCATCTGAGTAATGCGTGAGGAAGGGATTCCAGTAACTGAGTTCTGTGAGCACTTAATCCCACACGCAAGGCTAGTGTTACTAGAAAGCTTCCAGCCGCACTGGAGGTGGAGCTGGCCTAGAGTGAACAGTGCTTGCAAACCTACGAGCTTATTGTTAGTATTGAGAGGTGGGAGAGGAGAATGAATGTATATAAAGTAATTTTTAAAGGGAACGTGACGTTGTGGAAGACAGCCTCTTCCTGGTGAATTCTGTTTTTTCCGATGCACAGTTGTCCTGTGGAACCCATTGCCAGGGGATGTTGTGAAGGCTAAAAGTATAACTGGGTAGAAAAAAGAATTAGATAAGTTCATGGAGGATAGGTCCATTGGTGGCTATTAACCCAAGATGGTCAGGGACACAACTCCATGCTCTGGCTGTTCCTAAACCTCTGACTGCCAGAAGCTGGGTCCGGCTGATGGGATGAATCACATGATAATTGCCCTGATCTGTTCATTCTCTCTGAAACATCTGGCACTGTCTGCTGTTGGAAGACAGGATACTGGGCTAGATAGACCTTTGGTCTGACTCAGTGTGGCCATTCTTATGTTCAGCTACAACAGACAGAACACAGCTCCTGTCCTGCCAGTTTGCCTCGATCCTTTTATCTGCCATAGTCCTTCTCAGTAGCCTATGTGTGAGGTTAATAATCACTCCTGGCCCATTCAGGTGCTAGCCTCTCTTTTTAGGTTGGTAAGAATAGGCCTTTAGTCTTCTGCTTGAGGATCTGGAAGCACTTAACAAGCCTCTGTTGATTGAGCCTTGCAACACCTGGCAAGGTGGGGGAAGCTGTATCACCCCCATTTTACAGCTGGGGAAACTGAGGCACAGTGAAGCTAAGTGATGTGCTGTGGTGTTGGAGAACGTCAAGTGGCAGAACTTTCTATGCCTATTCTTGTGGCTTTAACTACAAGAGCACTGTATGGTTGAGGTGGTGTTTGTGATGTAGACATACCTACTTATCCTAAGTCTCTTCAATTCCCTTCCAATTCAGTTCACAAAAGAATGGAATATACAGTGTGCACCCTGAGTTACTGCTCCTGCTAAAAGAGCAAGCCCTGTGTCTAGAAGCCTGATCACAGGAGGCAGGAATTGTATGAGGAATGTATTTCAATGTCTCTTTAACTGGTTTCCTCCTTGTTTGTATGTGGGAGTCATGTGAACCTGAATGGGCAAGTAGTGAGCTGTAGCTCACGAAAGCTTATGCTCAAATAAATTGGTTAGTCTCTAAGGTGCCACAAGTGCTCCTTTTCTTTTTGTGAATACAGACTAACACGGCTGTTACTCTGAAACAATTACCGAAAGGTCACATCCGGCCCCTGGGGAAAGAAAAGAATCCTGCTTGGACAAGAGAATGATCTTCCAGTAAATGGTGTTGCGGGTTTGATCTCTGTGTAGCAACTGCCTCTGTCTTGCAGGCTGTCACACCCTCTTGGGAGATGGGCTCGGGCTGGGAAAAAAGGCACATGACTGAGATGAGGAAATCCGTCACAGCCATCTGTCAAACTAGAAGAATATCTTCCATTTGTATCGTGTCTTTCATCCCAGCTATATATAGGGATTGTGTCTCCCGCCTCAGGGGTGGAACTTGGCTGCTGTGTGACACAGCAATATGCAGTGATGTCTTTGGATGGGAAGTAAAGGATAATACTGTATCCAGTTGAAACTACTGCTTAGGTAGGCAGAATGCGTTTACAAGGTTGGAATAGGCCATGATACCATGGCAAACAGCCCTACACTTGCAGAAAATACTGAGATATTTCATAACCACATGTAGTCAGGACGTGTGCTTTTCTCATCCAGAATACAGTAAAACAGCACTGGGTCTGGGGATTGGGTCAGCGTTGTCTCAGGGGGAGGACACCATTGATTTAATCCTCAGCAACAATTCCTGGAGCAGCCTAGGAGCATTCTCTGGGAGGTCTCCCATTCACATATCAACCACTGCTGACTTCTCGAGGTCTGATGAGATCACAGCCAGCTCTGACATGGCTGACGCTCTGGCACAAAAGCAGTGAAAACACCTTCGAAGGAGTCATGAATAGCGAGTGAAATCCTGGGATGTGCTCTTGCTCTGCAAAGATGGGTACCTCTTGCATCCTCCACCTTGTGTCTTTCTGAAGAAATAGCTGGAAGGAGAAGACCTATCAGTTGTGCTCTAGAAAAAACCAACGAATCAACCTATTTGCGCTGATTTCAGTGGGGATGTTATTTAAGATCAGTTGATCTGTATGAAGACATGGCTTACATAAGTAACCTTTGGCAGCATTAGGTAAAACACGGCTCACTCTCCATTCTGAAGAACCAACTCCATTGTGTTCTTGTGAAAATCAATGGGGGTCGAAAATCAGTGGGTGGAAGTATTAACTATGGTTTGTAACCTGTCCTTTAAATCAGCTACTGTACCCAATGACTGGAAGATATCTAATGTAACGCCAATATTTAAGAAGGGCTCTAGAGCTGATCCTGGCAATTACAGACCGGTAAGTCTAATGTCGGTACCAGGCAAATTATCTGAAACAATAGTAAAGAATAAAATTGTCAGACACATAGAAAAACATAAATTGTTGTGCAAAAGTCAGCATGGTTTCTGTAAAGCGAGATCGTGTCTTACTAATCTATTAGAGTTCTTTGAGGGGGTCAACAAACATGTGGACAAGGGGGATCCAGTGGACATAGTGTACTTAGATTTCCAGAAAGCCTTTCACAAGGTCCCTCACCACAGGCTCTTACGTACATTAAGTTGTCATGGGTTAAGAGGGAAGATCCTTTCATGGATTGAGAACTGGTTAAAAGACAGGGAACAAAGGATTGGAATAAATGGTAAATTTTCCGAATGGAGAGGGGTAACTAGTGGTGTTCCCCAAGGGTCGGTCCTAGGACCAGTCCTATTCAACTTATTCATAAATGATCTGGAGAAAGGGGTAAACAGTGAGGTGGCAAAGTTTGCAGATGATACTAAACTGCTCAAGATAGTTAAGACCAAAGCAGACTGTGAAGAACTTCAAAAAGATCTCACCAAACTAAGTGAATGGGCAACAAAATGGCAAATGAAATTTAATGTGGATAAATGTAAAGTAATGCACATTGGAAAAAATAACCCCAACTATAAATACAATATGATGGGGGCTAATTTAGCTACAACTAATCAGGAGAAAGATCTTGGAGTCATCATGGATAGTTCTGTGAAGACGTCCACGCAGTGTGCAGAGGCAGTCAAAAAAGCAAACGGGATGTTAGGAATAATTTAAAAAGGGATAGAGAATAAGCTGGAGAATATGTTATTGCCCTTATGTAAATCCATGGTACTCCCACATCTTGAATACTGCGTACAGATGTGGTCCCCTCATCTCAAAAAAGATATACTGGCATTAGAAAAGGTTCAGAAAAGGGCAACTAAAATGATTAGGGGTTTGGAACGGGTCCCATATGATGAGAGATTAAAGAGGCTAGGACTTTTCAGTTTGGAAAAGAGGAGACTAAGGGGGAATATGATAGAGGTCTATAAAATCATGAGTGGTGTGGAGAAAGTGAATAAGGAAAAGTTATGAGAGGAAAGTGATCAGGAACAGTCAGCATGGATTCACCAAGGGAAGGTCATGTCTGACTAATCTAATCGCCTTCTATGATGAGATTACTGGTTCTGTGGCTGAAGGGAAAGCAGTGGATGTATTGTTTCTTGACTTTAGCAAAGCTTTTGACACGGTCTCCACAGTATTCTTGTCAGCAAGTTAAAGAAGTATGGGCTGGATAAATGCACTATAAGGTGGGTAGAAAGTTGGCTAGATTGTCGGGCTCAACGGATAGTGATCAATGGCTCTATGTCTAGTTGGCAGCCGGTGTCAAGTGGAGTGCCCCAGAGGTCGGTCCTGGGGCCGGTTTTTTTCAATATCTTCATAAATGATCTGGAGGATGGTGTGGATTGCACTCTCAGCAAATTTGTGGATGATACTAAACTGGGAGGAGTGGTAGATACACTGGAGGGCAGGGATAGGATACAGAGGGACCTAGACAAATTGGAGGATTGAGCCAAAAGAAATCTGATGAGGTTCAATAAGGATAAGTGCAGGGTCCTGCACTTAGGACGGAAGAACCCAATGCACAGCTACAGACTAAGGACCGAATGGCTAGGCAGCAGTTCTGCGGAAAAGGACCTAGGGGTGACAGTGGACGAGAAGCTGGATATGAGTCAGCAGTGTGCCCTTGTTGCCAAGAAGGCCAATGGCATTTTGGGATGTATAAGTAGGGGCATAGCGAGCAGATCGAGGGACGTGATCGTTCCCCTCTATTCGACGTTGGTGAGGCCTCATCTGGAGTCCTGTGTCCAGTTTTGGGCCCCACACTACAAGAAGGATGTGGATAAATTGGAGAGAGTCCAGCGAAGGGCAACAAAAATGATTAGGGGTCTGGAACACATGACTTATGAGGAGAGGCCTTGGGAACTGGGATTGTTTAGTCTGAAGAAGAGAAGAATGAGGGGGGATTTGATAGCTGCTTTCAACTACCTGAGAGGTGGTTCCAGAGAGGATGGTTCTAGACTATTCTCAGTGGTAGAAGAGGACAGAACAAGGAGTAATGGTCTCAAGTTGCAGTGGGGGAGGTTTAGGTTGGATATTAGGAAAAATTTTTTCACTAGGAGGGTGGTGAAACACTGGAATGCGTTACCTAGGGAGGTGGTAGAATCTCCTTCCTTAGAAGTTTTTAAGGTCAGGCTTGACAAAGCCCTGGCTGGGATGATTTAATTGGGGATTGGTCCTGCTTTGAGCAGGGGGTTGGACTAGATGACCTCCTGAGGTCCCTTCCAACCCTGATATTCTATGATTCTATGATTCTATTTACTTGTTCCCATAATATAAGAATTAGGGTCCACCAAATGAAATTAATGGGCAGCAGGTTTAAAACAAATAAAAGGAAGTTCTTCTTCACTCAGCGCACAGTCAACCTGTGGAACTCCTTGCCTGAGGAGGTTGTGAAGGCTAGGACTATAACAGGGTTTAAAAGAGAACTGGATAAATTCATGGAGGTTAAGTCCATTAATGGCTATTAGCCAGGATGGGTAGAGAATGGTGTCCCTAGCCTCTGTTTGTCAGAGGGTGGAGATGGATGGCAGGAGACATCACTAGATCGTTACCTGTTAGGTTCACTCCCTCTGGGGCATCTGGCATTGGCCACTGTCGGTAGACAAGAGGCTGGGCTGGATGGACCTTTTGTCTGACCCAGTCTGGCCATTCTTATGATGTTATGTCTTATCCAAGCATGTCCCATTGCTACTGACTGCCATTGGGTGTCATCTCTCAGTAACAGTCTGTCTAGAACGCCGTCCTAGTAACGTAAATAAGCGAGGTCTCCTGTGGTAATGCACTCACTAATTGCTGGTGAGAGAAGTTAAATCTCCAGTGAATTTCTGCATTTTGGGGGAATGTACGTGTCACAGGATAGGGCAGCTGTACCTCTATTCTCCCTCTATGGTCTTTTGAGGACACCCACTCTAGGGTGTGCACTCTAGGTCAGCTGTAACCTCTCTTGGATAGAGACCTGGGTCCCTCTCTCGCCTGACCAGGGTTTTTCCAGGATGCAGAATTCCCTGCATACTCTGCGATATCCCCAGCAAGCCAGACTGCCTAAGCAGGCCAGCGTCTGTACTTGGTGTTTTCTTCTAAGGCTAGGAATAGTGTGATTGCCAGCAGTCACAGCCCTTTATAAGCAACCACATTTATTCTTAAGGTGAGAGCATTACAGAGAAAACATACACAAACTATAAAAGTCCCTATACACCTGCTGAAAGCTTACCAGAGATCACCCACCAGTCTTATGCCGCCTCAGAAGGCCAAAGACCTTCCACCCTTCCCACGAAGGGTTGGGGCCCCCCTTGGACAGGTCCTGTCTGTTAGCTGGATCAGAAAGAAGGCCCTGAGATAGTTTAAGCTCAGGCTATTTATCCAAAAGTCTTTTCTTTGTCTGGTTCCTGGAGAATCCAGTTTGAACCAGCACATGTGAGCCCCTCCAGGTGGAGGTGTTATAACCCGAGTGAGTTTGCCTAATCACCCCCCACTGTTCTTAGCTTCTGGAGGGCTGTGATTTCCCTCCCCTAGGGTATTACATACAATCCCTGGCCCACAATGATACATACACTAATACAAGAAGATGTCCCCAAAGACACTGCAGGAAATTACCATCTGTCACAATCCGTATGCTCTCATATTCGACCAATATTTCCCCCCCTCTTCTACGTTCTCCTTCCTCCACAACCACCTGGTCAGGTACTTTGTGATCCACATCACTATGGTACCTGAACATCTACATAGAGCAGTGTTTCCTTCAGATTCTCACCAGATTCCAGGGGAAGGTATGCTTGTTTTAAAGAGAGAGAGAGACACACACACACTCTGCCACTTGTATCTAAAATATGAGGTTTGCAGCACGATTGGCATAATACTGATACTTGATTTCTTTTTGTACCTTTTATCCCAAAGCACGTCATATCACAAACGTGCAGTATTTCCAAAATGCAGCTGCTTCTGGGCTGTGGCAGCAGCCAATGAAGTAGTCTCTCTCACTTTGCACAACAATTCAGAAAAAGAGAGCAGTTTTGGGTAAAGATTTTTGGATTTGATCCTTTGTGCATCATTGAAAATGTTTTCTCACTTGTGCGTGGCTAAAGATACTTTTGAAAAAGGTATATTTAAGTGTCTTGCTTTCTTATTTGCCTTTATTTGTGCAGAGTTTGTAAGCTTGATATTTGCTAAAAGCAGATAATTATAATTAGCCGTGTGCACACGTCAATCTCGTATGATTCATTAGTCACACATTCCTGGGTAAAACAAAATAATGACGAGAATGACCAAAGGATATCGCTGTGACTGATCTGACAGCAGATGAGGTAGAGCTCAAAATTAAGGCCAGGTCTACACAATAAACTTACATCAGTATAACTACATTGCTCAAGGGTGTGAAAAATCCACACCTCGACCTATGTAGTTATCGGTGGACACAGCGCTATGTCAATGGGAGAAGCGGAGGTGGATTAACTATGCCGACAAGAAAAGCTCTCCCATCGTTTCACTGAAGGGCTGCACTGCTCAGCCTTTGAAGTGTAGACCTGCCCTAAGAGTGAAAAGGGCCATGTCAAGGCCTTTGGATCCCAAATTGAAGTTTTATTTAAAAAAAAAAAAAAAAAAAAAGTTGAAAATTAGGTAGAAATGACATCATCAAATCTAAGTGTCATGCTGCGAAAAGCCAGATGATGTAGCATTGTGCTAATGCATGAGAACGAGGAAGCAAACAGGTATTTCTGTGGCCTGCCTCCCTGTGGTGTCTGAGCTCTTCATTTCTTGCATTTAGCCTTTATCAGAGGAAAAGTGGTGGGATCTCCCTTTTGTAGCATGGGACAGTGAGGCTAAGGGCCAGAAGCTTTTCTGAGTGGTCTCTCGGATTCTGAGCGCTTCCGGGTTTTGGATGTGCCATGACTCACCTTTTCAGGATGGCGGAGGCAGAAGTCAAAGGGCGGCAAAAAACCCGGCCTGACTTGGGCATCCAAAATCTGTCTCTGAAAATTTGGACCCTTAGGTGTTAGGACCCCTAAAAATCAGGGCCTATCTCATTCTCCCTGATCTCCTGACTGCAATAAGTGGGGAGGGAATTGGAGAGAGTCTAACATCCTTTAATAACATGGTACCCTGACATCTAATGTGCCTTAGGGCAGTGCTACTCAAAGTGGTGGTCCGGGGACCGGTGCTGGTCTGCGAGCCATCGGCTGCCGGTCCGCGCGCACATGGGAAAAAAAAATTGCCAGTCTCCCACATCAGATAGCTTGAGAAGCACTGCCTTAGGGGGATCTAGGAGCAAGCCTTTGCCCTGAGTAATTCCTGCAGATGAAGTAGGCACCGTGTGGCACCACAAACAAAAGGAAAATTGCCCTCTGAAGAAAGGAGACACTTGTCTTGTGGTGTCTTTCAGCTAGAAGGAGCAATTACAAAACTAAGCAAAGTGTACAGAAGAGCGTATTTGCCATAACAGCTCAGACAAATAGTCCCTAGCGTCCAGTAGTGACCTGTGCTGGCTGCGTCCAAGTCAGACAAGGCTTGTGCTAATGATGCCTCGGGTGTGTTGTGGGCTGGCAGAAATGTCTATTCTTTACAAACATACCATATATGAGAAGATATTTGGAGCTTTAATATACTAGATTCTGCAGGGAGCCGAATAAAATGGCAGCGTTGGAGCTGCGGCACTTGTGGTTATGGCAGTGGGATTCCTTATACTTACTTTCTAGGGAACTAAAATTAAAAGTACATTTTATGGTCCTCTTGAGACTGTCAGTTTCGAGGGAGAGGGAAATGTATAATGCCCTGTAACTATATCCTTAAACCACTTTCTGTTTGTTTCCCAGTAAGCAGAAATAAGTTAGATTTTCTATCTCAAAATGGGAAAATTAATTATCCATCTTGGCCACAAAGTTTCTCTTGCCCCTCCCCAAAAGGAAGACAGTGATTTGTTGTTGGAAGGGAGTAGCTTTCATATAATCAATATTGTAAAACACCTGCAAGTTGCCATTTAATAATAGCACTCACCATCTGACCCCCTGGCGTGGGAGCAAATCGATGCGTGTATTGGTTTCAGTTCTTCCCTGTAACCCATGCTAGCACATTTTGGGTCCTTGCTGCCCCCCATAGTGACTGGGTCCACACAAGAGGCTAAGAGCCTACTACTGCTACCAGACAGGGGTAACTCTTTTAGCTTGTGCTTTCAGTACTGAGAGTCCCAGATGCAAACTCCACTGTTGGCTCGAAAAGGTACTTTATAGATTCAGATAAAAAGATGGCGAATATCTGTTATTTAGAGCCTGTTCCAGCTGTGCTTGAAGACAGTGGGAGTCGTTTGATATCGAGAACTGGATCAGGCCTTGCTGGTTACGTCTACACATCAAGTCTCAGCTCTTGGGATTACAGACTCAGGCTCGCAGTGTGGTGTTACAAAGAGCGCTGTAGACATTGGGACTTGGGCCGGAGCTTGGTTTCTGAAGCCCATTGCTCTCCATCAGTTTCAGAGCCCAAACCCTAATGTCTACATAGCTGTTTCTAGCCCTGCAGCACGAGTCCCCTGTGGTGTGTAGACCCAGGCTGTGAGGCTCGCTGCCGTGGGCTGCTGCACTGCTTGCGGTATAGATGTTCCCTAAGGGGGAAGCTCTGTGCCCGAAGGAGGCAGAGCAGAAATGTCCCCTATACTGTGTTCTTCGCTCTTTTATTCAGTCCAGTTGTTAACTGCTGATAACACCTCACACTCTCACATCACCGTGTGTGCGCTCAAAGCACTGTCCAGAGCCTCTCTTCTCTGGCGGCTCCCTGGTCAGACCCTAGGCCAGCATTCCGGAGACTCGGCCTAAATATAAGGAGCTTAAGACCTAGGGAAAAATGGTGCCCCTTCTGAGGCAGTGCCATGGCACAGGTGAGGTGCATCATGCAGGCGTTCGGGGACGTGCAAGGCACCGTGAATCTCTCTAGCTAGGACCAGCATTGTGGGGGGCAGGTGTAGCTACACCATTCAGTGGAAAAGTGTCACCCTCTGGGGGCATGGGCAGCATGGCTATTTGTCGCGTCTCTGCAGGCGGGACTAGGCAGCTTCCCCCAGCACCTGCAAAGAGAGGATTGCTGCCTCCTGCATGGGTGACGGGGCGGAGGACAGGGGAGCCCCTGGCGCCTTCTTCCATAGCCACCCTGGCCAGCCGGTTGTGATCCTAGGAGCCCGTAGAGGCGACATGCTGCCAGTCTGTAGCAGCTAGCCGGCCATTCACAAGGAGGAAGAGGGAAGGGCTCCCAGATCCCGTGTTCTGCCAGCCTGGAATGTTGCATCTCCCCAGGCTCTGACCTCCTTTTGTGGCCACTCCCTGTGTGCTGCAAGCCAAACTGTTCCAATTAGCCCTTGAACGTGAGCCTTACCACATGATGCTGTGGGTTGCTTCACTTGCACTGTCAACTTCCCCAACAGCTGAAGCCCTGTCTGAGGAAATAACCCCCTTGCCACACACGCACTCACACTTCCCCACCACTAAACACCCCGGGGGCAGAATTTGTTCTCTCTAATCTCTAACATATTCTGCACTTGTTTGGCCAGGAAAATCATTTCAGATCCCCGAGTGCGTGGAGCCCCTTCAGTAGCTTCTTTTGCTACCAAATAACCTTTATTTTAAAATATTTTTTGTATTTTAAAAACATTCTGGTGATTATATTTTGGGTCCAGTCGTATTTTCTTCAGAATTCTTTCTCTATATAGGAAATTTAATTCCACCTCCCCAAGACCTGTAACAGCAGTTCTGTTAGCTAAATGTCATTGAATTAAAATAAATAAATACAAAAGGACGGAAAGAAGAGAGCATGGTATTTTAGGGGAGGATTTTAATTGACCATTTAAGGTATGTCTACACTGCATGCTAAGCCCGGGCTCTGACTGTGGTTTGAGCCAGGCCCCCATTCTGTCTGCACACAAATCAGTCTGACTTGGGTCAGCAAGCACTCAGGACCTGGCTCCTCGGACCCTGCTCAGGGGTGAGTCACAGCCCAAGGTCGCCAGGGCTCGGGGCCAGTTATTTTGCAGCATGGGCTCATCTCAAGCTGCGGACCAGAGTTGTCAGGGCTGCTTAGTGCAGTATGGATACATTAGCATGGCTGGGAAAGCCAGATCCAGCAACTATAAAGTTAGATTTACAATGCAGTGTGGACGCTCAAACAGAGGCTTGGAAACAGTCCATGAGCCCAGGTTCCACGGACCAGGGCTTTGTATGCAGTATAGACATATCTTAAACTCAGATGGGGAAAAACCTTAATATCCTAAATTCTGAGGAATGTGAGAGGCTCTGCTAAGGAGCTTAGGTTGTTTTGTTTAATTGAGTGCTTTCTGTAGCCATCGTTGCCAACGTGACATTTCCGAAAAGCCCTTTAATGTATATTACACTCTTACGCAGACCAAAGAGGTGGCTCGGTTCAGTGGCTACAGCATTGGCCTGGGATGCCAAATGGCAGATTCTTGACTCTGCTGCTGACCTGATGAGTGAATGGAGGCCAGTCACTTTCCCGCTCCGGGCCTCTGTTTCCCCTCCCACCCTTTGTCTTGCACGTCTAGACTGCGAGCTCTTTGGGGGCAGGGACTCTCTCTTACAATGCGTATCCAGCACTGATCACACGAGGGCCTTGATCTTGATTCGGGCTTTGAAGCACTAGCAGAGCAAATGTATTATTTATATGTTTTGTGGTAGTTCCTCTGAGCCCCAGTCATGGACCAGGACCTCATTGCGCAAGGCGCTGTACAGACACACAGCAGAGCTGGTACCTGCCCCAAAGAGCTTACGCTCTTCGCGTAAAACAAGAGACAGCAGAGGGATACAGGCAGAGAGAGGAAACAATGAGACAATATTACTCAACAGGATGGGCAGTGGTAGAAATCATCATGTAGAGGCTTACAACCCAGTTTTCTCTCCTGGGGCCACTTTTCCATTTTCCCACGTCTGACAACATGATTGGTCCTTTGTAAATGGTGCACTGTATTGTTAAGATTCCCCTGTAAATAATATGTATGTAAATCTATTCAATGAAGATTTAACCTCAAGGGTTTCCTAATTAGAGCCATTAAGTACAGTGAATCATTTGGTCGTAGTCATTTCAGACAGCACCGTGGATTTGCATGGTTGGGATTTTCAGCCTGCATTTCCTTTGTGAGGGCATGGGCTCCCTTCCCCCCACCCCCCCATCCCCCCTCGAGCATCCGCTGTCTCTGTGGTGGAAATATTTTCACCCAGCGTGAGCTACCTAGGGCAGTAGGCTGTTCCCAAGCCCCATTTCACCCACCACTTCATTCTGGAGTGCTGTTTCCCCCTTGGCATGTCTCTTTCCCTTTGGATAACTGTGAGTACTGCACTCTGTAATGCACAGGGTCTTGCTCACAGGGGGGAGCTCACCCAGCCTCTTAATACAGCTGTATTCACAGCAGTATTTTATGCAGTAGCAACAACATACCGTTCTGAGGCTGACAACAAGGCATATGCACAGGAATGACTGAAGAGCGTGCTTGCTGTGGTCACCCTCCCCAGTTCTACCTGCCCAACAGCGGAGCGATATTGGAGGTCACTTCTAAATCCAGCATGCTCTTCGGTCTAGAAGAGCATTAGTCCTCCAGCTCAGCTTCTGAGGCTGACCTGTTCATTAGCAAGCTCGTGCAATCGGCTAACTTCAGGTGGGGGAATATATAAACTGGGCCTGAGATCAACCCTTTGAAGGTCGTTTTGATTTGTTGCTTGGCACACTTAGAAGCGATGTGGCATTATCCAGGGATTAAATGCAACATTAAACATTGGAGCTGGCTTGTCAGGAGAGGGCGGATGGGATTATCAAAATACAATTTATAACCTACAGTTTACTGCGGGATACGATAATTAATATGGTGCACGGTGGGCCCCATCATTAATGTGCTTTGTTGTCGTACTTGCATTATTGCTGCTGGCAAGGCCAACTTCTGAGGCTTATGAAGGACACCGAAGAAAGAAATTGCACTGCGAGCTGGTGATAATATTTCTCTGATCACATGCTGTACCATGCGTTGTATCTGATCACAAATCTCATCCAGGCAGACTTGTCTAATAAAAGTTGATTTTCCAAATTCTTGCTAGAAGAGGCATGAATTGTTTGCACCAAGGTCACTTGGAGCTGCTGCCAGACCTGTGTCGTGTTTTCATAGATTCATAAAGGGAAAGGCCAGAAGGGACCATTTTGATCATCTAGTTTATCCTCCTGTGTAACTCAGGCCACAGAACTTCCCTGAAATAACTCCTAGAGCAGGTCTTTTAGAAAAACATTCCATCTTGGTTTAAAAAACATCAGCGATGGAGAATCTACCAAGTTCTAATGGTTAATTACTCTCACTGTTTAAAATGGACGCTTTATTTCCAAAGTGAATTTGTCTAGCTTCAACTTCCAGCCATTGGATTGAGTTAGACCTTTTTCCACTAGAGTGAAGAACCCATTGTTAAATATTTCGCCCCTGGGTTCTTAGAGATTGTAATCAAGTCACCCGAGCCTTCTGTTTGTTAAGCTAAATAGATTGAGCTCCTTGAGTCTTTCCGTATGACATGTTTTCATTCTCGTGGCGCTTCTGTGAATCTCTCCAATTTATCAACATCCTTCTTGAATTGTGGACTCCAGAACTGGACTCAGGATTCCAGCAGCGGTTCACCAGTGCCAAATACAGAGGTAAAATAACCTCTCTACTCCTACTTGAGATTCCCTTGTTTATTTATCAGGGATCGCATTAGCCCTTCTGGCCATAGCATCTAACTGAGAGCTCACGTGCATCTGATTACCCATCACAACCCCCAAATCTTTTTCAGCATCACTGCTTCCCAAGTTAGTCACCCCTCCTGTAAGTAGGACCTACATTCTTTGCTCCTAGATGTGTACACTTATGTTCAGCCTTATTAAAATGCATGCTGTTGACTTGTGCCCAGCTTACCAAGCGATACAGATCACTGTGTTTTAGTGACTTATCCTCATCATTATTTACCACGCCCTTCATTTTTGTGTAATTTTATCAGTGATGATTTTGTGTTTCCTTCCAGATCATTAATTAAAATGTTAAATAGCGAGGGCCAAGAACCAATCCCTTTGGGAACCCACTAGTAACACGCCCATTCGATGGCAGCTCCCTGTGTACAATTACATTGTGAGACTTGTGCAATGTATTTGTAGCCATGTCGGTCCCAGGATATTAGAGAGACAAGGTGGGTCAGGTAATATCTTTGATTGGCCCAACTTCTGTTGGTGAGGGAGACAAGCTTTCGAGCCACACACAGCTCTTTTTCCCAAGAGAAGCCCGGGACTTCTGCAGCAGAGCATGCTGCCGATGAGCAGTGTGTGGGGCCTTATCAGAAATGGTGGGTGTGAAATTTGCATGGCACCTACCTTGAATTTGCCTGGCATCTGCCTGCTAGCTTCCTGGCTGCAATATTTACACAAGGGTCCAAACAAGTGAGAATTGAGGGCATTCAGCACTTCGCTGATTCGGGCCCATCTGTTCTCTTGATACAGAATAAGCAATGTTCTCTTAGCTCCCATTATCTGTTGCTTTCAAACACGTCCTCTTCTGTGTGCGGACAGTTACAAAACCAGGTACGATCACTTAACGTTAATTGGGCAGGGTAAACTCTACATCTGCCATTTTTAATTTCCACGATCGTGGTCATACTGGCTTTTCCTGCGTTCACTTAAACATTCCTGGTGTCTACCATTATAAAACTTCTCCCGCACGGGGGAAGGAGGGTGGCCTGCGTGGTGAAGGATTATATGCCCGTTGTGTCCTGTTCAGGACATAGCTCTCACCCCGTTTGCTTAGCCTTTAAGGAGCCTTTCAAACACTGGCTTGTGTAGATCGGCTAACAGCTACGTCTTCCTTGTGCAGGGGGCATCAAGGAGTTCAAACATATGTGACTTGACTTGCTTGAATTAATTTTGCTGCAGCCAGCCCGAATGACTAGGTAATGCACTGTTTTGCCATCAGTGCTAAATTAATGCCAAAAGGGGCATGACAATTTTAAGACCGTGAAGAACATTTGTGTGCAGAGTAAAAGCCTGGTTCAGAGATGTGCTGACCATGAAAGTACTTGGGAATTGAAGGTTCTCAGCACTGCTCAGGATCAGGGCTTATGGGTGATGAGATTACTTGCTTAAGGGTTTAAGCTAATTGTGTGCAGGCATTGGGAAGGAATATTTCACACATGTGCTCACTCTCCATGCAAATCATTGGGCTAAATGCTTCCAGTCACTGAAACACCAGGCGTATTGGTCACTGCTGAGATAGGCCGGTGGTCTGAGCTGAGATAATGGCTCCTGTTCCTAAGTGATATCTGAGAATTGGTCTGATATTCCCAGTATATGGCAGGGCGGGGATGGGGAACTTGAACCCAGCTTGCTGCTTAAGCCATGAATTCAGTGGAGAGGACCTGGTTGAATAACCTACCTTTCTCTTTTTAAAAATAACCAATGCAGATATTCCTATTTTGGTTTTTCTAATGCACTGTTGGAATGAAACGGTGTTGTGGTAGAAGAATGCATCTTGTTTTCCCCAACCTAGGGGATTCCTGAAAGATCTGCTCTAGGAATTCCGTGGGGAAAGTTCTGTGGCCTGTGTTATGCAGGAGGCCTGACCAGGTGATCACAGTGGTCCCTTCTGGTTTTGACATCTACAAATCTATGAAACCTCACATGAATTCAGCGTGACGCAATTCTCTGTGAGCCGAAAAGGAGCAGCAGCCCAGGACTTTGAGAGTAGATTGTGTGACTAAAGGATGTCTGCCACAAGAGCATCTTTGATGTCCAGTACTAGATCCTTCATGGAGAGGGCAGTTCATCTGTCAAAGCGCAATCGGTAGAGTCACTTGGCTTGGTAATGGGAGCATAGGAATTGCTGCTCAGCTCAGACACAGTATGTTCAGTTAGTGAGATATTCTGCCTCTGACAGTGTCTGGCTGCTTTGGAAGTAGGAGCATGAAACCCTGCTGTAGCAGTGATGGGATAACCAACCCCCAAGAAAAGTTTCCTCCTAACCCCCGTTAGTTAGAGGTTGAATCTTGCTCTGAAGCAGGAAAATTTCTCTCTCTTCCAAAACCTGTGGGTTTTTTTTTTTTTTTAATATTGCTTAATCTGGTCACACTGGGTAGATCAATGTGTAAGCAGGGTTTAAAAAATGTATGTGTGTTATATAGCGTCTAGGAGCCCCAGTCATGGAACAAGATTCATGGACTGCTGTGCTAGGGGCTGTACAAACAGAACTAAAATGTTGTCCCCCAAAGCACACAATCTCAGTAAGTGTATACTGCCATTGGTTTTTATGGACGTGTATATAAAGGCACACCAGCAGAATCACTAACAGTAATCAGATCTTTTGGGAAAGCGTGTTGCATTTGTGAATTTAGCCACTGGACTGGATTCAAGTAGGTAGCTAGCACTTTGGTGATCATTAAAGGTCTGTGCAGAGTAATAGAATCTTGTTATGAAAATTGGTCTAATTTTGAGATGAGGCAGAGTGAGAAAAGCAGACATTTTACTGTAAATTGTAGATAGATAACAACAGAAACTCAAATATTAGAAGAAACTGGGTATTGTGCAAACCACACACTTTCACATCACTAAAACAAGAGCCGTGATCGCATAGAAACATGAACCTCTCTGCAAACCACAGAAAGTAAAAGGGAGCGCTTCTCTTTCATTATTGATATAATTGCTTTTTTTCTTGATAAGAGAATAGACACCAAATGTGCTTGAACACACACACAAAGGACCAGTACTTTGGTAACTTTAAGGGCCAGAATCTACCCACAGAAAGAGAGGCTATTTAAAGCGATGGGTTAGCACGGCCTGCCTAATGCACCGAATTGTGCCTCTGATATTGAGTGTGTTACAATTCCAATGAACATTTTCCAAAGCCATGTCTGGTATCTTTCAGCAGCTGTTTCAGAACATTTCTAACCCTGGAGGGTAAGGCCTATGTTTGCAAGTGACTAGTGAGTTTTGGTGCTTCTGTTTTAGGATGCCCACTTGGAGACACCTTGTAAGAGGGCCTGATGTTCAGAAAATTCTGAGCACCTACCTTCTGAAAATCAGGCTTTTTAAGGTGTGTTGGATTGGGTAACCAAAAACACGATGTTTTCAGAATTGCTAGTCACTTCTGAACATCCTTTGCCTACTTTTTGAGTCAGTCATTTAGACCTTTTTAGGGCCAAATTTTCCAAGAAGCCTCCTCATTTGGGCTTAGAAAACATGCCAAGATTTGTGGATGCAACACCCTGTGTTTGTACACCCCACCAAGCATTTCTAAGTGCAGAGTCCCTGGTCCTACAATCAGATCAGCATGGGTGGACACCTGACAGGTTCAAAGAAGCTGAATGTATTAGTGAGGCATGATTTTCCTTTGCAGAAGCCATGCTGGTTAGTCCCTGTCCTACCGTGGTCACCTCAGTGTTTTGTAATTGTACCTCAGTTGCTATTTCAACGAGTTTATCTGGCATGGCTGCCACTCTTTTGGCTCTTAACCCATCCTCCCAATCGGGCTCAGGAGGCTCTGAGGTCAGGCAGAATGACTGTGTTACCTCCAGGGAGCTACCACCCACCATGAGCTACTCTCCAGGCAGTATTCTGGATGATCTCTGCTTAGTCAGACCCCTGCTCCCATCACAGAGCTGTAATTCCTTGGATCATACCCAGCACCTTCTTTTAAAAATAGGTGCAGTATTTGCTTACCTCCCTCCCCTGCCCCAGGTCTACGATTTTAATACAAGATTGTATGTTTTATGAGCAGTTAAGCCACTTAATATTTAAGCTCCTTCAGAACTCTTTTGTGTACAGCATCTGGGCCTGGTGATTTAGCATTCCTTAATTTTCCAATTTGTAGAAGGACCATTTCTGTAGGCATCTCTTAAACAAACAGACACCTTAGTGCTTAGCTTGTGAGCTCCAAGGGGTGATTACTTCTTCGCCTTATCTGTGTGAAAAGCACCTAGCACGTTATAGCCTCTACCATAAATAATTAAGAAGGTGCGATCCAGTGTTTAGAACAGCAGAGAGTCAGAATTCCTAAATTCAGTGCTTGGTTCTGCGACTACTTTTACTGTGTGGCCTTGGACAAACTGTTTAACCTCTCTGTCCCTCCCTTTCTCCTTCAAATAAGTGGGAGTAAAATTACTGGGATTTGAGGGGACGTGAAGCTGAAATGTTTGCAAAGGACTTTGGGATTCTTGGCTAGAAGTGAAAAGTGTTTTTTCCTTTGAATGGGCAGCTTGTCCTAAAGACCCAAGAGAAGGAAAGATGGAGACAACCTTTTAATAACATGTTTTTAAAGCAGTTCACTTCTGTTAAGAACTATTTTTGCTACTTAATGGCTCATGCGCTTCAGAATGGCCTAGAGATTTGCAGAAAAGGTCACTTCCAAGAGTAACTAATAATAATAGGAGGGAATTTCTCTTGATAAAGCTGTGGCTTTTGCTTATGTCACCTCAATGATTCTTTTGATGTGAGGAATCTTTGGCTAAATTCCCCCAGCTATTCACTTTACCTTTAAATCATGTTCAGTAACTTTCCTGTTTATTGATTTGTTGAAGCCACTTTAAAAGATTTAATTCATTTTATTGGAGCCAGGATGAGGGGAGACTAACTGGCATGAACATGCTTATATGGTTGAAGGGAGGTCAGTTCCACAGGGAAATGACTTGATAGCAGTTGTCCAAATCAATATATTGCCGAGCATGTTCCTTTTAAGGAAATTTTCCCTTGAATTGTCAAGGCACCAAAGGCCTTGAATGAGCCCAGATAAAATCCAGCCTCTCAGAAAAGGTGTGGACGCATTGGCTTTGTGTCTCCATTGCTGGGCCACTGGGAGAGGGAGGCTGGCTTTTATTTTAGGGAGCTCAGACCCAAACCATCTGCAGTGTGTTCGGAATGGCTGCACCATAAGATTTGATGCAGTGATAAAATGAAATAAGTTTTTCAGGGAGGCTTTATCAGCGGTGCAAGAAAAAAAAAAGGGGGGGTTTTCTTTCATTGTCTCCCCTCAGCATTTCCTCACAGCTCATAAATCCATCTCTTAATAGTCAACATCTTGATAACATTCATTTGCCATTTCAAATAAACCAGGAACACATTCCAAACAATCTGACAGGCTCTGAATTCTATTAGGGGAAGAAGCAAAGATTTAGCATGGGAAATTTGCTGATCATTTGATCAGGGCTCCTTCCTTAAAGGATTTACCACTTGTTGTTATTGGCATGGCAGTAACACCTGGAGTTGGACAATAATATATTTAAAAGACAGTCACTTTCCCAAAAGAGTGGATGGGGGAGAGGGAGGGAACATGAATAAACAGAAACGCGGGCATGTTTCCCTGTAGATTAGCTGTGCGTGCAGCATAGCTTGCTACATAACTGGCGGTTATCTATAAGCTTCATGATGGAATAGGGTTAAAAGGTAGCAGTTGAGTGTCCAAAGTAGTTTTGTGTTCAGTGCTTTAATTTCAGTTCTGCTCTGTTTTGATCAAACCGTTGCCCCACCAAGGACTTCACAAAGAGGCGGATAGGCAGTACCTTCTTTATAAAGGTGCTGTTTCACTAGCATTAGATAGTAATACCTTGCACTTGCACAAGTGCCTTTCATAAGCACTGCATATAGCGGTTAAATATTACTGTTCCCTCTTTATGAATGGATGGGCTGAGCCACATAGAGGATAAATGATTTCCCCAACATTACATGCCAAGACAGCAGCTGAACTAGGAACAGAACCCAGGAGTCCTGACTCCCAGTTCCCTGTTCTAGTCACTGAACTGTGCGTAATTAAAGATTGCCTTCCCCATCCCAGAAATATTCGGTCTGTTCACTCCTTTGCCTTTGTATCACTTTCTCCAACCTTCAGAGTCAGAGTTGGGTGACTAACATAATATATAGATGTAGATCCTCTGTAGATGGCTGACTCAGAACACAACTCTGTGTATTTATCTTTGGTTGCTTATATGCCCGCCCTATGAAATGACGTTCTGAATCGCATTACTCAAAGAAGCGCACAGTTTCCATTTTCAAATGTAAAGAGCTAGCCAAATCCCAGATTAATAATGTGCCTTCCTAAATTCCCCTGCAGTTTCAATTTAATGTCGTGCTTCCCTGCTTCCTGTCCCAAACTGTTGTGCTGTTAAACAGGTGCTGTACAGCAGCCCAGAGATGGTTACTCCTCTGTGGTAGGGTGAAATGATTCTTGCCTCTGAGAGTTTGTAAAGCACTTTGCGATCCACTGGGATGGAAAGCTTTGTTTGTCTGAGCTGGCGTTTTTTCACAGTGCTTCACTTTCACTGCTTCTCTTAGCTATGTCTGTTTGCATTACATCTCAGAAAAACGTCACTTGTGCGCTGTTCTGTTCGCTCACCAGAAGAGCGATTTGTATGCAAATTAATGTGTTTTATTGTGCTGGAACTACCCCGTCACTATGCACTAATGAGGAAAGGGAGATTGAGACATGGGCTGAACAAGATTATTATTCCCCTTCTGATTTCAGAGGCTTTCAGGGTGGACTTTGGGAAAGGCAGGAGATTTTAACCACTTAATGTTGTAGGAAAACTCTAAAATTAATCATTTTAGGAACATGGGCATTGCCAGTCTGGGTCAGATAATGGGTCCATCTTGCCCGTTATTCTGTCTTTGACATTGCTTAGCACCAGGTACTTGAGAGAAAGACACAAGAACTTTTGCTGTGAAATATGAGGCTTTGTAGTCCTTCCAAAGCATTTTAAAATCCTTATTAACTTAATTGTGTATTTTCTCATTACCCGTGTAAATGTCCATTCCTTTTGTGAATCCGGCTATGGTCTTGCCCTGAATTGTATCTTGTGGCAATGAGTCCCGTAGGCCAATTGTACATTGTGTGAAAAAGTACCTTTGCTGTAGATCTAGGAACCAGATACCAATTTCTAATGAGAGTGCTTCATTTTCTTCAGAGTAATTGGTTATTACCCTCCGGAGATTATCATGCCATGTGCGTTTCTGTTGCCATTATTAAGAAGTTATGGTGGCTGATCCTGTCCAAACTTGTTCAAAAACAGAAAGATGTGGTTGTTAAAATTCCAGCTGTAGGGTTATTTTAACAAATAAAGGCCCACTCATTTTAAAGTTGCTACCTGTTCTTAAGAAAATAAGTGTCAAGACCTCCAAGGGAAATGTTATACTAAAGGCACAGAAATTTGGGATGCATGTAACCTGCATCGTAGGATGTGTGCTCTCCGACGTAGTGCAGCCCATCACTCTGGAACTGGTAACGATGGTGTCTCGCGTACAAATATACAAAACTGGATTGAACTTTGCTTTTGAAAGGGGTACCTCGTCCGTTGCTCTGGATAAAGGGGTAGGAGCAAAAGTCAGGTACCCCTGGTTTGGGGTGACCTGGGCTACTAATGCTGTACAAATGGAATCCTTGACAAATTTTTGTTTTTTTCCTCTCTAGGTCTTCCAAGTTGAACATCATCATGTGAGAAGATCTTGGGAAATTAGAGAAAATCATCTTTCCTTTCCCCCTTCTTCCCCAGGGGTTTGGTGAAACTAGTTTAATGTTTGTAAAACACTTGGAGATCCTCAGATGTGGGGATATACATTTATATAAGCACAGAGGCTGAGAATTTCAAAGCAGTGCAGGGGAGCTAGCCACGCAGCATCCATTAATTTTAATGGAAGCTGTGTGGCCAATTCCCCTGCATTCCTTTGAACATTTCAACCACAATATTAATAATATAAATCACTCTCTCTGCGGTGACTGAAGAATTCTTCTTTTCTGATGCTGTAATTAGAGTCGTATATAAATATCTTCAAGCAGAAGAGTGGAGTCGTTGTAAGAAGCCTTAGTAACTGATAGTAGATTTGCTCACCTACAAATATACAGTGGTGGCTGTGCAAACTTTGCATGTGGGCTCTTGCCATAACTCTTTGATTTAGCTTCTTGGGAGAAGCTTGGAACTGGGATTACAAAACCTCACTACTGTTCGCTTTGGACTCCTATTGTGCCATCAGTAACACCCACTAGTGTATGCGTGTGTCTACAGAAGGATGTAGGTGACCGTCCTTAGAGTGACTGTTCATTGTAGCAGATGCAGGTATTTCAGTACATTAGTTTCCATTTCAGGCATTGCAGAATCCATCCCCATCTGAGGTACTTATCTGGCCTCCATCACCATAGTAGCTGATCACCTCATGGTCTTTAACATATTCATCCTCACAATACCCCTTCTTAGGTAGGGAAGTGCCATTATATCCCTTTTATAGATGGGGATTGAGGCACAGAGAGTGTAAGTGACTTGTATAAGGCCATTCAGGGAATCTGTGGCAGAAGTAGGACTTTGAACCCTGATCTTCTAAGTCTCCTGTAGCACCCTAATCACTGGTTTGTCCTTCCTCCCTTACAGAATATTTTCTGTACAGGTCGCTGTCTTTATCCAGCTGGTACATGGAGAATGGGATGAAGTATTGCTGTAATAATGTAATCAACCTCACGCTTGTCTTTGTCCCTCGTTCTATGTTGCCTGTTACGCTTGGTACAATTTCTCCTCCTCTTGGTTTCCAGTACACTACTCTCTCCTCATTCACATCCCTCCTTCCAGCCCATTTCTTCTGTGAAACCTTCTCGTGGTAATCTACCAAACAGAGAAATTCGGACAGGACCTCTTTGGGGTTTATCCTTTCTAGTCATCTGGTCTTTTTTTAGTTTTCTCTCTTAACTGTATTTGCCTAATTTAGGGCCGTAACTCAGGCAAAATTCCTGTTAACTTCAATAGGTGAAAGGACTTGCAGTGTAAAATGTAGGCCTCTTGCGGCAGTGACCATATTGTCTTCCGCATGCTTTATGGCACCCTGTGCTTGGACAGGGCTTTATGCACTAGAATAACTCTGGCTGAGCCAGTGTAAGGAGCATGCAGTAATAGAATCAATGCCTGCAACAGGGTTAGTTGCACAATGGGCATGTTTAGCTAGATCTAGCCCTGTGTTAAATCAAAAGCATTGACAAAGAACAAAGAGAAGCTGCCAGTGCCCATAGCCAGTGTTGCCTCCAGGAACTTAGATTGCTCGCTTCCTGCCTGCCTGACATAGCATGGGATCTTGTGAGTGAGTGGTGTGGGAATTTAGGGCGGTTCTCATACAGGGATGGAAAGGAGCCCCGGGGGGCAGAAAAATAAATGCTTGGTTCTTGGTCCAAGAAAGAGGAAAATGTAGCACTGTAGAATTGTTGCAACCTGCATAGCCTGCAGATATTTTTTTTCTTTACTAAATGCCATTGTCACACACATAATTCTGATGCCAAAGGGAAGGGGAAGGTACAGCAAAATGAGAGAGAAGGTTGCTTGCAGGAGAGTCATGCGCACTGGACCAATCACATCATACTTCTCTTTGTCCTTGGCGTATTCATTTAGCTGCAGGTTTTTGTTTTTGGACCCTGTGATAGGGGATGCTAGATACATCTGTCTAGGTCAGGACAGAGCACACATTCTGATAAGGCATGTTACTTACGATGTCTGAAATTAGCCCTTTAAATAGCACACTCAACATCTTAGTAATGTGCTGAATATACCTTGATAAGAAACAGTCTGACTGAAGCACTGAATTTATCGTAGTGGATCTTCTATGACTCATCAGGAAACTGAAAGCCTGGAGAAAAGATCCACCCCCAGTTAGTACTTTTGATGAGACAGAAATTAGTCTTAAATGGAAAGAAATCAAATTGCCCTGTGATAGTCCCTAAAAGGTCCCAAACCATGAGCTAATATCTAAGTGTTTGTCCTCATGCTTACTTGAACAATCCAGCTAACTTGACTCCTGTCAGATGAAATGAACGATGCTTCCACCTACATGCATTCAGGTGCGACAGGATAAAGGTGAGTCGGCAGACCGTGTGCTGTGAGAGGGCATTTAGTTGGATAATGGCTGCAGGCTGCAAATGCTGTTTCAGCGTAGTCTGTCTTGGCCTACTCGGTGCAAATATGCAAATATTTGTAGCTCCTCCAGCATATACTACTTTTAATCCTGAGCGCGCTTCATGAATGAGAGGTAAGCAATGCTCACAACATCACTTTGAGGTTGGAAGGCAAGCGTTTGTGATCCCTGTTTTACAAACTGGGAACCCGCCATAAAGGGGCCCTAGTGAAAATCAGCATAATTGCTTGAGGCTTCTAATTCTAAATAGGGCAAGCAGCACTGCTTTGGCAGGGAGGTGATGCAAATGCTCGTATGGGCCTTCTCCATCACAAACCTCTTTGCTTAGAACTCAGGAGTCCTGGGTTTCCAGTCCTGTTTTCGTCACAGCTCTCCCTTGTCCTTTGCTTATGTGGAGAACAGGTCCTGAATGGAACATGAACGACGAGGCTTTCGCTTGGCTCTAGTGATCAGGCTTGTGTGCTATCCGTGTTGTTATGATGGATTTTACAGACATTGGTAGGGTTTTCTGTTGTGTGTTTGTTTTACATTACGGCCTGTAAAACAGGGACTGCAACTGACCAGCATAACCACTCGTGCTACCTGGCGGGGAGGCTCTGTTCTGTGCATAGCCCCGGAGGAATTCTGCCAGAGCCAGCCTCTGATTGCCATAATTTGGGACCGTTGTATTTAAAGAAGGCATTCCCTTGAGGTACCATCCTTGTGTTAATTGTTATGAATAGAATCTTTGAAGGTTTCCTTTTAGCTTATAGTGCAGACCTTTTACATTGGCCTAGAACCATGTTTCGGCAGTAGAGAGGCTCCCCATCGTTAGTACGTAGGTGGTTGCTGATGTGTTATGCTTTTATGACTATTAACCTTGGTTCCTGCTTCTTACCTTCATGATGAGTCACCCTGTCAGTTACCAGTGACCCCTGGTGCCTCCCTCTGCTTCAGTGATATGCACTGTAATCAGCAGTGGAATCTGTCTTGATGTGACCTCTCGTCTCAGAGGTGCGAGAGTAACCCAAGTTCTGTTGTGACTTAGGCCACGTGCAATGGGGAGTTGAAGGAACTAGCTAGCAGAGTTGTAACCGCCTGCCACAATCCACAGTAGCGTGGAAAAGAATGTTGGCACATCTGCTGAGGATGCGTTCTGTTGCCGAGAGAGCTCAGGAATGCGTTGCTGGACACTTTTATGCCCTAAAAACCTCTTTGATTTATTGAGCGGAGATAACCATTATCTGTCTGTTTTTGGGACCATGCTTCAAATGCCGATGTTGAGAAGAGGGGTAGGGAAAACAGTTACCAAATACCTGTTTGAAAATAAAGCCCTAAGTAATGTAACTTGACGGTTTTATGTAGTCTCTGGTGAAGTCACAACAGTGCTGCGTGCTTAGCAAAATTAACAGTTCCGACTCCAGAAATATCAAATGAACATGTGCAAAGCATCCTTTGATCTCAATCAAATGAATCCATTTGTGTCAAGGGAGAGGAGCCATACTGGTGAATTATCTAAAGAGGACATGTGATTTGTTAGAACAGAATCTGTAGTTGTCCCAAACCCATAGCTGTGACAGCTTATCGGCTTAGGCCGAGATTTTCGAAAGTGGCAGGCTAACATTAGGCTCCAAAATCCATATTTTGGCACCTGTGTGATTTTCAAAAGTGCTGAGCATGCATCTCCTCCCACTGTAGTCAATGGGAACTGTGAAGTGCTCTTCATTATTAAAAGTTAATCACGTCCGTAAATATGGATTTTGGAGCCTAATTTTAGGTTCCTAGTTTTTGAAATCTCAACTTCAGTTAAGGCTAGAGGGTAAAATTTTCAAAAAAGTCGAAGTCTCATTTTCAAAAGACAAGTGGACCCAGATTTTTTAAAAAGTATTTATGTGTTGCTCCTTAAAGGTATCCAGATGTTGCAACATCTGACTTGGGAGCCTAAGTCTCATTGGCTTTCCTTGGTGTTTAGAAGTCTAAGTGCCCATGTCACTTTTGAGTGTTAGCACTGTTAAAATGGGTATTAGAGTTGTAAAAATGTGCTTAGTGTTTAGATATTATTGAATGCTTGTCAATTGCTACATATGTTAATCTCACTTACAGTGTGTGTGTTCCATGTTGTAAGGTGGTAATATTAATGTTTGCATGGTAAGGGCATGTCTTCACTAGCTTTGTGAAGTGGTTTGAGCATTGGCCTGCTAAACCCAGGGTTGTGAGTTCAACTCTTGAGGGGGCCATTTAGGGATCTGGGGCAAAAATTGGGGATTGGTCCTGGTTTGAGCAGGGGGGTGGGACTAGATGACCTCCTGAGGTCCCTTCCAACCCTGATATTCTATGATTCTATGATCAAAGAGGACAAAAGACTTTGCTGATTGCTCCCCTTCCCAGAGGTGCTGGAACAGTTTGTATAGCAGGGGGTGCTGAAAGCCATTGAACCAAACTGTAAACATTATACATAATGGAATCCACTTCCAGTCAGGGGGTGCTGCAGCACCCCTTACACCCCTAGTTCCAGCACCTATGCCCTCTCTTCTCGCCCCCCCCCCCCCACCAAAAAAGAGGAGATATACAAATAAATACATCCCATCAGCTGAGCTGGCAGCTCAGAAGAGGGGGGAAAGGGCATTAAAATTCCTGAAAACTCTGTGCTGCTTTGACTCTGTAGGGCAAGATTTCTAGACCTAAGCAAGGGATCCCCGCTGCTTAGCCTGGGTTAGCCCTGAGGGGGACATACAGAGCTTGCGTATTATATAAACGCCTAGTATCTTTTGAAAATTAAGACTGTAACTCATTTATGCGTGTATTTTTACCTACTGTCACCTTCTAAATAACTCTTCCTTCCTTTCCCTGGTTAATACATCTTTCAGTAGGATTGGCTCCATGTGTTGTCTTTGGTGTGAGATCTAAGGTGGGGTAAGTGATTGGTCCCCTTTGGGACTGGGAGTAACCTGAATATTAGGGATGTAAATAGCTTTTAAAAAAAGTAAATGTTTAAACTATTACAGTTTTACTGATTAAATGTTTAACTGCTAGGCTCGGCTGCTGCCCCATGTGCCCGGGGTCCCAGCTGCCACCCCGCGTGACGGCTGCCGGGACCTGGGGTGTGGGGGGGGGACGGCTGCCGGGACCCGGGGTGTGTGGGGGGGACGGCTGCCGGGGTGCGGGGGGGACGACTGCCGGGACCCGGGGTGCGGGGGGGGGAAGGCAACGGAGTCCCACAGCAGAGTTTAAATATGATCCGGAATACCTTACCGACAAGACTGATGCTTATTGGTTAACTGGTTAACCTTTACACCCCGACTGAATATTGCTGTGATTTTTGGTGTAAGGGACCATCCATCACAAAGGCAAGCTTGCCTAGACTGGAGTAGCCAAGGGGACTGTCTGTGACTCTGTGGTGTTAGGCCTGAAGAGTTTACATTTGACAGTTGGTGGGTGAAATCTAAGTATAGAACTCAGCCAATTTGGGGTTTGTGCCCTATCCCTTTAACCGTCTCCCCAGAGGTTAGTACTCATGCTCTTGACCCACTGCAGGATAGCTTGGCAGTTGTATCTCACACAAATCCATCCAGTATCCCTTTGGTCTTAGCCTTGCTGGCGTGTTCACTGTCCCATGGCCAGAGTGCTTTAGGAAGCAGTAAGTTAGCTCCTGGGGGTGCAGTGACTGTGCTGGGAAATGTGGAGTCATTCTGTGCTGCCAAACAGCTCCTCTGCAGTGCTGGGATCTGAAAACTTGCTTATGTTGACAAAAGGGACAGTTGGAAAAAAAAATCCAAGTTTTGATGACAATTTTGGAAACTCTGAAATTTTGTTTCAAAAACAATGGGGGAGATTATAGTTTTTTTTTTTTTTTTTTTTCAGTGAATGTTCTCCAACCATCTCTCATTAAGAGGGATTTGTTTTTGGCGTGTCTCCATTATGGGTGCTCTTCAAGATCCATGTCTTATGACACGGGAAATACAACCTAGATGAAGCTACTATATATTGGTTGCAAAATTGGTTGGAAAACTGTTCCCAGAGAGGAGTTATCAGTGGTTCACAGTCATGCTGGCAGGACATAATGAGTGGGGTCCCGCAAGGATCAGTTCTGGGTCTGGTGCTGTTCGGCATCTTCATCAGTGATTTAAGTACAGAGAGTATACTTATAAAGTTTGTGGATGATACCAAGCTGGGAAGGGTTGCAAGTGCTTTGGAGGACAGGATTAAAATTCAAAATGATCTGGACAAACTGGAGAAATGGTCTGAAATAAATAGGATGAAATTCAATAGGGACAAATGCAAAGTACTCCATTTAGGAAGGAACAATCAGTTGCACACATACAAAATGGGAAATGGCGGCCTAGGAAGGAATACTGTGGAAAGGGATCTAGGGGTCATAGTGGATCGCAAGCTAAATATGAGTGAACAGTGAACGCTGTTGCAAAAAGAGCGAACGTCATTCACTGGAATGTTGTAAGCAAGACATGAGAAGTAATTCTTTCACTCTACTCCTCGCTGATTAGGCCTCAACTGGAGTATTGTGGCCAGTTCTGGGTGCCACATTTCAGGAAAGATGTGGATGAAGTGGCGAGAGTCCAGAGAAGAGCAACAAAAATGATTAAAGGTCTAGAAAACATGACCTCTGAGGGAAGATTGAAAAGAAATTTCTTTTAGTCTGGAGAAGAGAAGACTGAGGGAGGACGTAACAGTTTTCAAGTACATAAAAGGTTGTTACAGGGAGGAGAGAGAAGAATTGTTCTGAGGATAGGACAAGAAGCAAGGGGCTTAAATTGCAGCAAGGGAGGTTTAGGTTGGACAGTAGGAAAAACTTCCTAACTGTCAGGGTGGTTAAGCACTGGAATAAATTGCTTAGGGAGCTTGTGGAATCTCCATCATTGGAGATTTTTAAGAGCAGGTTAGACAAACACCTGTCAGGAATGGTCTAGATAATATTTAGTCCTGCCATGAGTGCAGGGAACTCTAGATGACCTCTCACGGTCCCTTCCAGTCCTATATTCTATGATTTATAACAACAACATCTGACACTGGGTGCACAGAAATTCTGTCTACGTAAACGATTAAGGCTGTTTGGGGCATGACGCTGGAGGGAATGGGAGGTTTTGTTCAAAGAATGTCAATGGCGTTTCAGACTAATTGGAAACCTGATCACTAACTAACATCGACAATGATCAGATTAACATTGAGTGTCTCCCGTTGCCTTCTGTGTCCAGATGAAATTCCTGCATTCTCTCAGCCAGTGACGCTTTACGTTAGGTAAGGAGGATGAACAAAGATTGATCATAGGTGGATGGATGAGATTTCCAGGAGGGAAGGGCCTGAAACTTACTGCTAAAGAAGTCAAGTTTTAGGTCTTTCTGAGATTTTTATATAAAGGAAATAAAACCTGAAAACTCCTAGCTGGGACCGCACAGCGGAGTCAGCATTTTTGGAGGCATTGCTCAAAAAAGCAGCACTTCCAACACCTACCCTCCCACCCAACACCCACAGCTCAACTTTTAGCACTGCAACTTTGTGTTTGGAGTTCTGTGGGCTGAGAGCAGAATCTGCATGTACTGCCGTGTGTCCCACTTTCGACCTTTGCCAGATCTTCTCCTCTGGGCAAGGGGAAATGGGTAGCTCGTGCCCTGTAAGTCTCTTGTGTGGGCAGGCTCCGTGGCATTCATGGGGCTAGAGGACTGGCTCCTCCCTTTCCCCTCCAGTCTCTTCTAAGCTGGAAGCAGCCCCCAGTGCTGCATGGCTAAATGTTGGACCAGCAGTGCCAAGCAGCCATAGGCTGGTGCCACAGGAGTGGCTGCAGTTTGTGAACAGGTGATCTGCGGGGGTCAATGTGCAGAGCAGCTGGGCTGGGGTGGCACCAAGCTTCCAAGGCGTTCGCACGTACAGTCGGTGTCGCAGACGTTTCGGGCGGCAGGGCTCACTTGTGCTCAGGCGTGCACCCCCTTAGGAATTCCCCTGCAGGGGTTTATTCCAGTCATGCCACTTCCTGCCAGGCGCAATTGTAGGCAGGGGAGAGCTTGTTGATTGGCTGTAGTCCTGCAGCATTAAGAGTTCACCTGCCCTATTGAGTGACACTGAGATCCTATGAAAGGAGCACGACTTTCCTGTGGGGACAGGTGGAACTTCCAGGCTCCGGGACTGTATGAGCCCCTTTGAAAACGCCTAGTGGGTGCAAACAGCACCAACACCTAGAATTGCAGAGACAAAAGCCAGCTGGTTCTTTTGTTCACATACTTGATTTCTTTACTGTCTGCCGTTTGCAAATCTAACCAGAGGGTAACACATCAGGGTAGAAAGTACGGTGCCGCTATTCCAGCATACCCAGTCAATCCTTGGGCCACCATACTTGCTCTCATGTTACAGCACCGTAATGTGTATGTTATAGACCTAAACCCAGAGAGGATCTGCACAGTACAACGTGCAAAAGCAAATAGGAGAATGTGAGTATGTAAGAAATGTGAGTGTGAAAACTAGGCAAATATCTGTGGTATGTGGCTTTTTCATGTGTGACCTTTTCCAGTTATGCGTCTATCTGTCATAAATACTTACAATGGCCCTTTTCACTGCAGCATGTAAGTGCCTCACAGTCTTTATCCTTGCAGCACCCCTGGGAGGTAGGGCAGTGCTATAATCCCAATGTACAGATGTGGGACTGAGGCCAGAGACAAAGGGATATGTCTACACTACAAAAAAAACAAAAACAAAAAAAAAACAAACCAAAACCAACTGAAGAAAACCCCCACTGCAGCGAGTCTCAGGCCTTGCTGAGGCTATGGGGCTTAAAAGAGCAGTGTAGATGTTCCTGCTTGAGCTCTGGCTCTGAAACCTGGCAAGGGAGGTGGGTTTTTTTTTTGCAGTGTAGACATACCCTGAATGATTTGTCCATCACAGGGAATCTGGACGAAGTTGGGAATTGAACCCTGTTCTCCTATGTCCTAGGCTGGAAAACATGACCTGTGAGAGAAGATTGAAAAAATTGGGTTTGTTTAGTCAGGAGAAGAGAGGACTGTGGGGGGAGCGTGGGGGGCTGGGGGAATGACCTAACAGTTTTCAAGTACATAAAAGGTTGTTACAACAAGGAGAAAAATTGTTCTCCTTAACTCTGAGGATAGGACAAGAAACAATGGGTTTAAACTGCAGCAAGGGCGGTTTATGTTGGACATTAGGACTCCCCCCAAGTTTTGTTCAACATCTTTATTAATGATCTGATGGATTGCACCCTCAGCAAGTTCGCAGATGACACTAAGCTAAGGGGAGAGATAGATATGCTGGAGGGTAGGGATAGGGTCCAGAGTGTTCTAGACAAATTGGAGGATTGGGCCAAAAGAAATCTGATGAGGTTCAACAAGGACAGGTGCAGAGTCCTTCACTTAGGATGGAAGAATCCCATGTACTGCTACAGGCTGGGGACGGACTGGCTAAGCAGCAGTTCTGCAGAAAAGGACCTGGGGATTACAGTGGACGAGAAGCTGGATATAAGTCAGTAGTGTGCCCTTGTTGCCAAGAAGGCTAACGGCATATTGGGCTGCATTCGTCGGAGCATTGCCAGCAGATCAAGGGAAATGATTTATTCTCCTCTATTGAGCACTGGTGAGGCCACATCCGGAGTATTGTGTCCAGTTTTGGGCCCCCAAGGACAGAAAGGAAGTGGACAAATTGGAGAGAGTCCATCAGAGGGCAACGAAAATGATCAGGGGGCTGGGGCACAAGACTTAGGAGGAGAGGCTTAGAGAACTGTGCTTGTTTAGCCTGCAGAAGAGAAGAGTGAGGGGGGATTTGATAGCAGCCTTCAACTACCTGAAGGGGGGTTCCAAAGAGGATGGAGCTTGGCTGTTCTCAGTGGTAGCAGGTGACAGAACAAGGAGCAATGGTCTGAAGTTGCAGTGGGGGAGGTTTAGTTTGGATATTAGGAAACACTATTTCACTAAGAGGGTGGTGAAGCACTGGAATGGGTTACCTAGGGAGATGGTGGTGGAATCTCCATCCTTAAAGGTTTTTAAGGCCCAGCTTGACAAAGTCCTTGCTGGGATGATTTAGTTGGGGATTGGTCCTGCTTTGAGCAGAGAATTGGACTAGATGACCTCCTGAGGTCTGTTCCAACCCTAATCTTCTATGATTCTGAGTTTCACCTCACGTAAAAACTACTTGCTTACAAAATCAGGCATAAAAATACAAAAGTGTCACAGCACACTGTCACTGAAAAATTGCTGACTTTCTCATTTTTGCCATATAACTATAAATCAACTGAAATATAAATATTGTACTTGCATTTCAGTGTATAGTATATAGAGCAGTATAAACAAGTCATTGTCCATATGAAATTTTAGTTTGTCCTGACTTTGCTAGTGCTTTTTATGGAGCCTGTTGTAAAACTAGGCAAATCTCTAGGTGAGTTGATGTACCCCCTGGAAGACCTCTGTGTACCCCTAGGGGTACGTGTAACCCTGGTTGAGAACCATAGGACTAGATGACCTCTGAAGGTCCCTTACAGTCCTATGATTCTGTGATCATTTTATCCATCACTTCCATGGACGCCCAAATGATAGTTTTTGCCGTCGTAGAATGACTCGTTTGGCCACCGGATTGGGAGCACCTGCTGGGTGAGGATAGCGCCAAAGCTTGATTCCCTGGCATCCAACGTCTGAGAAGATTTAGCCCCCGATGCCTGTTGTGTCTGAGATCTCAAAAAGAGTCTCTCGCGTTTTCCCTCAAATTTAGTTTTGCAGCAGGGGTTGTCACAGTAACAAGATCGTCTCCCATCTGCTCCTCATGTGGCACCATGCGCATCGCTAAAATATTTTTTTATTATGGGTTTAGCCAGCGGTAACCATGGCGATTAGACTTATCATGCAGCATTTTTCTTCCAAGTCAGTTTGAAATGCTGACAATTAAATAGATACAGTACGCTTCAGAGATCCATCAGTCTCTTTGTTGTCTTGACAACCGGGAGTATATTTAGAAATGTAACAAGTACATGGAGTTCAATTGCACTTTTGCTAAGACGTAGCTTTGTAGCTTGAGTATTGAATACGTGGCTTGTAGGTCCAAGTGCACCGGGGGCTGTGCGCTGTGCTCATGCTGGACTCCCTGGCAAAATCCTGCCGCCCCCCTCCATGGCTGTGAAGGGGATCCTCAGGTTCAGTAGAAAGTGGGATGAGGTCCGCCTCATCCGCATGCCGGCATTGAGCTACCAATCATGGTGGAGAGGCAGTGGTAGGGTAGAGGACAGTGAGTCAGGAGATCTGGGGTCTGTTCCCGGCTCTGCTACCAACCTGCTGGGTGACATTGGCCAAATCACTTCCCCTCCCTCTGCCTCAGTTTCCTCTGTCTGTCTTAACTATCCATGTAGCAAGAGACCTGTCCTGAAGAGCTTAGTGAGTCTGTACTGACCGATCTCACTCAGGGCCTCTGGGCACTGCTGTGATATAAACCGATTACAAATATGGCTTCCACCACCGTAATATCTGTGGTGGGATCTGGGGCAGGACTGGACATGGGTGAGTATTTGTTGCAATATGTCTCCTTAGGTCAGTTTCTTCTCCCTCTCCTCCTGCACAAAGCAGAACTGCATAGTGCTTCACTCCCCTGTGTGGACTGCAGCTTAGTTCAGGGCGTGAACTCTGCCCCTAGGCCATGTTGCCATACTCAGATTTTTAGATAAACTGTGCTAACAATTGGGTAGAGTTTTGAGTTACAATGACCATAGCCTTGTGGGGTATGACCAAAGCATAGATGTACTCAAGAGAAAACATGTATGTAGGTGAGCCGGGCTTCAACCTTAGCATCTTCAGCATTATAGCAAAGATCTCTACAATTTTAGCTCCAGAGGCAACTCCGTTAGCCAACAACAGTGGTAGGCTGTTAATCACTTATAAAAGCATGACAATAATTTTTTCCCCTGTAATAATGATGATGATTCCTCTTATCCCCTTTCCAGCTGATTGGCACTGAATTCACCCACTCCTCTCTTTTGAACCCACCTGGAATTAGTATGTTGAGCAAAACATTTGAGGCTTTCTCCATTGTGCGCACAGCAAAGAGAATGGGCTTTTTTGGGATTGTGAGTGAGTGTTCACACACATATGTGTGAGTGTGTGCCCCAGTACAACGCTCTGGTCTGCACAGACCAAATGGACTCGGAGCTCCATAGAACACAAAGGGAGGCAAATGGACATAGCTGCTAGCAGCATACTGATCTTGACATTGGTCGAAGCCAGTGCTCCTGTCCATCACAGTCGTTACCCCCAGTACAGCAGATGGATTGCTGCGAAACAAAGATCTGTGTGCAAAGGTGTCTGCAATGCATCCAACATCGGGACCTGAAAATACCCCCTCCTTTGTCAAAATATTTCTTGGTGAAGCCTCTTCATTCAAGGCGAAAACGACCTGCAAGCAAAATAAACCCAAAGAACCCAATTAATTTGCATGCAATCAGCGAGGATGTCAAATGATCCCTTGTGTTGACGATACTCCTGGCAAATGCTGATATGCAAGAAAATTAAAATCAAACAGGAAAATGGCTCAAATGCTACCCGTCCCCCCACTATTTTATTGACTGAAATCAGAATGCTCACTGATGTAAAGAGGAATTTGTGCTGCCCATAGGGGTCCTTTTCCAATGCCTTCTCTCACAGGGCGCACACGCGTGTCATGGAGTGCTTTCATTACGATGTGAGCTGATTGGCCCATTTTAATTTTCTTGTGGGTCAGCCCCAGGATACTGTGGGAGGGACTTCATGTGAGGAGGCGGGGCCTAGATGTGCACGTTTGAAGGGTCTGATGTAAAGCTTGTTTTGCAGTGTAACATGCCTAGAGTATTTCACATATTCACATGAGGTGCAGGCTGGTTAGAAAGGAGACAGTCCTCTTGGTGATCAAATGTCTTCCTTTGGGGATGAAGGATGAGCTTGAGACTCAGGGTACTGGGCTGGAACTCAAGACCTGGGCTCAGTTGCTAGCTCTGCTACAGACTTCCTGTGTGACCTTAGAAAAGTCACTTAGCCTCTCTCTTTCCCAGATAGGGATTGATAAAATGAGGTATTCTTCACAATGGTATGGTCAGCATGAGCACATTAATGTTGGTGAAGCTGCACAGATGATATGGTGATGAGGATAGTAAAAGTATGGCGATAGACCGACATTTAAACTGAATCCAGTGGTTATTGAGAAAAATGGACAAGAAAATACTACGGACCGGGGGAAGTGAGTATATGTAGCCATTTAATGAGGTATAAGAGGAGGAGAGGATGGAATGTATTTTTTTTTCAGTTTACTTGTCTCAAGACTACATCTCTTATTAACTCTGTACATATCCAGCTTTGCCCAAGAGGTTTCCCTGCTCTTTTCCAACGGTGCCATTTTTCCTGGGCCGTATGGCTAAACATGTAGCATAGCATCTTGTTAATATCATCTCTCTTGAGATGCTCTCTTGCATTTGCATGAGGATGAAGTCAGCTAATCTGCAATGACTTTTCGATGTCTAAAGTCCATGGTTTTATGATCCTAATCAATTGTTCAATCTCCACACCCTGTCATTTCCCTGCTTTCCATATTTTTGCAAGAGCAAGTGTTTAAATCTTGGCCAACTGGGCCAACAACAGTTTGACTAATTAAATTCTGTCCTATCTCATTTTCCCCTGCAGCTTCATTTGGATACAGAGTTCTTCATTTTCCCTGTCTTTAAAATTGTTCTGTACTGTTGCTGTGTGCTGTTAAATAAGTATCACAGTCTGCTCCACAAGTGGTTGCATTTTGCCAATGGATGAAGGCCTCTTTACCCATAATCTGTAAAGCTTTTGAAGATCCTTTTGGATGAAAATACATGTAAAATGTTTAAACTAATCCAAATTTGGCTTCCTTTTCTGATCTGTTTTGTCTGCCTTAACTTGAGTTTTAAACCAATCTCTTTGCCATAGTATCAGAGTGCCTTTCTCCTCCCCTGGTCCCTTTTTCTGCAGCCTTTCTCCATTCCCAACCCAAAACTATCCTTGGTGAACGATACCTCGGGCCTCTGAAAAGAACAACTATTATCTTCTTGCCCAGCAGGCACTCATAACTCAGTTTTATTTTTGTGTTCTCTTTGCTGCCCACACCATGTTGCAGGGTTCTCCCTTTAGCCAGTTCACAGATTTAAAGCTGAAAGCACAACTGCATGTCCTCACAAATCTGGTGAAATATTAACACGTGCTTTCAAGTGTTCAAAGCTATTGGGATTTTATTTTTAAATACAAACATAACCCAAAGATGTTGGTGAATCTTCAAGCATGATTTAAATAAATTATCCAAACTAATATGGCAAAGATCCTGGTCTTTGGTAGGAGATATTTAACTGGGGGGAGGGGATGGGCTGAGCTGAGCTGAAAAGTTGATAGGCCAGATCCTAAGTTCATAGAATCATAGAATATCAGGGTAGGAAGGGACCTCAGGAGGTCATCTAGTCCCACCCCCTGCTCAAAGCAGGACTGATCCCCAATTAAATCATCCCAGCCAGGGCTTTGTCAAGCCTGACCTTAAAAACTTCTAGGGAAGGAGATTCCACCACCTCCCTAGGTAACGCATTCCAGTGTTTCACCACCCTCCTAGTGAAAAAGTTTTTCCTAATATCCAACCTAAACCTCCCCCACTGCAACTTGAGACCATTACTCCTTGTCCTGTCCTCTTCCACCACTGAGAACAGTCTAGATCCATCCTCTTTGAAACCCCCTTTCAGGTAGTTGAAAGCAGCTGAGGGTGCAATCCACACCATCCTCCAGATCATTTATGAAGATATTGAACAAAACCAGCCCGAGGAACGACCCTTGGGGCACTCCACTTGATACCGGCTGCCAACTAGACATGGAGCCATTGATCACTACCCGTTGAGCCCAACAATCTAGCCAGCTTTCTATCCACCTTATAGTCCATTCATCCAGCCCATACTTCTTTAACTTGCTGGCAAGAATACTGTGGGAGACCGTGTCAAAAGCTTTGCTAAAGTCAAGGAACAACACGTCCATTGCTTTCCCCACATCCACAGAGCCAGTTATCTCGTCAAAGAAGGCAATTAGGTTAGTCAGGCATGACTTGCCCTTGGTGAATCCATGCTGACTGTTCCTGATCACTTTCCTCTCCTCTAAGTGCTTCAGAATTGATTCCTTGAGGACCTGCTCCATGATTTTTCCAGGGACTGAGGTGAGGCTGACTGGCCTGTGGTTCCCAGGATTCTCCTCCTTCCCTTTTTTAAAGATGGGCACTACATTAGCTTTTTTCCAGTCATCCGAGACTTCCCCCGTTCGCCACAAGTTTTCAAAGATAATGGCCAATGGCTCTGCAATCACATCCGCCAACTCCTTTAGCACTCTCGGATGCAGCGCATCCGGCCCCATGGACTTGTGCTCACCCAGCTTTTCTAAATAGTCCCGAAACCACTTCTTTCTCCACAGAGGGCTGGTCACTTCCTCCCCATGCTGTTCTGCCCAGTGCAGTAGTCTGGGAGCTGACCTTGTTTGTGGAGACAGAGGCAAAAAAGTACATTAGCTTTTTCCACATCCTCTGTCACTAGGTTGCCTCCCTCATTCAGTAAGGGGCTGGTCTAAATCAGCCTAACTTCATCAACTTCAGTGGAGCTATATCAGTTGAATCCAGTTTAGGCTCAGGCCAGTGCATCCAGATGCAGATCTAAACTTCTGCAGAGTTTAGGGTTGTTTGATTTGGTCCAATGTAGAGGTGATGCCAGCAATGAAGTTCAGCACTAGATCCGAGCTCTCCACAAAGTTTTAGGATCTGGGCTTTTGATTTGGGCCACTCTCTCCCCTTTTTTCAGACCCCTCTAAAAGACTGCTTGGATTAGGACTAATAATGAAAATGCAGTTTATCCTCTGAAACTTTCCACAGACAGGCTGGGCAAATGGGCACGTGCATTTGTGTAATTTGCCACCAGTGCCAGTGGATTTTTGCTTAACTCCATTGGCTGTTCATAGTTAAATTGTAGATCTGCAGCTTTCACTTTACTTTCACATTCCAGCCAAGATGAATGCAAAGCTACTGATGCAGAGCAATGAGCTTGTAACCCCGTGAGGACTTGAATTTCCTTTCTCCAAAAACAGATGCGTACAGTACAGCACACATGAGACGAGGCCTGGTGCTCACTAGCCCCGCTGTGTGCGGTATGAATGATACATCAGGCATTCGTGTTTGGTCACAGTAGGGGCATTAGTTTAGAGCAGTCTCAATATGTAAGCAAGACTGAGCCTTTGAAGTCTTCAGTCTGCATGCTACATCAGATGGTGAGCAGACAATGTAACAGGCACAGAAAAGTCCTCTGCATTCATTTCCCCAATAAAAACAAAAACCAACCAACCTGTGAGCACTTGCTGCCTGCTCTGCGGTTATGTTTATCTGCTTCTCTGCTGTTACTTTATCCAGGTTTATATTGTCTTTAAAATGTTAATGTACACTTTTTGCTCATGAGCCAGATCTTGAGCAAGTTTCCTCCTTGCATTATATTCTTCAGTCCTGACCTGATGCAACCAACTCCTGTTTTAGTTGTTTTCACACCCCTTCCTCCCTTGCTCAGGGTGAACCTCATTCTTCATAGAATCATAGAATATCAGGGTTGGAAGGGACCTCAGGAGGTCATCTAGTCCCACCCCCTGCTCAGAGCAGGACCGATCCCCAACTAAATCATCCCATTCTTGGTGGCACCTTGTGCCATTCCAATATGGGGGCTCTTCTGAGCAAAGCATGTATACCAATTGTCTAGTGGTTCTACGTAATGTGAGCAAATGCTGGCTCAAGAACTTTGTTGGCATCTCATCTTAGTTATCTTCATTTCTGGCTCAAGGATTGTGAGGAGAGACTCCAGCAAAGGCACCTCTATTTCTGACTTTGTAGATTTCAGAGTAGCAGCCGTGTTAGTCTGTATTCGCAAAAAGAAAAGGAGGACTTGTGGCACCTTAGAGACTAACCAATTTATCTGAGCATAAGCTTTCGTGAGCTACAGCTCACTTCATTGGATGCATAAAGTGGAAAATACAGTCAGGAGATTTATATACACACAAACCATGAAAAAATGGGTGTTTATCATACACATTGTAAGGAGAGTGATCATTTAAGATGAGCTATTACCAGCAGGAGAGTGGGGTGGGGGGAGAGAAAACCTTTTGAAGTGATAATCAAGGTGGGCCATTTCCAGCAAATTTCCAGGAGTTAACAAGAACGTCTGAGGAACAGTAGAGACTGTCCAGTTTGACCAGTGCTGGCACATGATGGCATATATCACATTGGTAGATGTGCAGGTGAACGAGCCTCTGATAGTGTGGCTGATGCGATTAGGCCCTATGATGGTGTCCCCTGAATAGATATGTGGGCACAGTTGGCAATGGGCTTTGTTGCAAGGATAGGTTCCTGGGTTAGTGGTTTTGTTGTGTGGTGTGTGGTTGCTGGTGAGTATTTGCTTCAGGTTGGAGGGCTGTCTGTGGGCAAGGACTGGCCTGTCTCCCAAGATCTGTGAGAGTGATGGGTCATCCTTCAGGATAGGTTGTAGATCCTTGATAATGCGTTGGAGTGGTTTTAGTGGATCTCTTGTGTGGACTGGTCCAGGCTGAGGTTGTTGGTGGGATGGAAATTGTTGAAAACATGGTGGAATTCCTCAAGGGCTTCTTTTCCATAGGTCCAGATGATAAAGGTGTCATCAATATAGCGCAAGTACTCTACATGGAATTCCACCATGATTTCAACAATTTCCATCCCACCATCAACCTCAGCCTGGACCAGTCCACACAAGAGATCCATTTCCTGGACACTACAGTGCTAATAAGCGATGGTCACATAAACACCACCCTATACCGGAAACCTACTGACCGCTATTCCTACCTACATGCCTCCAGCTTTCATCCAGACCACACCACACGATCCATTGTCTACAGCCAAGCTCTATGATACAACCGCATTTGCTCCAACCCCTCAGACAGAGACAAACACCTACGAGATCTCTATCAAGCATTCTTACAACTACAATACCCACCTGCTGAAGTGAAGAAATGGATCGACAGAGCCAGAAGAGTTCCCAGAAGTCACCTACTACAGGAGAGGCCCAACAAAGAAAATAACAGAATGCCACTAGCCGTCACCTTCAGCCCCCAACTAAAACCTCTCCAACACACTATTAAGGATCTACAACCTATCCTGAAGGACGACCCATCGCTCTCACAGATCTTGGGAGACGTTCTTGTTAACTCCTGGAAATGTGCTGGAAATGGCCCACCTTGATTATCACTTCAAAAGGTTTTCTCTCCCCCCACCCCACTCTCCTGCTGGTAATAGCTCATCTTAAGTGATCACTCTTGTTACAATGTGTATGATAAACACCCATTTTTTCATGGTCTGTGTGTATATAAATCTCTTGACTGTATTTTCCACTTTATGCATCCGATGAAGTGAGCTGTAGCTCACGAAAGCTTATGCTCAAATAAACTGGTTAGTCTCTAAGGTGCCACAAGTCCTCCTTTTCTTTTTTTGACTTTGTAGAAAATTTGAGCCCAGATACTGAGACTTGAAAGGCCCTAGAGGCCTGCATCAATCCATGTTAAATGGAGTCATGTCCTACTGGTACCATGTTAGATTCCAGTCACCCTTGGCTGCATGATGTTGGTCTCTAGAGATCCGCTTATGCTTGCACGTCAGCAAATATAATGGCGAGGGATGGCTTGGGGAAATGAAGCGCTATTGTTGCATTTATGCAAAACCTTTCACCAGTATCAAGTTGTTCTGGAGAAGAAGGTAACAACTAACATTCATAACAGGGCAGCCTGAAAAACACTGAAAGCACAGAGGCTAGCTTGGTGTGGAGGGTGGTCAACAGGTTACCAGCATCGAAGACTACTGGTTGAAAAACAGCTCACGTTTGTGGTGACTTAATCTGTCACATTTGGTGGCTGTTCGGTGACCAATGTGAAATGAGTTTGATCTCAATTTTAGTTCTTGTTGCTGTCCCTGTGGCAAACTTACCACCACATATGGCATTAGCTGAAGGTTCTAGAAGGGAAGCTAAGGACTAGATGGAGAAGCAGTAGCTTTTTCGTCTCGTTCTCTTCCCCCCACCGCCTCCCCACCTGAAGGGAGTCCCCACCGGCTCAAGGAGAGGAGGCATGTTAAGGGTTGTTGGCAAAAGGCTGTCTGGGAGTTAAAGAGAGGACTTTGTTAGCCAAGCCACTGCCTTTCACCATCTCTAAATCGATTTAAAACAAATAGCTTCTCCCTCAAATAAACCCCATCTTACTCTAGCGCTAGTTCAGATTTAATCTCTCCAGAGAGAGGGTGAAAAGCCCTTATGTGGAGGAAAAAAGGGACAGACGGACATGGGACTTGTAGTAAGGGAAAAGGCTTGCTCTGTGATTGTTAGAGAAGGTCTGAGGGCTTATTAACCCATTTGTTTTTTGCTGAAGCGATGTATCAGCTTGATCTACTTACGGGAGTTATGAGGTTCAAGGGTTTGATTCTAATCTGGAAACATCTTTATCTGCTTCCCCCACAGAGACCCTTCAGCATTCCTGTAAGTACGTCTCGCCCTGGGCTTGGAGGGCACCTCCTCATTTGAGGTGAGAGGGCAATGGGGTCCCTATGCTTGGTAAACTGCTCATTTTAGGATTGATATGGGGAATTTAGGGACCTGATTTGCTGGCAGCTGTGGTCACCCCAGCATCTTCCAGGTTGTATCCAGATTGGCTTAAATCTCACATAACTTCAGTGCCCAGCAGTAAAGAAAAGAGCATGTCTCAATAATTAGAAGGACCTAAATAGAAATATATATGCTGCTGAGCTAGTTTGTTCATTCTTCAGGATCCAAATTCTTTTAAAGTGACTGAAGGTATTTAGCAGGAATCCAAAGCTCGGCCTGAGATACAATTCTGAACCTTCAGCAACGGCCCCTCGTTGAATTATATGAAGCACCCCTTAGCTTGCTCTTCACTTCTATCCCAAGGTCTGATCGTTAAATTCTAGTGAAGGGGCTCCTTTAGGTAAGAACGTTCGAAAGGGAACATTGTCAGGGTAGGTCCATTCTCAGTCCTTAATGAACCGTGACAGCAGCCTGGGGGGTAAAATAGATGTTAGAGGTGCTCTTGAGTCGTGGTAATTGGCATAGAACAAGGCATGGGTAAGCCATGGAAAAACTGAGAATGAAGGAATATAGATTCATAGCTGGGAGGTTTGGAATAGCAATTTCTGTCCCACGACAAGCAAGAACTGTTTGCCACCGATAGACAGGTGATGAAAAGGGAGGTAAAGTGCGTCCAGGAGAGTTTGGTGTCCAGTTAGTTTTCCCCAGGGAAAACATTGTATAATGGTGACACGTGAAATTGATCCTGCCACCGTGCTCCAACAAATTGTCCATTACTGGGTGCCCCATAGCAAAAGAATTATTTCTTCTCTCTTGACCATTTGTTCAGCGTTGCTCCTGAGGAAAATGGGGCTCTTACCTCTTGCATCTGGCCTGTAATTGGGCCCTGCATCAGATTGGATCATTGTCAGAAATCTATCCTTGCTGAGAGCAAATTCAGTCAGACCTAGAGAGCGTTGCACTGCAGCCTGGGCAGGCTTTATTTGGTAGATACTGTAACAGTGCAGGCTACAGTGACACCCCCTTGTAGTCAGGTGTGTGTGAACCCTGCCATTATGTCCCCCCCCCATCATCTGGAGTACAAGTCCAGGCAGGCTTTAGGAGGGTCCACTTTTCAGAGGGGCTCATTTATTTAGCAGAAAAGACCAGCAAAACATATGAGCAAAACCTTTGTCCCAGAGTTCTAGCTGGAGTCCCAGTCCATCTGTCTCGCACCCGAGTCCCCTGCTTGCCTCCGTCCTGGTTCTTCATCCAGGATTCTTTCGGTTCAGGTCTCTGCCCCTGGGATCAGGTCTCTTGCCGCTGCCTGAGAGGATCCTCTTCTGGAAGCAGGTGTCTGTGGAGATCCATCCGCTGCAGTGCGTGGTTCCTGTCAGGTTGGGGTTTCCTGCCACTGTCTGGGAGACCCCTTGGCTGAGATCAGGTCCTCTTGGATGCTTGCCAACTGCAGCTGTCTCTCTGCGAATCTCCCATCTCCAGTCTGCTGCAGTTTCCACGGTATGCATCTGATGAAGTGAGCTGTAGCTCACGAAAGCTCATGCTCAGATAAATTGGTTAGTCTCTAAGGTGCCACAAGGACTCCTTTTCTTTTTGCCATCTCCAGGAGTGACCTTCCAGACTCCTGCTCCAGTGGGCTCCCTGGAGAGCTCTGTGTCCCCAGGCATGCACCATCTAGGCCCTCTGCTCTAGGAGCCCTCCTGATCAGGCCTTCTGGGAGCTCCTCTCCTCAGGAGCTGCCTGTGTCCATGGGAGTGCCTCTCCCCACTGAACTGGGTAGGAAACACTTTTTCAAATGAAAGCTGTCTTTGTTTTGGGTAATGGAATAATTATAGCAATTAACAGATACTTGCCACCATAAGACATGGTGAATTTGGCCCTAGAAATCTATAATTCACCAAAGAGCAACACGGCTTCAAAATGTGACCAGAAATGGACCAAAGCTGTGGTTCTCCAGGCTAGATGCTTTCCCTCCAGCATCATCTGTATCCAAATGACCCTGCTGAACAGCTGTGTTTCCCTGGGCAAAGATCCATTAAAACTGCAGAGGAATTAACAGTGGCAGAGCTGGGAATGCAAAATTCGATCATGCCAGTTACCATCACCTCCTCCTTGCAACTAACTGTCCTGGCTGGCTCATTAATGGTTCATTAGTAAATGAGCACTTGGACTCAATAAAGGTAACCCCGACTTCCCATAAAGGGATCAGTTGCCCAGTGACACACACACACAAAGTGTGTGTGCAGTACTGGTAGATACAAAAAACATTAAGGTTGCAAAGTCCATGCATTGGAGAGCGGAATCACCATCTCTTAAGTGTCTAATCCCAATTATAGCTGGAGATTGCATTGGCCTCGAAATCACTGACCATTATTTCTATTCACAGCCAAGAAAAATGTGTCACGGACCGTGAAATCTAGCTGTTGGAGGGGGAGGGTAGGGCAGGGGCTTCTAGCCATGCCCCTGGCTCTTGCTGCTACTCCCCTCTGGACTGAGGAGGGACGGGACTTGCTCTTCCCCTGCACGGCCTCGCTCGGGGTGGAGGGGTGGGGGAGATGAGACCCACCTCTGCTCTGAAGGCAGCACAGAAGTGAGGATGGCAGTCCCACAACCCCCCTACAACAGCTTTGTGATACCCCCCTCTGCCCCTCCCCCAACTCCCTTTTGGGTCGGGACCCCCACGGTTACAACACCGTGAAATTTCAAATGTAAACATCTGAAAACCTTAAATTGATTAATTTTCAAATCCTGTGCCCATGAACTTGACCAGAATGGACTGTGAATTTGGTTGGACCCTAACTGTTTCTGCTGTATCCCAGTAATGTGGATTCTGCCCGTATTTCCTGAGGCATCTGGTAGTGTGTGACATACCCACTAAGTATACTGCAATGTCCTGGTGTTTCTCTGTGCATTTTTGGTCACCATGATTTCATCAGTGAGCTGGAGGAAAAAGCCTTGAAAAAAAGCAAAAACCCTGCAGCTGAATGGTTTTATTTCTTGTTTTAAATCTGACTCTTGTGAAATACAGAATGATCAATCACTCACAACTAACAAAATTGTTTTTGTTTTCCTTTACAAAAGCATATGGGAGCTACAGGCAAAGCATATGGGCATTTTTAGGAAAACATATTGGTGAATGGACAAATTTAAGTGGTGCCAATATGCTTTAGATGTCTGGCTAGACCAGTACTCTACTTGTTGGCACGCTAATCCTTCTACGAGATTTCCGGAGGTAGCATATGATGAGTGGTGTGTAACTGCTCTTGCGGGAACACAGCCGATTGCATTGAACCCATGTTTAAATAACATTCTGATCCCTATTCCTCATATATTGCAGCCACACCACTTCTGACTGTAAGCTGCAGGCCAAATGTAAGGGTCATGTTTGTGGCTACAAATCCCCTTGATTCAGTGGATTGCACCGAGAGCTCAGTTTGCAGCTCGGGGATGTGCGGTAGCTATCTATCTAGGTTTTTATACTGAGATGGAGGTTCATGATGCCAGGTGCTGTCCACACAGTAAGAGACAACAGCTGTCCTGAAGGGTACACCATTTAAATAGACATGACAGAGACAGGCAAGGAGAAAGCAAGTTTATTAGTCTTAATTTTGCAGGTGGGGAACTGAGGCCTAGTGAGAATATGTCTGTGGCAGAGGTGGGAATTGCACTCAGATCTTCTGAGAACCAGTCCAGTGCCTTAGCCTCATCTGTTCTGCCCCTCCCTCCCCCCAATTTCTGGGTGATCTGTTATAAATTTATTGTACGTTATTTACTTTAGCTACTGTGTGTCCTTGAGACAGTTCCCTGCTTTAGTATGCCAGCAGTATCGTTCACATCTATCTGTGCTGCAGTTCTCAGCATCACTGGGAATCCAGGCAAAAGCAATCGGATCTTCACAGAAACCTCCTCTGAGCTCTGTGGTAACAGCTTCAAATGTAAAGGAAAAAAAAAGTGATTCCTAAATGTTAGAGCTTGAAAAATATGCTCTGCTCCTTGTCACAATATTTAATACAACTTGCTATTTACAGTAATGAATCAAAATGTCAGTTTTAAAAATATGAAGCGTCAGAGTGTTCCTACTTTGCAGAAAAGTTTGATATGACAGTATAATCATATGACTGTTACATCAAATGTGGCTTGCAGCACTTTTGCTCATCTAGGGTTCCCCCCTCCACCCCTTTCCACTGCTAATCCCTGGTACAGTTATCTGACTGAATACACTCTGATTCGATGCTTGAAACATCCAGGGGCTAAGTTCATTTGTTATTGCAATGCATTCACAAACTGGATGCAGGTAAACAGCTAATTGATGGTTGTGCATATGCTGAGCACATTCAGAGAGTTTTATTTTAAAACATCCCATAAACTATGGGCTCGGTTCTCCATTGCCCTGCTGTGTCTTGTCATTTACACTAGTAGGAAGTGAGTGCAAAAGCTAACTCAGAATGGTTGTAATTGGCACCTACTTTGCACTGGTGTGGAAGGGGGAAAGGCTATCTTTTTAGCTGATAGATGAGGTGAAGAAAACGAGAGAAGGCTGTTCTAGGGGGTAGGAATCAGAGAGGAGAAAGCTCTGGCTACTTCTTCAATGGTGGGATTGCGTGAAGAGCTAGAGAGGAGGCCAGTGCGGGATGAATGGCAGCCCCAGAGAGATGGCACTCAAGGCTTTGGGAAGCACTGTAGAGCCGTTTGGGGCTGTAGATGAAAATGAATGAAGTGGCACTGGAGCTGGGTGAGGAGGAGGAGAGGTGTGGTTGCATTCCCTGTGTGTGGGGTGGGGCATTCTGTAGGCTTGGGAGCTGGGACGTGGGGGTGACATACTGAAGATAACGGCATTGTTCAGCAGAGTAGACGTGAAGGCCTGGAGAATTTCAGCAGCAAAGGTGGAGTCATGGTGGCAGCATACCTGGCTCTGTTGCAGAGACGTATAGAAAGGCATGGATAAACAGCTGACGGCATTGGCCGACAGGCTGCAGACAGCCAGTTCTTGGGGCGAATTTGCTCATGGCAAATTCTGGATCCTATGTTATCATTTTTAAAAATAAGATTTCTGTCAACTTCATTAAGTCTGTTGCGTTGCTTGCTGTGCTGCTCATTCCACACAGGCAAAGTGATTCTTATTCAAATATTTTACACAAGCCACGTTTCAGTTGTTAGTGCAGTGATTTTTCCCTTGTATCATTATTACAACGGGTGGAAAAGGAACTCTAACAGATGTGTGATTAGCAGGGCATGAAATTAAAAATGTTTGCGCACAAGCAAAAGGTTGTTTACTACCAAATCACTCACTTGGTAATTGAGTAATATTAAGGTTGGCCACAAGATTATCCAACACAGACATGGTTTAGTTTCCCCACCTCCTTGTGCCTGAGTCTTGACAGGAAGGTAACAAAATTTAAAGGCTGGGCTAGATTTCCAAAAAGCGTTGCTCCCACTCTGGAACCTAAGATCTCAAGAAAGGAAAACCTTTCAATATTGGAAAGCGGCAAAGCATGTAGGCCCAGATTTTCAAAGGTATTTAGATGTTACTGCAACACCTAAGTCTCGCTTTCAAAAGGGATTTGGGTAGATTTTTAAAGGTATTTAGGTGTTGACCATCAACGGAATTTAGGCACTTTAGTCCACATCTAACCAAATGCCAAAAACCCATCGACAGTCAACACCTAAATACCTTTAAAAATCTGGATCTTTATCATGTAAGTTCCATTGATAGGCTGGTTGAAAATTTTATGTTAAAACTGTTCTGATGGAAAATTAGGTTTTTTGACTAAATGCATTTTTTTCTTGAAGTGCCTAGATAGCAATGATGTTTGGGGCGGGGGCTTTCTGTTACTCGGTTTGACAGTGGCCTACGCACTGGGGCCCTGTTCTGAATTGGTAACTACCATGATACAGATAATAAATAACCAATAATTATCTTGGGCTATGAATGGAGTTGAGCTACTAATCCATTGTGATCCTGGCAATTTTTAATGGCACGCTTCTGCCTGCCGGGTTCCAGCTGCCGGCCCCGCTCAGCCCGCTGCTGAACCCAGGCTGGGACCCCAGCAGGCAGCAGCGAGCCATTAAAAGTCCTGTCCGCCCCGGCCCGCTCTTCTCCGCCCCCCACCTCCCGCCGGCTGCTGCTGCAGGGCAGGCAAGGTCCCCCCTCCCCTGCCGTACTCCCCTACCCCTCCTCCTCTCCCTCCCTGCCACCGATCAGCTGACGGCCCTGGCCGGGGAGGGGGAGAAGCAGAGACGCAGAGCGCTCGCTGCTCCGGGGAGAAGAGGTGGGGACGGGGCCTTGGGGAAGGGGGGTGGAATCAGGGCATATCCCCTCCAGCCCCCTGCTGTGAGCCACTCTGGGCAGGGGGCTGGGAGCACTGCCACGACCCCAGCCCACACCCCCAGCCCTCTGCCCTGACCCCTACACTCTACCACACACAACCCAGCCCCCTGCCCTGAGCCCTGCACCCCCCTCACACACACCCAGCCCTCTTCCCTGACTCCTGCACTCCCCACACACCCACCCAGCCCTCTGCCCTGACCCCTGCACCCTCCACGACCCCAGCCCTGACTCCAGTACCCCCTACACATACCCAGCCCCCCCACACCACATGTCCTGACTCTTGCACCCCCCCACATTCCCACCCCCACCCTGAGCGCCAAATGGGAGCTCCTGCACCCCCCTCCCACATTCCCACTTGCACCCCTCGCACCAAATGGGAGCTGTCCAGGTATGCACTCCACACCCAAACCCCAACCCTGAGCCCCCTTCCTCATTCTAGCTCCTGGGCAGATCCTACACCCCAACCCCCAGCCTGCTCCTTCACCCCCAGCCCTGTGCTCAGTGCACTCCCACCCTCAGCTCAGTGCAGAGAGAGGAAGAGAATGGGCTAGAACCAGAGAGAAGGTAGGTACTCACTCTATGTGGGCAGGGCCGGGATCCCAGACCGGCAGCAGGCTGAGCGGGGCCGGCAGCTGGGACCCTGGCTGGCAGGAGCCGGCGGATGGAACCCGAGAGCTGCTCAGCCCACTGCCGGTCTGCGGTCCCAGCCGCCGGCTCCGCTCAGCCCACTGCTGGTCTGGGGTTCTGGCTGCCGGCCCCTTGCCAGCCAGGGTCCCGGCTGCCGGCCCCGCTCAGCCCACAGCCAGTCTGGGGTCCCAGCCGCCGGCTCCGCTCAGCCCACTGCTGGTCTGGGGTTCTGGCTGCCGGCCCCTTGCCAGCCGGGGTCCCGGCCACTGGCACCGCTCAGCCCACAGCCGGTCTGGGGTTCTGGCTGCCAGCCCCTTGCCAGCCGGGGTCCCGGCCACAGGCCTCATTCAGCCTGCTGCCGGCCTAGGTGAATGGAACCCCGGGCTGGCAGCGTAAGATGAGCGTTTTAATTTAATTTTAAATGAAGCTTCTTAAACATTTTGAAAACCTTGTTTACTTTACATACGACAATAGTTTACTTATATAATATAGAGACTTATACAGGAGACCTTCTAAAAAATGTTAAAATGTATTACTGGCACGCAAAACCTTAAATTAAAGTGAATAAATGAAGACTCAGCACACCACTTCTGAAAGGTTGCCGACCCCTGTTCTAGATAATACTTAGTCCTGCCATGAGTGCAGGGGACTGGACTAGATGGCCTCTCGAGATCCCTTCCAGTCCTACGATTCTATGATCCTATCTTTGGGCTCTGTCACTGACTTTGCTCCATCACTGACTTTGCTGCGTGAACTTAATTCAGTCACTTAACCTTTCTGGCCTGCTATTTATCCATCTGGAAAATGGGCTAATACTGAGTCAATTATCAGGAGTTTGTGTTAATGAGGCTTAATTAATGCATTTATGTGGTACCTCTCACTGGAGTGTCTGTATTATTTCTTTTCTTCTTTAAGTTGGGGTGGTAGCGTCTGAACGTCCACATCTGGGCTGTATCGGGCTGGGAGGTAAAATGGATTCCCAGTTTTCCACCAATAGGCATGCTGATGGGTGCCCGGAAATCAAGCATACAGGGGGTGAAAAAAAATTAGTTTTTGTTGATCTGCTGTAGTTGCAGTTGATGCTGCTCATTTATTCCTGCCGTTTGCCTCTGTGTATTGCGTGTATGCACATGCAGGGGGAAGGAACCAAAGGAGGGCTAATGTGATCAGAACGGATTAGCATTTAAAAAAATTCTTAACTGAGCAAAGCCGTAAAATTGTTCAAGTGAATTCTTGAGTGAAGCAGCTGCAGGTCATAAAACCAAAGCGCTATCATTCAGAGATACCAAAAAATCTCTGTGTATCAGCCAGGCCTCTGACCTATTCCTTCCATATAAGGATGTGGGCTTTAATGTTTGCTTAATTTTCTTCCAGAGCAATTTATGATGGTCTTAGTAAGAGCTATGGATCCCCACCACAGGGCTAACTATGAATCATGTTCCTTTGTCAGCTGGAATAACTTGTTCTCTCGCCTTCTTGTCCTGTCTCACTTAGAATCAGTTTGTATGTACATCACGTTTTAGATTCCTTTCAACTGTGAATACATTGTGCTTATAAAGCACTTTTCATCTGTAGATCTCAAAGGGCAAGGCAGAAGTGCGTAAATATTATCCGCCATTTTACAAATGAGACAGTGATGTACAAAAAGGTTGCACAGGTTCCTCAGCACGGGGCAGAGAGTTGGGGCTAGAACCCTGATCTCCCGCCTCACAGTCCTGTGCTTTACTCCTGGGGGAATTCTGTGCCAAAAAAATTAAAAATTCTGCGCTCAATGTTTTAAAATTCTGCAGATTTTAAATTTGTCAAAATAACACTACATAATCACGCCAGTTTCAATTATTTTGGTAATTTTGTTTCAAAATACCTGTGAGCAATTGTTACAGACTCACACAAAAATTCCCTGAGGAGCAGAGAGTTAAAGAAACCCCTATGACAACCCAGTTCCTGTTTTTCTGGGAACTGCAGCTGCTAGGAACTCTCTACTCTTCCCCCCCTCCCCCCACTTACCCCCCCTCCCCGGCAGTGTCTTCTGTGTGCGAACTGGGCTGTGCAGGGTCCAGCGGCCCCTAGTGGCGACCAGCAGCATGGCAGCCCAGTTCTGTGGGGGGAAAAAATTCTGCGCGCACAACATTAATTTCTGCAAAATTCTGCATTGCACAGTGGCACAGAATTCCTCCTGGAGTAGTGGTTTAACCACAAGGCCTTTTCGTCCTGACAAAAGCACTCCTGTACCTTCCGGTTTTGCATTGGTAGAACAGTTAGTTAAAATGCAAGAGTTTTACCTTGCTTAAATGGATTAAAGAGAATGTGTTGATTACTCCATGGAGAGATTTTTCCAAAGTAGAGTTGGATGTGCATCCTCTGCAAATTGGATGTCTAGCTCTGTTTTGTGCCTGTGAAAATATCCCCTTTTTTCTGTTAGTTAAAAAAAAAGAACAACAGAAGCTACCTAATTTGGTGACATATTATTGTACCAGACCTTGCTTCCATATTTCGGGGTTAGTGAAGCTCTGTAAAGTTGTCAGATGCTGGTACTGAAATGAAAATTACACAGCAGCCCTCAGTGCCGTGCAAGAAAAATGGCATATGCTTTCAAAAAGCATGGTGTGCTTTGCAGCTTGAAGTTTCCTTGGCCTCACAAAGACCTGAGTGTCTTCTGCGGGTCCAGAGTTCCTTCCTATTTGAAAATGTTTTACTGCCTGGTATCTGCCAGCTTTATCATTTTGCTTACTGTCTGTGACTTTTGGGGGTTTTGGGTCTTGTAAATATGCCATTCTGACCATAAGAAGGGGACTAAGGGACTTATACTGGATGTCTTTTGCATGGGGAATTCCATTTGAGCTGGAGCCCCACCACTTGAAGAGCTGACAGCATTGGACCCCGTATCTCATAGATGGAGAAGCTGAGATACCGTCTCAGGCTGTTCTTGCCTTTATTGAATTAGCTATTGTCTAAGAACGTTGCTTCAGTACAGCAGCTGATAGATGTGCACAGTTACCAATAATGGTATTTTCAGGATATAGTCACTTGTATTTGGTTTCTATTTGACCTTGTGCATCTCTGCCTCTTAAGAACTATGAAGGAACACTGAGCAGAATGCTCCATGTTTGTGGTTAAAGACAGGCCAAATATTGGTGTACCCGCAACTGCTCTTCCCCCAAAGGTTCCCCATGCAAGGTCCCATTTGCTATTTCTCTTTTTTGGCTGTTTAATAAAATCCCTACTTCAATGTGCAAACGAATGAATTTCTCAGGCACCACTTCCCCTATTTCAAAAACTCAAACACAGGCAACCTGCAGCACTGCCATAAAGAAATGTGTTCTAAGGAGACACGCTCAGGGTCCTGTTCTCCAGTCAAGTCCACTTTTTTAACATAACTTCTTAAAAAAAAAAAAAAATCCATGTGACTTTAGACCTGGTGCCAGACTGACTCTTCTGGAAACCAAACTCCTGTGTCCATCCCCAGGACAGGGAGAGCTCAGGATGGGCTTGTGGCTACGGTCCTGGGATTTAGGAGATTGGGTTCAGTTTCCTGCTCCACCACTGACTTCCTGTCTGACTTCAGGCAAATCACTTAGGCCCAGAGTTTTAAAGGTGTTTAGGCATTGCTCCACTCACCAGTGCAACAAGTAAATCTGATTTTCAAAAGTGTCTTAGCACGCAGGAGCCAAATCTCATTTAAAGCCAATGGGACTTAGACTCCTAAAGTGCCTACTTCCCTTTTGAAAATGAAACTTTTAAAAATCTGGGACTGAGTTTCTTTGGGCCTCAGTTTTCCATCTATAAAATGGGGATAATGATGCTTCCCTACCTCATAGGGAAGTTTGTGAAGATCAACTCATTATTGCTTGTGAGGTGGCTCAGCTGTCAAGGTTATGCAAGTACCTAGTTTGCATTGAGAGAGTGGCAGTGCAAAATCATAGAATTGTACAAAATTAGGGTTGGAAGAGACCTCAGGAGGTCATCTAGTTCAACCCCCTGCTCAAAGCAGGACCAATCCCAACTAAATCATCCCAGCCAGGGCTTTGCCAAGCTGGGCCTTAAAAACCTCTTAAGGATGGAGATTCCACCACCTCCCTAGGTAACCCATTCCAGTGCTGCTTCACCCTCCTAATGAAAAAGATTTTCCTAATATCCAACCTAGACCTCCCCTACTGCAACTTGAGACCTTTACTCCTTGTTCTGTCATCTGCTACCACTGAGAACAGCTGAACTCCATCCTCTTTGGAACCCCCTTTCAGGTAGTTGAAGGCTGCTATCAAATCCCCCCTCATTCTTCTCTCTGAAAACTAAATAAACCCAGTTCCCTCAGTCTCGCCTCATAAGTCATGTGCCCCAGCCCCCTAATCATTTTCATTGTCCTCCGCTGGACTGTCTCAAATTTGTCCACATCCTTTCTGTCCTGGGGGCCACAAAACTGGACACAATACTCCGGATGTGGCCTCACCAGTGTTGAATCGGGGGGAATAATTACTTTCCTAGATTTCTGGCAGTGCTCCTACTAATGCAGCCCAATATGCTGTTTCCCTTCTTGGCAACAAGAGCACGCTGCTGACTCATATCCAGCTACTCATTCACTGTAATCCCCAGGTCCTTTTCTGCAGAACTGTCACTTAGACAGTCAGTCCCCAGCCTGTAGCGGTGCATGGGATTCTTCCGTCCTAAGTGCAGGACACTGCATTTGTCCTTGTTGAACCTCATCAGATTTCTTTTGGCCCAATCCTCCAATTTGTCTAGGTTACTCTGGACCCTATCCCTACCCTCCAGCATATCTACCTCTCCCCACAGCTTAGTGTCACCTGCGAACTTGCTGAGGGTGAAATCCATCCCATCATCCAGATCATTAATGAAGATGTTGAACAAAACCGACCCCTGGGGCACTTCGCTTGATACTGCCTGCCAACATCGACATCGAGCCGTTGATCACTACCCATTGAGCCCAACAGTCTAGCCAGCTTTCTAACTATCTTATAGTCCATTCATCCAATCCATACTTCGTTAACTTGCTGGCAAGTATACTGTGGGAGACCATATCAAAAGCTTTGCTAAAGTCAAGGTATATCGCGTGCACCGTTTTCCCTATGTCCACAGAGCCAATTATCTCCTCATAGAAGGCAATCAGGTTGGTCAGGCATGACTTGCCCATGGTGAAATTCCCCACCTCTGTGCCCTGTCCCCTGCCTATGCTACCATCTAGCCGTCGGATGTTAACAACTTGATTCTCTGAGTAATAACCAAACCAGCGATGTATGCAACTCTGTAGCCTATTAATGTAGACTGAGTTAACTAGTACCATAGACTGTAGTTCTCGATCAGCTGCAGTCACATCAGGTTGCTTATGCTGATGGTGTGACCCGACTGCTAATAAGAGTTATTGCGAGATCGTGTCTCTGTTTGTGTGTTCTTTCTCGTATGCAATACTTAGGCAAACCTGTGTGGAGAGTTTGATTATTATTTGAATGTCGCTGAAGGGAGAAAAAAAAAAGCCCATCTGTTCTACAAAGAGAGTCAAAAGAGCGGGCTCTGTGACTAAATAAATTCACATCTGTTAAGCAGAGCCATCAAATGGCAGGCAGGGGACCTAATGCAAATCATATGTTGAAACCACAAGTATGAGTGAGATGACATACAAAAAAGGGGTGCCTGGAAGTATTGATCCATGTGAGTGGCCTCTGGTTTCTCTAATTATTCTCTTTCCCCTATATCTGTTCAATGTGCAAATGATGCAGCACCACAGTGACACGTGCACGTGTTTTTCTTTGTGCTTGATTAAGCAACTTCACTGCACCATTTTGAGCTACTAGCTCGTAGCAGCAATTGGAAGCCGAGCAGAGCAATGAACTGAAGGAGCAGAATCTAGAGGACTGGTTGGCCCAGTTGGCTATCAGTTCAGACTAAAGCTAGTCCCTGGCAACATGACAGCAGTAAGGAATTGCACTGAGGTTGCTAGCCTTAAAAACAGGTTTCAGAGTAACAGCCGTGTTAGTCTGTATTTGCAAAAAGAAAAGGAGTACTTATGGCACCTTAGAGACTAACCAATTTATTTGAGCATAAGCTTTCGTGAGCTACAGCTCACTTCATCGGATGCATCCGGATGCTCAAATAAATTGGTTAGTCTCTAAGGTGCCACAAGTACTCCTTTTCTTTTAGCCTTAAAAAGTTGGCCTGCCTTTGGCAGTGGTTCCCTTTTGGGAAGTCTTATTTACTGCCATCTAGAGGGAGCCTGATAGAGAGAGCCTGGAAATATCCCCCTTATTATTTGAATTGCCTGTAAAAACAAAAGGATAACCCAGACCTCTGCTTTGATTGGACTGCCAGCCCCCAGCTGATCTGAGGCTTTTGACTTGGCGTTGGCAGTTCAATTATTTTTTCAGCATAAAAAAAAAGTGGGTGTAAAGAATAATGAAGAAAGTGAGACTTCTTTATAGCATCTCTGGAAAAGTCCCCTGCCTGAGGAGTAAGTTTCTTTCTACATCAGCTAACTGCAGCAGGTGACCTTTTTTGAACATTTTGTTGTTGAAAAATGGACTTTTTTCAAACTCAGAATTTTTCTTTTTTGGAAATGTTACATTTTTGATACAAATGAAAAAAAAAAATTAGCCACTTTTTAATTGTGAAGGTGTTTTCCCCTCTGTGCTCCCTTCTTTTTCAGTGGCAAAAGGGAAAAAGGATATGAGGGAGGAAATGAATGGAAGAGGAGAAACAAAAAAGGACAGTTTCAAAATCTGACAATTTTTGATAAAAATTCAAGCGAACAGGAAATCATTCCTTTCTGTAACTTGCAGGACAGCAATGGCTTTGAAAATGTTTAATTAATTTTTGGGGGCTAGCTCTCTGACTAACTCAGCAGTGTCCCTTTGCAAAGCATAAATAAGAGGCAGTGGCCAAAGTGGTCTATACATCGGCCTTGAAACACCTTGACTCTCTGAAGTCACAGGTTTTGATTCTTGGCTGGGCCGCCTTTGCCCTTTATATGTCTGAGGTGGATTGGTCTGCACGAGTTTTCTTGAGGCAACTTCAAGAACTGAGACCCTGTTCAATTTGAGTACATACTAAAGATTTCTCAGTACTTTGTACACCCAGTATTCTGACCCAAAAGGTTCTGTCTTGCCCCCGTCCCCCCTAGTTATCCTACTGTGCCATGGGTGACATTTTCAAAAGCGACCACTGATTTCTGGATGTCTGACTCAGGGCCGGCTTTGCGCAGATCCTGCCCACAGCTCTGGTCACAGCAGCAGATGCCCGGGACTTGTGCACCTCAGGCCTGAACAGGTCTCAAGCTGGACACTTGAAATCAGGGGCTAATTTTGAAAAATTGGCAGTAATTGTCTGCCCCACAGGTGATCCCATTTTGCTGGCAGTGGGGTTCCTGCACATATGTTCATGAAGCAGTTACAGATCTTTGGGATTGAAAGGACTGTCAGGTCCTGGTAAATGTATTATTTTTGAAGAATAAATACTGTATCTGTAGAGAGCACTGAGACATCTCTATGCTTTGCAGACACTACTGATGGATCAAAGCCAACCCCCACATATTAATATATGGCAGCTATCTTTGTGCTGAGCAATTAATTCCTTTATTTAGTTTTACGCATACTAGCTGTGTGCTCTCGTGCCATAGATGTAACTTAAAAACAGAACACAGCTAAGAACCAGACCTAACTAAAATGCAATATTACAATTCAATATAGCCTCTGTTAGCAAATCAGACAGCTCACCGTGCTCAAATCTGTCTTCCTATTCCCCATGCATACAACTTCCTCCTCCCACTCCCATTTTGAAAAGGTGTGGTGAAAATGATGAACTTTGCAGCATATCCCACAACAAGGGACTCGCGTCTTTGGACCAGCGTAGCAGTTATTTCGTTGCCGTTCTGTGAACCTATCTAGCTCATAACTGTAGTTTTTAGAAGAGTATATAGATGGCACCCACCTGCATTACTTCATTATTCAAGACCCGAGCTACATAATGAAAGGTTTCAGAATAGCAACCGTGTTAGTCTGTATCCGCAAAAAGAACAGGAGTACTTGTGGCACCTTAGAGACTAACAAATTTATGTTGAGCTACTAAAGGGGACAAGAACATATGTAACTTGGTCCAGCTATCTGACGTTTCATAATACAGCGTGCCTCTATGGCACTGTCCATCAGAGGATCTGAAAGCGCTGTACTACCATTCCTGAACTGGTTAGCTTAAAAACCCACACAAGTGTTGTTATCCCCAAGATACAGATGGACAGACTCAGGTGAACGGGGAGTCGGCTTGCCCAAGGTAACACAGAAAGCTAGCTGCAGAGCCAGGAAAGAGTCCGGAGCTCAACTCCCAGGCCTGTGCTTTAGTCACCAGATTGTAGTCACGGTAGTAGTGGAACCTGTGGTCTGTATTAAATAAAAATAATCAAGGACCCAGGGGGTTTACACCTGACCTGTGGCATCCTGGTCCTTTTTCTGAAACATATATTCATCTTTGCTCATTTTCCTACACTTCTGCAACAGAAGATCCTTATTTAAAGAGCCATCTTCCCGATATAACAAAGCAGCATGGAGGTCTTTGCCTCGAGGCTGTATTTTGCATTTGTTGCATCTGAAAAAAACACATTTGTCCCTGTGGCTGTGGCCTCCGCTTTGCTGACACTGGCAATGGGCTTCAGGGGCCTGAATAAGGAATGGACTTTTGATCGCTTCGAGGTCTTTCCTTTTGCTTTGTATTGTGGGACTGGGGTTTGGGAACATGAAAATCGTGTCCCCCTTGGTAACAAATCTGTTGTCAGACAGCTTTGAGATTTGGTGTCTCTTAGCGCTGGCGATGGTTCCTATAAAGGTGTCTCTGAACTAGCAAGGGGTCTAGGAGTAAGTATGTGTTAAAGCTCATGTACACTCAAAAAAGTGGCTGCAAAACCAGCACCTTCTTATCCAGCTCATCTGGTATGTTTACACCGCGGCTGGCAGACAGATTCACGCTAGCGAGGCTCGACATAGTGCACAAAAAAAGCAGTGTGGACGTTGCCGCTCTGGTGCACGCTCGGGCTAGCCACCTGAGCGCAGACCCAGTCAGTCAGGAGAGCTTGAGAAACTGAGCTGCTGAGTGAGCCGTAGTGTCCACACTGCTTCCTTCAGTGGGCTAGCGTGAGTGTCTACACAGGCTTACTCCCCGCTGCAGGGGAGAGATATGCAGGGTGTCTTGGAGTCACTTGGACTCATGTTAGGTCTACAGACCCAGTCCAGGTACTGGAGGCTGAACCAGCTTGATTTAGTCTTGCATGTTGTTATCCAAACCATCAAAGTTCTCCTTGCAGAATCCTTGTTGCTGCTAAGATGTGTGAGGAGCACAGAGAACCCATATCATTGGACAGGGGGAAGTTTCTTGACTTGTTAGCTCTGCAAACTTGACCTGGAAATTATTGAGAGAGGATTAAACATGGAACCCTGCATAGTCTAATTACTTTTTAACTGGGATCCTCTACATTTTAAAACAGAAAAAAATCAGTGATGTTTTATTGTGCAGTTCAACATTGATTAAGGAGTCAAAAGCAATCACGGTTTGGCTTTTCAAATGGCAGCTACTGATGTGAAATTGATGAGGGGAAATACCTTATGGTAAATCTATCACAGGAGAGCTTGAGGTGCTTTTCTAAGTAACCACAGCACTTCCGAGGGTTGGTTAAAGCCCCCAGATGAGACTGGAATTTTGACCTCATATCCCTGTTTGGCGGCCATGAGAAATGTAAAAGCCCCACTCCTAGAGTTTGCTGGCTACAAGTGGAGAAATAAACTCACTTAATGTCTGGAGGGGAATGGGGCCAGGAGAAATAAGCAGCTTTGAGCATTTATAAAGAACAAATCTCCCTGGTCAGTCTTGATTTCTGCATTTGGCAGAATTAGTGGATGAGGGGGACCAAGTAGAGAGTTGGATTTAGATCTAGCCTCCCTTGGCCTCTCAAATGAAAAACAAACTCAGTTTGGCTTCAACAGGAACCCCGTCCTATGGACTAACAGGCTACAAGCCTGTACATACAGGGTAACCATACATGGCACCGTATTGAGTTGGGAGAGGCGTCCATGTGACTCGACGCTAGGACTTGTTTCCGTGAATGATCTGGAAGAGGGAGTAAGGGCAGAATATGCCTCTTCCTGTGTAGTTGTGTTGCACGAGGGTTGGGAAGGGTGTGTGGGTGACCCCTGCTGCGCTGGTGCACCTGCACGTAGGGCAACAGCGACGTGGCTGCGGGCACTTAGGTGAACAGGGGAGTGGGGACGCTTGGAGTGTTAGTTCACCCAGCGGGGCCATATCTTTGCAGGACTCCATCCCTGGTTGCTAGCAGAGCCAAACCACAGTGGGGTTTTCTGGCTGCACCTGGAGTTTACCAGTAAGGCAGTCCCTGCCTGCGGGAGCTTACAGTGTAAGTTACACACACGTAGTCCAAAGAAAGCCTTGTACTTGTATGGAAAATTACAGCTCTGTATCAAGCCCTGTGATAAGTCAGCTGACGGGAGGTTCCACTTCCGTGGTGTTGGTGGATTTTAAGGACGGAGTGGTAATTAGAGGCACAGGCATAGAAGGAGATGAGAGTCTAGATGAAGGATGGAGCTGGCTGTCTAGAAATACACATTGGTTTAAACAAAACATTTCTCCCCATGAGATGCCACCCATGGCTTCCATAAACAGTTTACGTACTATAAGGACAAATCCTTCGTTCTGTTACACCCCCACAGCTCCAGCAACTCCCGAGGAGCATTTGGACTGTGTTGCAAAAGGAAAGGTGAAATTAAGATTTATTTGGGTAGAGTCTCGTTACGGAAGAGTCAGCCTGTCTCAATTCCATTGGAGACGAACCCGCTGACGTTTTCGAGTGGAGGCAAATTGGTACTCTAGCCTTCCATTGCTTATCTGATCTGAGGGTAAATTGAGTTTGGATCCTCTTCATGTTAGCCCTTTGCTTTCTTTCAGTGCTGAATGGCATCCAGTAATTAAAAGCAAAACAGACTTTGCCAGGCTTTTGTTGTTGTTTAGTGTTATGCTCTTTGATATACCTGGGCTGACATTTGGAGATAATGTGGTCTCATTTTGGGATTGATGAATTCCAGGTCCCTGTTGTGCTACATTCTTTTATAGCTAGAATTCTCTGAATTATGGCTTTAAGATTGTCTGAATGACAGGACAGGAGCCAATTAGTTTCCTTATCTATACAGCTTGATTCTGCACATTCCTCTTAATGTTACTTATCATTGGTACTTAAGATTAGTGCCATATTGGATCAGACCATTGGCCCATCCAGTCTGACTTCCCCACCTTCAGGAGTGGCCTGATACCGAATGCTTCAAGGTAAGGGCAACCAAGCTTCACAGAGTGCTGTTACAGGTGACTTGCCCCTTAAGGCTCTGAGGGGCCTGGAGCTAGCCAACCCTGATTGCTGAAGTGGCCCACCAAAAGTTATTCCACCTCAAGGAGCAGCGGGAACCTGCAGGGAGAAGGGGAAAGCTCTAGCAGAGACTGCGGAAAGGCTCCTTTAGGGAAGACCCTGAGACCAGGGGAACTTGCCCCAGCTAGGCGGGCTGGGAGTAGTCGCCTGCTAAGGCAGGAGGAGGACCCTGACACCAGGGGAGTTTGCAAGTTAGAGCCAGAAGGCTGAGCTTCAGCCAGGTGAAGCCTGGGAGTGGTGACTGAATTGGGACCCAGCCCCGGGAAGGAGAGTTGAGGACTCCCTACCTTAGGGGAAGAGAGACAGATGCTGGACTGGGGGTGGGCCCTGGAGGGCCAGACTGTAGAAAAACTAAATAAACTGAACCCCAGGAGGAGAATGTTTTAAATTACCCTTGGACTGGGGGTGTGCAGTTGTTTAAGAAGTCCCCAAAGAGACAGAGGTAGGTTGTCTCAGAGTGATAGACAGACTTCTGAGGGGGCACTCAAGAGGCAGCTGGCCCTGTAACAAAGCAGCACCTTATTGGCAGTATTTTTTTGCTTGCAATGTACTTGACCGTTTTTCCCGTTTAATTTTAAGTGACCAGTCCTGGAATACTGTGTTGGGTTCCAGTGTCCACACTTCAGAAAGGAAGTTGAAAAATTAGAAAAGGTTTCAGCAAAGAGCTACAAGAATAATTCAAGGTCAGGAAAGCCTGCCGTAGAGTGAGAGACTAAAGAAGCTCAGTTTATTTAATTTATCCCAGGGAAGTTTGAGGTGCTTTGATTGTAGTCTACAAATACCTACGTGGAGAAGAGATTTCTGATAATAGACAGTGCTTTAAATAATTGAGCTGAAAAAGGCATAACGAGATCCAGTGGTTGGAAGGTGAAGCTAGACAAATTCAGACTAGAAACAAGGTGTACTTTTGTCAGTGAGGGTAATTAACTGTTGGATGAACTTACCTAGCGGTGTGGTGGATTCTCCATTGTAATAAGTCAAGTCTTTATCTGAAGTTAAACACAAGTTATGGGCTTGATGCAAAAATTACTGGGTGAGATTTTATGGCCTGCTTTACCAAAGTGTAAATGCTCATAATGGTCTCATCTGGCCTTAGAATCAATGGAAGAAGCAGGGTTTTAGGAGGGAATTGATTGAAGGTAGCGGTTTGGGAAACCGGCATTACTGAGGGGGGGTTCCATGGATGGAGAACGCCATGGGAGAAGGTACAGAGTTAGGAGCCTAGAAGGAAATAATTGGAGCATTGTTGTCAGAATGGTGGGCCTGTGCATGCGTGAGATAGGAGGAAGGTAGATACAGGCTGAGACAGGATTTTGTAGTGCACCGAATGTGGGAGCAACGAGTTTGTACTTGAAATGCTGGCCAAGGGGGAGTCTGTGGAAGGAGTCAGAGGGGTTAGGGTCTCGCTGTTGGGGGGATAATTGGAGACAGAACGTGGCAAGTTTGGGATGGATTGGTTTATTCAGGTTTGTCAGGAGGGACTCATTGGAGGGAAACTGGCTGACAAATCCGGAATGATTTTCTTGGCGAAGAATTGACGGGGATGCAGGAGATGTAATCTGCAGCTTCGCTTTTCAGTACGAGCTTTCGATCCAGCCGTTGACCTTAGTGGTAGCAGCAGCAGACCCTCAATCCATGAAGTCGTCCTGTGTGGGTTAGCAATAACGGTCTCAGACAGCGAGAGGCCGAGGGTGCTTGAGAGCCATTAGTTTTCCCCGGGTGGCGGACGTGTAGTGGAGAGCCACAGGACTTCACAGCGAGTCTGATGGTGGTTCACTGAAAATGACGGTAGCCTGGAAGGAGGAACACGACGTATTTCACTTTAGGAGTGTGTAAAGCTGCCTGGGGTGTGGCACGGACAATAATGATTGTCAACATCCTTCCTTTCTATTTCTACCCTGTCACCCCCTCTTTGAATCCCTTCGCTGATTTCCTGTCTCCAACATCAGGTCCGTGCTCCCTGCCCTCACTGCCTCAGCTCTCCACAGCTGTCAGTCTGCCTGCATGTCTGCTGTCATGCCACTGCTCCCGCTCTGCCACGCCATCCATCCTGATGCTCCTTTTGCCACATTCCCCCGTTCCAGTACCTTGCCTCCCTCTGCCCCTGTAACCTCCTCCCTCCTGTCGTACACCGGGCCCCCTCTCTCTCCTTCTCTTAGTGTCTCACTTCCTTCACCACTGATTTCTTCTTCATCCCCTTGTGAAGTCCTGTACCTAGTAGTGAGCTATTAAAAAACATGCAGTTTGCATAAAACTACAGCAGGCAAAAAAAAAATCACTTCTGTAACTATTACTAATTCAGTGAAGTGTTTGGAGATGCATCTGTAGGAAGCATGAATTGCTAACCTCATAGTTAGACATTGATGCTAATCTCACATTCTCTGGGGTGTATATTATCACTTCCTGGGAAAAAATCAAATCTGGTGGGTAGGTGTGAGAAGGTCTGAACTGAATGTAGGACCGAGTTTCATGTTCATGAGATGCGTTGGTGGGCTTAATGAGCTGATCCAACTCAGATTTGGATAGGGTTATGGATTTGCTGGGGTTTACGTTATCAGCATTAAGTTATAAACCCAAGTGGTGCCTTTTTGGTTTTTGGTCTCCATTGTGAAATGGCTGCGTGGTTGACATCATTGGCAGGGATGTGGCAGAGTAGGATTGTGGTGCGTCTACAGTGTTCACGTAGGGTCTGTGCCTGGACTAGTAGAAGTTTTATAGATCAAGATGGAGAAGCACTGAGCGAGAGCTGGAGCTGTCCGCTTATCCTGCACCGCACCTGTCCTCTTGTTGCCCATCTAACCAGTCACACTAACATCTGCATTTAAAAAAGCAAAGTTTGTCTTTACCTGCTTAAAAAAAATGGAGTCAGTCATTTTCCTTTTTGTATTTTGTGAGACTTGCAACGTGAGTGGATGAATTTTGCTTGTGTCAGGGAAACAGGGCTGGGGACATGTAAGGGAAAAGGGAACTTGTTTGGGACATCTTAACGGGCACAGATAGAGAGAAGAGAGAACAAAATACACAGGAGAAGATGAGCGAGAGACAAAGGAGGAACAGAAAAGACTAAAGGGGAAATAATAAAAGTATCAGAAAAAATGCTTTAGAGAATAGGAGAGCCAGGGTCACGCGCCGGCTCAGATACAGCAGTGCGGTTGCTATGCTCCCAAATTGGCCATTAATATGTTCTCGTCTCATTAATTGCAAGGTTCTGTCGCTGCACTGCATTGCTGCTGCTGAGATTGGCATTACTAATTTGGCCCTTCAGCCCAGGCTACCTGGTGTTGCGAATCTCTCAGGTGGCACAGGCTCCCTGGGCCATGTCACTGTGTGGGTGGGAGACCAATCAGGAGTTGCAGGACGTAGCTTGAACAGCTTTGTAGGCACACTTGTTGCGGAGTCTGTAGTGAGATAATGCCCCAGTGCGGTGCTAGGGGGTGCTGTGCTGTGTGATGTGCCATCTTTCAGATGCCATGTACATGCTGGGCATTCCCCGCCCAGCCCAGTTGGAACTAAATTCCAGGGCACCTTCAACAGTGCTTGCTGGGTGCAGTGCAGCATGATTATTCCTCCTGGCCCTCCGGTTTGAGGGGCTTCATGGCTGTCCCTTCTTTGCCCCCAGGCTGTTAGCGTGGTTTGGTCACTTTGATCTGGAGCTTGTGGGGACATGGGAAGAGGAGGGGGATCTTCTTTGTTTCGGTGATAACTTGGTTTTGGTTCCATAAAGCCTGGCGCTGGGAACAGCAGGTAGCTGGGCAGGGCGGAGCAGTGAGTGGAATTTCCTCTCTGGCCTTGCGGACTTGGTGGACTTGGTGGACAAGTCCTTGGTGGACTTGGCCTTCCCATTTCTTGCTTTCAGAATGACGCTGTCATCTGGTAATATGAGACCAAGCAGCAGGGTTGGGCGGTGGTCACTCGGTTTGCTGGGGCTCTGCCACCGGAGAGTTGTTGCTGGTGTGAATTGTGTTGGGTGCTGCATCGCAGCAGCTCCACTAGGGAGCATAAAATTCAGAGTCCAGTTCAGGGGCACCCTGTGGCGCTTCTGCTGTCTTCTTTTAGAGCTGCCTGGTTCCCGCCAGGTGCTCAGCACCATTGACTTCTCTGGGGCAGCACTTGACACCAGCTGGCCTGTGACATTTTATTTCTCCCTCAGTGGTTGGTCTCCTCTTAGTGGGGGTGGTTTCTGTGTTGGGTGAATTAAGTTGGGTGCGAGCCCTTGGCTAGGACGGAAACTATGGACTGAACGTTTAGATCCAAGATGAGGAAAATGAGGTGCACAGCGGTGAAATGGATTGGTGCAGGTCCCACAGGGGTTTATGGTTGAGGCAGGGGTAGAACTCAGATCCCCAACTCTATCCTGTGCTTTGACTACAAGATTATCCTTACCAACCAGTCTTTCCATGGAATTAACTCCTCACATAGGGAGTTGTTGCTGTCTGGAATAAATAATCCGTGGCAGTAACAAATACAATTCTAATTAAATTAATTTTAGAAAGGCACTGGTGTGAATAGGCCGGTGCCCCTTTTATTGCCCACCACTGCAAAGACACATGCAATAAGGTATGGTGCAAAACTTCACCCCCTTCCACAGACTTGAGTGTATTCTCAAACAGCAAACCCCTGAGACTGGACTGTACTTCCAAACACAGGACAAGCCTGGGCTTCTTTCAGTGCTGTATTTTTAGGAATCCCCCTCTATCACCTATTGCCTCTTAGGTGGACTCTGCTTCTTATGCTTCTCGGGGGAAATAGTGAGACGCAGCTGTTCTGCCTGTCACGGTGAGTCAGCAGAGTAACTCCGCATCCCCCCCACCCAGGGTCCTAAAGCTTGGCACACCTGGTCCCTGTTTTTCTAATCTTTAGAAATATGTTCTGCAGAGTGAACTCTAGATGACCAAGTTAGGACAGGCTTCAATATGTGTCCAAGTGTATCACCATGCTGCTGGAACACCTTCCGTAGAGCCAAGTGAGGCGCACGTGACGGAAGCGTTTGCTTCACAGCCCCAAGCGTCCGCCTGCGTCCGCAGGGCCTGTGGTACGGCAGCTGGGCTCTGCAGCGGAGTCCGTGAGGAGATGTTTGGTCTCCAGCGGAGCTGGTAGCTGCCTGTTTTCCTTCAGATTCTAGCTGCTGACCTTCAACAGGTGATTTGTGACTGCCACTCCTGGCTTAAGAAAACCCCTCCGTGAGAGACATTCAAATAGATTTCTGTGCCTGCGACCACAGAGCTGTGTCAGTGGTTAGAGCGCTGCAGCCCTGCGGAGTTCAGTAATGATTTCTCTCTACGGGCTTGTACACCTGGCAGCATTCACCCAGCCCCGCTCAGTGGACAGTTCTCACCAATTAATGTGCTCCTCTGTGGGGAGCTGGAACTTCCCTCACGCACCAGCCCCGCTGGAATGCAATTGCCACTGTGGTGGGAGAGCAGCTCTCTTTGCAAATCCTGCCAGAGACTGGCTTCGCTCCCCGATCACAGCTGGAGATGTTTTCTCACCACGGTGATCAGAGAATGTTGTCCCTGGCTCTGTCTTCTTCCTGCGCTGATTCTTCCCATGCTTTCTGCTTTAGCTGATCAAAGGAAACCTCTCCAAATCCAGTCTCCAGAGCCTGCTGGGTTTTGTTGCCTTGTGGAATTCTCCTAACCTAAACAAGAGTATGGGGGGGGCTGAAGTGAGGGCACGCAATGGATGCAAAATTAATTAACCCCTTCAGTACTGGGAGAGTGGATGCCACAGGGGACTAGTAAAGGAATATGTGACCTTTGCCGCCTTGCCATTGTTCATATTCGTCTTAGATAGATAATGACTGAAAGTCATTGACATCGGATGGCTGTTTGATGGCCTGTGTGGAAATGCATTGGTTGGTTTTGGTGGAGTCCCCAGTGGACAGATGTTTCTGGGTCAAATTTTCCAAAGCATCTAAAATCTGGTTTTCAGAAGTGATTTAGATGCTTAAAGCCAAGAATTACATAAATAACTAGTGAGTTTGTTTGCCTCAGTTTTCACGTGTCCAACTCAAGGCTCTGAAAGGAGCCTGATTATTAGAGGGTTGGTGTCCAGTGCTTTCTGAAAATCTGCATGCTTTATGGTGTCCTGAGTTGGATGTCAAAACTGGAGGCATCCAAATCAGTTGCTTTTGAAAATATCGGCCTTAGAAGTTTCCTTGAGACTCAATGGGATTGTGGCTGCTAAGTGCCTGAATGTGCTTTGAATAGGGGAGTAAGGCTCTTTAAGTGACTTAAGGTGAAATTTTCAAAAGCCCCTGTCAGTCTGCATGGGCACTCTTCACCATAGTATCTGAGCACCTCACGGACACTGCGGAATATATTCTCACAGCATCCTTGCAAAGCTAGGGCAGTTTTATCCCCGTTTTACTGAGGCACTCAGAGATTTTCCAAGGTGCCACCCGCCCTTTTTCCAAGGTGCTCTGGAGGCTAAGATTTGAACGGGCTGTGGAATCGGAAGCAACCATCCTGCTGAGAACCCCTGTTTGAAACTCCAGAGGGAGGTGGAGCCAATTCCTCCCCACTGGTCCTGCTAGCATGCTTCAGCTTTGATCTGGGGAGGGGGCCTATCTGTAAGAATAGTGGCGGGGGAATTCAGCTCAATTCTAGCTCGCTTTGCTGAGAGGGCAAAGCTGCTGCCTCTGACATACTGTTGTAGGGATAAATAGGAAAATTCATATGTCAAGCCATAAAGAGAAACCTTCACATACACCAAGGTTTTTGTGTATTTGTATTTTACAAATAAATAAAAAGAAGTTCCTAGGTTTTTTTTTCCCTCCAATTTAAAAACCTAATGTGCATGTGTTCTTTTTTCCCCTCATCCTTCCCCAGATCTGAACCATGTCCCACCCATCATGGCTGCCACCAAAGAATACCAATGAACCCGTTGGTCACGTCACTGCGAGAATGGAGACCACGCACGCTTTTGGGACCCCCAGCATCTCGGTGTCCACGCAGCAGATGCCAAAGAAGTTTGCACCTGTTGTTGCTCCAAAGCCAAAGTACAATCCATACAAACAGCCGGGGAGTGATGGTAAGAAACCTTTGAAAAGGAGTGTGGTGGCATGGCAAGTTCTCCATGCGATCTCTGCTACATACAAGGGTGCTTACTGGGTGAAACTGACCCCTGTGCTGTGAGCCAGCACACTGTGTTTTCACCGCCAAGTCCTGCACGTGTTGTGTGTGTCTGCATGGGAGTGAATTTCATCCATTGTATATAGAATCATAGAATATCAGGGTTGGAAGGGACCTCAGGAGGTCATCTAGTCCCACCCCGTGCTTAAAGCAGGACCAATCCCCAATTAAATCATCCCAGCCAGGGCTTTGTCAAGCCTGACCTTAAAAACTTCTAAGGAAGGAGATTCCACCACCTCCCTAGGTAACGCTTTCCAGTGTTTCACCACCCTCCTACTGAAAGTTTTTCCTAACATCCAACCTAAATCTCCCCTACTGCAACTTGAGACCATTACTCCTTGTTCTGTCCTCTGCTACCACTGAGAACCTAGAACCATCTTCTTTGGAACCCCCTTTCAGGTAGTTGAAAGCAGCTATCAAATCCCCCCTCATTCTTCTCTTCCGTAAATTAAACATCCCCAGTTCCCTCAGCCTCTCCTCATAAGTCATGTGTTCCAGTCCCCTAATCATTTTTGTTGCCCTCCGCTGGACTCTCTCCAATTTTTCCACATCCTTCTTGTAGTGTGGGGCCTAAAACTGGACACAGAACTCCAGATGAGGCCTCACCAATGTCGAATAGAGGGGAATGATCACGTCCCTCGATCTGCTGGCAATGCCCCTACTTATACATCCCAAAATGCCATTGGCCTTGGCAACAAGGGCATACCGTTGACTCATATCCAGCTTCTCGTCCACTGTCACCCCTAGGTCCTTTTCTGCAGAACTGCTGCCTAACCATTCGGTCCCTAGTCTGTAGCGGTGCATGGGATTCTTCCGTCCTAAGTGCAGGACTCTGCACTTGTCCTTGTTGAACCTCATCAGATTTCTTTTGGCCCAATCCTCCAATTTGTCTAGGTCCCTCTGTATCCTATCCCTACCCTCCAACGTATTTACCTCTCGTCCCAGTTTAGTGTCATCTGCAAATTTGCTGAGAGTGCAATCCACACCATCCTCCAGATCATTTATGAAGATATTGAACAAAACCGGCCCCAGGACCGACCCTTGGGGCACTCCACTTGATACCAGCTGCCAGCTAGACATGGAGCCATTGATCACTACCCATTGAGCCCGACAATCTAGCCAGCTTTCTATCCACCTTATAGTCCATTCATCCAGCCCATACTTCTTTAACTTGCTGGCAAGAATACTGTGGGAGACAGTGTCAAAAGCTTTGCTAAAGTCAAGGAACAACATGTCCACTGCTTTCCCTTCATCCACAGAGCCAGTTATCTCATCTTAGAAGGCAATTAGATTAGTCAGGCATGACTTGCCCTTGGTGAATCCGTGCTGACTGTTCCTGATCACTTTCCTCCCCTCTAAGTGCTTCAGAATTGATTCCTTGAGGACCTGCTCCATGATTTTTCCAGGGACTGAGGTGAGGCTGACTGACCTGTAGTTCCCAGGATCCTCCTCCTTCCCTTTTTTAAAGATGGGCACTACATTAGCCTTTTTCCAGTCGTCCGGGACCTCCCCCGATCGCCATGAGTTTTCCAAGATAATGGCCAATGGCTCTGCAATCACATCCGCCAACTCCTTTAGCACTCTCGGATGCAGCGCATCCAGCCCCATGGACTTGTGCTCGTCCAGCTTTTCTAAATAGTCCCGAACCACTTCTTTCTCCACAGAGGGCTGGTCACCTCCTCCCCATGCTGTTCTGCCCAGTGCAGTAGTCTGGGAGCTGACCTTGTTTGTGAAGACAGAGGCAAAAAAAGCATTGAGTACATTAGCTTTTTCCACATCCTCTGTCACTAGGTTGCCTCCCTCATTCAGTAAGGGGCCCGCACTTCCCTTGGCTTTCTTCTTGTTGCTAACATACCTGAAGAAACCCTTCTTGTTACTCTTAACATCTCTTGCTAGCTGCAACTCCAGGTGTGATTTGGCCTTCCTGATTTCACTCCTGCATGCCCGAGCAATATTTTTATGCTCATCCCTGGTCATTTGTCCAATCTACCACTTCTTGTAAGCTTCTTTTTTGTATTTAAGATCAGCAAGGATTTCACTGTTAAGCCAAGCCGGTCGCCTGCCGTATTTACTATTCTTTCTATACATCGGGATGGTTTGTCCCTGTAACCTCAATAAGGATTCTTTAAAATACAGCCAGCTCTCCTGGAGTCCTTTCTCCCTCATGTTGTTCTCCCAGGGTATCTTGCCCATCAGCTCCCTGAGGGAGTCAAAGTCTGCTTTTCTGAAGTCCAGGGTCCGTATTCTGCTGCTTTCCTTTCTTCCTTGTGTCAGGATCCTGAACTCAACCATCTCATGGTCACTGCCTCCCAGATTCCCATCCACTTTTGCTTCCCCTACTAATTCTTCCCGGTTTGTGAGCAGCAGGTCAAGAAGAGCTCTGCCCCTAGTTGGTTCCTCCAGCTCTTGCACCAGGAAATTGTTCCCTACAGTTTCCAAAAACTTCCTGGATTGTCTGTGCACCACTGTATTGCTCTCCCAGCAGATATCAGGATGATTGAAGTCTCCCATGAGAACCAAGGCCTGCGATCTAGTAACTTCTGCGAGTTGCCGGAAGAAAGCCTCGTCCACCTCATCCCCCTGGTCCGGTGGTCTATAGTAGACTCCCACCACGACATCACCCTAGTTGTTCACACTTCTAAACTTAATCCAAGACTCTCAGGTTTTTCTGCAGTTTCAAACTTGAGCTCTGAGCAGTCATACTGCTCTCTTACATACAGTGCAACTCCCCCACCTTTTCTGCCCTGCCTGTCCTTCCTGAACAGTTTATATCCATCCATGACAGTACTCCAGTCATGTGAGTTATCCCACCAAGTCTCTGTTATTCCAGTCACATCATAATTCCTTGCCTGTGTCAGGACTTTGAGTTCTCCCTGCTTGTTTCCCAGGCTTCATGCATTTGTGTATAGGCACTTGAGATAACCCGCTGATCGCCCTTCTTTCTCAGTATGAGGCAGGAGCCCTCCCCTCTCATGCACTCCTGCGCGTGCTTCCTCCCGGTATCCCAGTTCCCCACTTACCTCTGGGCTTTGGTCTCCTTCCCCTGGTGAACCTAGTTTAAAGCCCTCCTCACTAGGTTAGCCAGCCTGCTTGCGAAGATGCTCTTCCTTCTCTTCGTTAGGTAGAGCTTGTCTCTGCCTAGCACTCCTCCTTCTTGGAACACCATCCCATGGTCAAAGAATCCAAAGCCTTCTCTCCGACACCACCTGCGTAGCCATTCGTTGACTTCCACGATTCGACGGTCCCTACCCCGGCCTTTTCCTTCCACAGGGAGGATGGACGAGAACACCACTTGCGCCTCAAACTCCTTTATCCTTCTTCCCAGAGCCACGTAGTCTGTAGTGATCCACTCAAGGTCATTCTTGGCAGTATCATTGGTGCCCATGTGGAGAAGTAGGAAGGGGTAGCGGTCCGAGGGCTTGATGAGTCTCGGCAGTTTCTCCATCACATCGCGAATCTTAGCCCCTGGCAAGCGGCAGGCTTCTCGGTTTTCCCGGTTGGGGTGGCAGGTAGATGACTCAGTCCCCCTGAGGAGAGAGTCCCCGACCACCACCACCTGCCTCCTTCGCTTGGGAGCGGTGGTCATGGAACCCCCAACCCTAGGACAGTGCATCTCATGCCTTCCAATCGGTGGAGTTTCCTTCTGCTCCCTTCCCTCAGACGTATCATCTGGTCCCCTCTCCGCATTATTACCTGTGGAGAGAACATGAAAACGGTTACTTACCTGTACCGGCGTTGCTGGTACATGGACGTTCCCCTTTTTTCTTCTGGAGGTCACATGCTACCAAATTTCTTCACCGTCCTCCTGTCCCCGCTGCACAGCCTGCTCTGAATCTTCAGAATGTTGTGTCTGTAGAAGCATATCCTGACGTCTGACCAGGAAATCTTCAGTTTCTCTTATGCAACGCAGGGTCGATACCTGTTGCTCCAGACCTTGAACCTTCTCTTCCAATATGGAGACCAGCTTGCACTTTGTACAGACAAAGTCGCTTCTGTCCTGTGGAAGAAAGACAAACACAGCACATCCAGTGCAGGTCACAACAGCTGAACACCCCCCATCCATATTACCTTCCTTCTATGAGCTTCCTCAGGAGTTGTAGTAATTACTCGGAGAATCCGGCAAGATGTAAGCCTCAGTGGGCTCTCCCCAGGCGAACTCCCAGGCAAACTCCTTCTGTTAGCTGCCGTGCTGTTCGCTGCTCAGCTGGTTCGCAGCTGACTGGCTTTTTATACAGTCAGGCCCACTTATGGCTCACCTGGAACAAAGCACTCCCAGTTCTCGCCCTTTTCAAACAACCAGTCAAGCACACAGTCAAACTGTCCTCACAACAAACACTCAGATACTCACCAACACAGCCTCCTTAATGCAGCCCTTAGCTTACCTCCTTTCAGGAAGATCTCAGGCAAACTCCTTCTGTTAGCTGCTGTGCTGTTCGCTGCTCAGCTGGTTCACAGCTGATTTATATCTGATTTAGGGGAATTAGCCCCCTTCTGCTAGATGCTGATGAGTTACTCTACATTACTGACACTTTGTTTGAGGTTACCTGATTACAGAGCAGTTCAAATGAAAATCTTGGGGTAGCTTTTGAGCGTGTTCCTTCTAGCTATCCTCACATTATTTAAAAAAGATAAAAAAATCATTGTGGGCCCCATCTTATTTTCTTAACAGTTGATGCCAACATCCACTTTCTAAGGCCATTCCTTTTCCAAAGACGACATGCTCCATAGCATGGGGAGGGTTAGGGCTTTTGCGCTGGCTCAGTGGGAAGTACCATGCAAAGTACTAAGTCTGGGGATGTGGCAGGATGATAGGGCAAGTTGTTGGCAGAACTGCTGTCCAGCCAGTTGGATGAATTCAGCATTACGGCTCCCCTAGTATCCCAAATTCTTAAGAATTAATATTTTAAATGAATAATTATTTATGTGGATATTTATATGACCGTTGCAACAGCATCTGGACATGTTATATAATTAAAACAAAACCTGAACTCACATGGCTTGACAGGACAAAACAATAACCACCGATACCTTGGCCCTCCTCCATCTACCACTTTATAAACACCCTACATTTAACACACTCAATCAGATACTTGGGTCGCATGCTGAATCGTGATGCTCTGAAGTTGAGTGTCTTGTGGACCCAACCAGCAGAACGATTAAGTTCCAAAGTGAGGGACACTCAACTGAGAGTGCCTCTGGGGCTCAGCTCCCATCACTCGCCCAGAGAAGCTCCTCCAGTGTTCTGAATCGGTCCAGGAGGGTCAGTGGCAAGGCTTCTTCCATTGATCGTAATAGAGAGACAAGGTGTGAGAGGTGATATCTTTTTCTGGACTAACTTCTGCTGCTGAAAGAGACAGGCTTCTGAGATACACAAAGCTCTTCTTCAGGTCATCTTGATTGTAATTTGTGAGAGATGGGACTCCTGACTTGTTGGCATATGATGGGAGTTCTGTTTGCACAAGAATAACAAAAATAGATGATGATCACAGCTGGTTGAAAACCTCAGAAGGAAACACAAATTTCATTTTGATTCAGTTTTTGAAAACTGGAAAACTTCAGTTTTTAATTTTCGGGTTTTGCATTTTCTGGATCCCCCTTTCCTTTCGGTCTTCCTGAAGAGTGCAATAAAATAAATCATGTCTTGGACAGGGAGGGGTATGGTTCATGAGTCAGTTTTTCCCTTTTTCCCCCCCTGCAAGTTTTCAAAATTTCTCCAGTTTTGGAAAAGTTATGGAGCAGCTAAAAAAACCAAAAAAAAAAAAAACCCAACCAAAACAAACAAACAAATTAAGCTCAGAAGCTCTGCCACTCTGGAACTTTTTAAAAACATCCCTAGCTTTTGAAAAGTTGGAACAGCAGAGTTTTGACACTCTAACTTTTCAAAAGTTGGAGAAGTTTTTAAAAGTTGCAGAGTGGAAAAGGAAAACTAAAAAAGAGAGTGTAAAAAGTGAAAAAGAATCCCTCAACCTGTAGACTTCACTCATTCTGTTGCATTCATTGACAAGACATGGGTGAGAGAGGGAGGGAAGAACAAAAATCTGTAATTTCAAAAACAACGAGGAGTCCGGTGGAGCGTTAAAGACTAACCCATTTATTTGGGCATAAGCTTTCTGCATCTGAAGAAGTGGGTTTTTTACCCACGAAAGCTTATGCTCAAATAAATGGGTTAGTCTTTAAGGTGCCACCGGACTCCTCGTTGTTTTTGTGGATACGGACTAACACGGCTACCCCTCTGATACTTGTAATTTCAAAAACATTTCGATTTTTGAAAACTAAAATTAAATGAAAATTTCAAACAGAAACGAAATGAAAATCCTTATTTTATGTTAGAGATTTCCCCCTTAAGATTGAAATGTTTAATAGAAAACCTTTTTTCCCAATGTCAAAATTCATTTTTGTGGTGGAAAAAATTTAGTTGAAAAATGCTCACCTGCTCTGATGATAATTTTTTTTTTCATGGCTGTGGGCTACATGGCTCAAGTGAGAAGAAGTTTTCCACTGGAGTTGCTGTGGAGGTGATTGGATGGCAGGGAGATATTATCTTCTTCTCTCATGTCTTTTTTGTACCATGCGGCTCTTGGGGAGGGAGGAATTGATAATAATTGAACAGCACAGGGGAGGGAAGCTTCCTGTGATTAACGCTCAGATTGGAGACACGTGACACGACTCTTTCCCTGTGGAATACCACTTCCCATTGGACCCAGCCCTCCAAGAGGTGAAACTCGCAAGTCAGTCCCTTTGAAGCCACTGAGATAAGTGTACACAGCACCTTGTAGGAGGCACTCGGCATTTTTCAGCATCGGGCCCATGTCGTGTCTTGGAGATCACATGGTCATTCGAGGAGCCTGGCAGACTAATGGTGATGAGGAAGAGCTATTCAGGGGTGTGGTGTGATATGCAGCTTGCTGAAGTCCTGCCAACAGCCAGCCCGTCCAAACCTATTCTCTAGACTGTATATGAATATAAGAATGCTAGGGTTCTGGGATCCCGGAGAGAAAGCTGGGCCGTTAGAGAATATTTAGCCCATCATGCTTCATTCCCTTTTTATCGCTTCATTGTCTCAGCAATGCTCCCTAATTATTTCCTCAATGACCTGGATTTGTTTTTGTTTCAACAATCTAGCCTGGGAGGCACTGGGGGGCTGGCTGATGGCTGCCTGTGCAAAGAAGCCCGCCCAGTCATCTTGCCTGAATTTGTTCTTCCATTCTCATACGTGCCTCTTTCTACTTAGCTGTGAAACTGGAAACTCAAGAGCTGTGGTTCCCATTTGAACACTGGTATATTTCAGTCTCTCACTCCCTGCCCCCAAGTAACTTCAGAGGGGTGTTTAGTTTCCTTAAGGCTTGAGAAGAGGTGCACAGTTTACAAAGTCATTCTGCTAAAGGTGACTGGAAGCAAAGGGGTATAGCGCAAGCAGAATATTGCAGAACAGTATCCCAAGGCTGTAGGGGTACAGACGTAGCCTCACAAATCATGCCCTGGCATAGCAGCTGCTGCCAGATCAGTATCATTAAAATCAATTGCCCATTTAAAAGCAGCTGCAGACGCAATATCAGCGAATTTCTCATGGAGGCCAGCACGTGCTCTTCACTAGTTTCTCCAGATTGTCACTTGTAGCATTGGGGAAGCCACGTCCTCTGGGCTAACATCTCGTTTAAGACGTGTCACTTGTACAGCCTGTACCTTCTTCGGCTGATCGGCCTGTGTTTTTCTTGAGTGAATTGAAAGTGCTGATGAAAGTTGCCAGAGCAGAGCCCTCTTTGCATGACATGGAAAGTGGCAGTGACATGGTATGCATCTGATGAAGTGAGCTGTAGCTCACGAAAGCTCATGCTCAAATAAATTGGTTAGTCTCTAAGGTGCCACAAGTACTCCTTTTCTTTTTGCGAATACAGACTAACACGGCTGTTACTCTGAAAAATGAACCATGTTGCCTCCCAATCAAACCTTTGGCCCCTCCACTTGCACTTGGATACTTTTTGTTGACGTTTACTGTTATATCCTTTTTCTACTATGCTGTGCTGCCTGACCTGAGCTCGGTCTTTCCCTCACACCTAACTCTCCTGCCCCCAGTTATAAAAAGTGGGGGTGTCAGGGGAAGCTAATAAAATATATTAAGCAGAAATAGATATCATTTTAAAATTATCTATAAAAAGGATTGGAAGTAGGTAAATGATTAAAAAGGGAAACAAAAGCTAAACCAAAATAGCAGGATAACCCTGTTTTAAAAATACCATTTTAGTGTTTTAGACTATGTAAGTGGGTGGTTGTAACACTCTACCTTCCTTGATACGGGTTATGATACTGACTCATCTGGTTTTCAACTAGATTTGGTAGCTCATTGGGACAGAGAGTGGGTCTTCCTGTTGCAGTGGGACTCTGAGCCTACCTGGTGCCTCCGGGTACCATTAGAAACAGAAGAAGAGACAAAACCACAGTTCTGATTCCTGTGCTTGTTCAGGTTCTGCTGTGTCGCTAGCAGAAGATGCAAAAAGAAAAGGAGTACTTGTGGCACCTTAGAGACTAACCAATTTATTTGAGCATAAGCTTTCGTGAGCTACAACTCACTTTGAGCTGTAGCTCACGAAAGCTTATGCTCAAATACATTGGTTAGTCTCTAAGGTGCCACAAATACTCCTTTTCTTTTTGCGAATACAGACTAACACAGCTGTTACTCTGAAACCTAGCAGAAGATGCATGCTGTCGTGTTTCTATAGGGCTCACACCGGGCCAGATTTTCAAGCACTAAACTCCCCACCCTATGGGGCCAGATTTTCTAAGATTTCCAGCTCCAGCTTTCCCCATTGTGACACTTACGTCCTGATTTCCAACAGGGGGGCCAATGGCCGAAGTACTGAGCACTTTTGTTTTGATGCCTAACTGGGAGCTGAGTTTTTTGGAAAATCTGGCCCTCGGTTGCTGCTGGTTTTTTGTTCTGTTGTGTTTAGTTTCTCAGTGGTGGAGTGGCAGCTGTTATCGATGTAGGTCAAGACTTTTCTTGTTCAGTGTTACCTATTTTAAGGTCTGGAAAACATGAACAAAAGTCACCATGTCATGGCATGTTCTTTTCGGTAATGCTTTCCCCATGCACTTGTGCCTCCAAATGGCCTTTTTCTTTGTCCTGTTCAGCACATCCATGCACTGTTCAAAGCAGGATCTTAGCAGGAAGGCTCAGTGATCTTCAGACTTTCTTTAATGGAACCAGCTTCTGATTGTTCCTCTTCATTTCGCCACTTGAGGTTTTCTTCACCCTTGTTGCCAAGGTTAGGCTGCACATCCGACCAGCTGCTCTTTCTGTTGCTATCTTGCTGCTACTTTTATCCCTGTTTTTATGCTCTGGCTACATGGCACTTAACGAATCATCAAGAGGTTGCTGAGGTAGAAGTCTGCACACAAGGGTGTTGTGTAAGAGGAGTCTTGTTGACCCTAGGCAGGAAGAAGATGAAGTGAGCATATGGGAGGCTGGAGCCGAGACCCAAGTCTGCTACATTGTAGCGATCGGTTTCCTACCAGAATTATCTGTACTGTGAACATTTACCAAACAAACAAAATCCCACTGGTGTTAACATGAGGGGGAGCCATAACATGAGCGGTGCTCATGCAGTCAGACCTGCTTCGCAGGTGTGTGTATTAGACATGCCAGAAGCTGCAGGGGCCCCAACCGGGACTAACTCCAGGTCAGGGTAACCGATAGCTGTTTCTTTACGTAAATTTCCCCAGCTTAGACCAGGGCCTGCGGTCTGCCCATATGTGTTCAGATTACATGTTCCTGTGTCCTTATAGCTGCTGATTGTGGTTCTTTACCTAAATTTTGTCCATGAAAACTAGAGGAGTGGATTGAATTTTCTTATTCTTAACTGTATCCAGGAACACACCATAAATCATTTTCCCTGATACCTTATTACACCGTGTTCTCATTTCACTTTATAAGATTCTGTAGCAGTGCCTGGCATTTTAATAAGCTTAGCCCGAGGGCATAAATATTCTTGTTCCAAGTGGGCCTGATCCTGAGAGGTGTGAGTATTGAAGTCAATGAGAGCTGCAGGGGTGGGCCCTTTTTCCTGTGCCACTCATATTCTGTGAATCATTCCACACCTCATTCCTCGGGTTCCAGCTTTATGCTCAGAACCAGAGGACTCCATCAGGCCTCCTTAGTAGTAGGTATAGAATAATATTCTCTCTGTCTTCATAGACAAAATTCTGCCCAGAATAACATGTGCTTTTAGGAGAAAAACGACTTAATCCTGCTTTCATTGAAGTCAGAGGCATAACCCCCATGGACTTCAACAGGAACAGGTCTGTATTCTCTGAATATACTCAGAAAGCTCCCTGTTTATACGTGCAGTACTGTGTGTGTAACGTAACAGTGATCAGGGGACGGGGACTCACTGCGTTTGTGTCGAAAGAAGAGCACCGGCAATAGATCTCAAGGATAGAAACGAATGAAGAATATTTTCCTCCTGCTGTGGTCTCATTCCTTTCACTGTTCTGTAATCAGCGCTGTGGTCTCTGCTCCAATTTCAGTACAGGACGGAGACTTGGGGTGACTTTAAATTACTTCACAAATACTGCTATGTACTCTTTCCTTCCCTCACCATTTTGCAGATAGAGAATTGAGGCACAGAGAGATTAAGCGACTTGCCTCAAAAAATCCATGGCTGGGCTAGATTTCAGAAAAAAAGAAAACTCAAATTCTCATGACTCCAGAGGCTGGGGAAAAAGACCAATATCACAGGACTCATGATAAAATCCCAGTAGTTGGCAACACTCTACAAATGCAAATGTAGCAGAACTCGTGGGGTTCCGGCAATTTGCCTGTGTAGCCCCTCTGTGTTGTAGTTTCATCCTCTCTGTTACGGATGGCAGGTGTGCAAGACCATTGTGGTGCCATCTGATTGTATGGTTTATTCCCTGGACCTCCAAATTAGAGATGGGTACCCCTCTCCCAGTGTACAATCCAGTGCCGTATTTTCTCTGTCAGAGGCGCTGTGGACTTGCTTCACAAAATTTGCTACCTTCTCTCATGGCGGCACATCACTGGAAATCTTATAATTACTGCTGTCAATGTCTTTTCCTTGTATTCTGGCACCCTGGGTGAATATAATACCAGCAAGAGCGGGAGCAGTTAATAGGGGAATTTAATAATAGAAATGAAATGAAGGAACGAGAACCAAAGCAGACGTTTCTTTTCCTTTTCTTTCTCTTTCTCTTTCTCTTTTTGACTAGCTTTTCTTTTGGGTGTCTCTTTTGGAGTCAGTACTGGCAGGATGAATATGTGCAATTTTTTGCTCATCCCCTTCCATTTAACTTTTTTTTTTTTGTTGCCCAGGGGAGAGGGTACATTTGTTACTTTTGAGGAGAGCCTCAATACCATGCTGGCTTCAAGCCAGAGATAGCGGGTGCTGTCTCTGTGAAAGCTTCATCCCTGCTGCCACTGGTCCACCTGCTCTTGACCTGCTGCACACTCCCTGTGTTCTGGTGCATGGAGACTCTTGAGTAGAGACTGCTAATGTTCTTCTGTGCCTGCTAGGGACTCGGAATGTGAACTGTCAGGCTCCCCTTTACTTGTACCCAAAGAAACGTATTGAATCTTGTGTGCAGGAGCTACTGTCAGCATCTCTGTCTAATTTTTGAAGCCCGCATATGGGTTTACTGGAGTATATGATTCCACCTACCCCTCTGGTACTGGCAGCTCATAGAAGCTAAAGCGGGCAAGCGTCTGTTCTATACTTGGCTGGGACGCTGAAAAGGAAAAATCCAGCGTGGTATTCGTGATCCACTGGGTTCTACTCAACTCCTGTGTGTTTGATTTGAACCATACTTCAGCATGGGGACAGGTTATAGATTTTTAGATGTAATAGATTAGAAATCCAGAAGGGACCATGGTGATCATCTAGCGTGACGGGGAAGCTCTGCTGATGCTGGTGCTGTCTTTTGCATGAGACATAAATAGGAATTCCTGATCAGCTGTGCAATCGCTTTGCAAGAGCAGGAATGTTTCCCATCATATCCTGTCCATTCTGCCTCCCTACAACTCCCCAGTAGTTTCAAACCAGGTACGGTATTCTTTCCTTCCTGTCTCAAACTGTTGTGAAGCGATACAAGCTGTTAAAACAGCTGCTGTGTTTCACCCCAGAGGGGGCAGCATCTCAGTGATGAAACTGATGAATCTATTTTGGGCCAGCACCTGTGAGATGCTGAGCACTTGTCACTCCCATCATATTCTCATTATCTTCCAGGATTGGGTCCATGATCTGTAAAATACTTTGGGCTCATATGGATGGAAAAATAGAAATGTGAGATATTATTGCTGCTCCTGCTGATGCTAATCACACCCTGCTAACGTATTTCATTCTCACTACACTTAAGCAAACCCCCAAATTAGCTCTTGCCTTTTAAAGTGTGTAAGCCTTTCGAAAAGGAATTGTGTTATGGAAGAAATATTAACTCTTTACCCTGTAATTCTCCTAACGACGAAGGAAACTGAACAAATGCAACCTATTCATGTATTAGTCATTGTCACAGCTGCATCATCTAGGGATTATTGCAAAATAAAGCCCACAAAATTAACAATGAATCAAACCTCCAGTTCCCTTTGTGGCGGCTCTGCCACCATCTGCATTCGAGTTTTAAAAAAAAGCCGGAGTAATCATCAAGAAGTGGTGGTTGAAGGGAGGGGTAGGAGGTTTCCTCACTGGGGGCTCGTTCAACACCAGTTCTGAGCAACCCCTCCGGAAGTCTCCCATTGATTTTTCTCTAATAACATCCTCTTCCCTATCGGTTGAGAACCAAATGAAACGATTTGGTGATTAGTGGTTGTTCTCACTTGCACAGCAGTGGTTTTTAAGTCAGTCTTTAGTAACTGGAGCTATACTGAGTAAGCCTGAGGCCAGATTCTGGTGCCCTTCCTCATATGGAGTAGCACCTTTGCCATGAGGCCTGTGAAAACGTTGACAACGGGTTGGCTGCTGATGTGTTGAGACCCCTGTCTCTCGTGCTGAGTAGCGTTGTCTCGTCGTTCTCTATTGCTCCACCTGTTGTCTTTGGTCTTATACCTAGATTGTCAATGCTTTGGGGAGGGACCCTCTTTTTATTCTGTGTTTGTACAGCTCCTAGCACAGTGGGGTCTTGGTCCTTGAATGTGGCTCCTGGAAATAAGAACCCTACTCCATAAGTAGTTCCATTGGTCTCCTTGTGGTGATATCAGAGTAGGATATTACCGAGTCTGAGTGATGGGATCAGCGTATGGCCATTAGATCTAGATCAATGGGTAGGTCTAATGCATTTGCTTTGCTTTCAGGTTGAAATTTTCTTCTTTGAAATGTCACCGTGGGTTATGGTATTCGGTACCATCAAACAGGTGCCTAAAAACTACTGCAGAACCAATGTACTTATCTCTAGTTCACAAAATGTCCAGTCAAGCAACCTGAGTTTATTAACGATTTTTACTACAGTCTGTTAGAATTACAAATAGGGAACTTCCCAAGGCTTTGGGATACATAATCATTTCCTTGGGAGTGACTTGAATTAATATCTAGCCTTGTTATTCACTTTGGTGAACAGAATTGCACTTTTCTTTGTTTGGTTTAATAAAGCCAGCATTACACTTTTTGACAGGTAGACTTTTTCCAAGGTGTGTTTTCTCTTTTCTTTCTCTTTTCCTATGGCTGTCTGTCTCTGTTTTCTTTCAAAATGCTATATTTAATTTTTCCACATCATTATTTCGAGCTTTGACTAGTGATTCATCTATGCAGTGGCCTGTTCCATGAACCACAATAGTTTGGGTAGAAAAAAGAAAGGAGGAGGTTGGGGTGGGGGGGAATGGGATGATCTGACACGCTCTGGAATGGAAACAAACCATCTTTTTATAACTCAAATTGCAAACATCTGGCATTTATTATATTAAATCTACTTGTAGAAAGATAAAGTTTGCTCTCCACATTTATAAAGGCTATTGTGCCTAATCGAGGCAAAAGAGCAGCATTAGTGCTGAAATAGCTTTAATTCAAGCCGGCAGCACTTGTCCCCTTTGTTTTTAATCTAAAAGATTGAATATGTTGCTAGTGAGTTAAAGAATAGCAATTGTTATGTGACAATTAACAAGCAAGTAAAACTTCCTTTGTTTTTTCCGTTGTTCACTAAATGCACCTTTGTAAACCCTGTAAATTAACAGTTATAATAAAAGATTATATATATATATATAGTTTCCCTTCCCTGCCTTAGGCTTTTTTATGTTGCAAAGAGTATGGTAAGGCAGGGCAACCAGCAAATGTCTGTAGGGTTATGTTATAGTTGGTCTAATAAAGGTTTGAGTGGGCCGAAGAGATTCACCCATACAGTCGGAGTGGTGGTTTGCACGGGTGAGCATTGGAGAGGCCACTGGGCCAAAAGCCAAAGAGTGAGCTAAAGAGGGAGAGGTCTGCTCAGGGCTCAGTTCATTGTAGTAGGTCTAAGCCTAGATCAGAGCTAGGTGAGTGTAGATCTACTTCTCAACATCAGAGGTGAAATCCTGACGCACCCACTGAAATTAGTGGAAGTCTTGCCGCTGATTTCTCCTGGTCTCTGCTGGCACCGTGGGTGTAGTGGCTAATCCTGAAGTCTATTCTCAGATCGATCCAAATGGTGAGTGCTGACTGGTGAGTATTACGATACCCTCTGTGACTATTTGGAGGGTGTTTAATTTTTTTTTCGAGAGAAATAAAGAGGTGGAGAGGTGACTAGAAAGGGTGTAATTAAGTGTAACAAGTTCAGATTTACAAAGGAAGAAGCAGGCTGAATATCCGGAAGAGTTCCCTAGCAGTGAGAACCATTACCTAGCAGAGTAGGATTTATTAAAGGGGATACTCTATATCCTAGTAAAGAGGAGAAGATAGACATTGATAAAGTACAGGTAGGAACTGAAGAGAAACAGTCAAATGGAAGAGTCCCATTCAGTTACAGCACATGAAAGCAGACAACTAAATTTTGACAGATTTTATAAGTGCTTATATACAAAGGCAAGAAGTCTAAATACTAAGATGAGTGAACTTTTGTGCCTGGTATTAGATGAGGATATTGATCTAAGAGGCATCACAGAAACTTGGTGGAATGATGAGAACCAGTGGGGCACAGTAATACCAGGGCACAAAATATATAGGAATGAGAGTAGGCTGCACTGGTCGGGGAGCCATATTGACAGAAAGCACAGAATCAAATATAGTCAAAACCTTAAGTAAATCAACCTACCATACAATCTCTGTGGATAGATATTCTATGCTTGAACAATAAGAGTCTAGCAGTAGGAATATTCTACCGACCACCTAATCAGGGTGGTGACAGTGATTGTGAAATGTTCAGGGGAATTAGGCTACAAAAACAGAAAACGCAATAATAATGGGGGATTTCAACCATCCCCATATTGCTGGGAGCATGTCAGGATGGGATGCAGAGATAAAATTTCTAGACTCTATCAACGACAGCTAGTTATGAGCAGCTAATCTTGGAACCCACAAAGGGAGAAGCCATTCTTGATTTAGTCCTAAGTGGAGCTCTGGATCTGGTTCAGGAGGCGAATATAGGTGAACTGCTTGCAAATAGTGACCATAATGTAATTAAGTTTAAGATCCTTGTCGGGGGAATAACACCGAAGAAACCCACCACGGTGACATTTAACTTCAAAAACGGGAACTACACAGAAAGGAGGAGGATAGTTAAACAGAACGTAAGAATGAAATGCCTACAAGCTGCATGGAAGCTTCTTTAAAACACCAAAATGGAGGCTCAGACTATGTGTGTACCCCAAATAAAGAATTAATAAAAAAGTAAGAGGACCAAAAAACTGCTAACCTGGCTTGACCACAGGGTAGGAAAGGTGGTTAGAGACAAAAAGATACCTTTTGAAAATTGGAATTCAAATCCTACTGACAAAAATAGGAAGGACCATAAACTCCTGCAAGTCAAGTGTAAAGTATAATCAGGCAGGCCAAAAGAGAATTTGAAGAGCAATTAGCAAAAGACCCAAAAAATAACAGCAATTTTTTAAAGTACATTAGAAGCAGGAAATCTTTCAAACAGTCAGTGGGGCTGCTGGTCAAGGAGCATGCAAGGAAGACAAGGCCATTGTGGAGAAGTGACACTAATTCTTTGCACTGATCAACACTGCAGAAGATGTGAAGGAGATTCCTACGCCTCAGTCTTCCTTTTTAGGTGACAAATCTGAGGAACTATCCTAGATTTAGGTGCCATTAGAGAAGGTTTTGGAACAAACTGACAAACTAAACAGTAATAAGTCTCCAGGAGCAGATGGTGTTCACCCAAGTGTTCTGAAGGAACTCAAATATGAAATTGCAGAGCTTCTAACTGTGGTGTGTATCTAAGTTCCCTCTAGCAGCAGCAGACTATCAAGGGCCATGCAGGTGCGCACCCATAGGGGCCTGAATTGGAGAGGTGCCTTTCCCCCCGCCCCAGCCCCGGAGCTGCCATGGCCAGGGAGAGGCATCTCTCACCCAGCCCCAGTACTGCCGCAGTGGGGAGAGGCACCCCGCCCCCAGCCCTGGGCTGCTGCAGCAGCTGAGGGGTGGGGGAGTCCTCTCTCCTCGCTGCAGTTTGGGGCAGCCTGTACCCCAAACCCCTCATCCCCGGCCCCATCCCAGAACTTGCACCCCTGCCGGAGCTCGCACCCCAACCCTGTGCCCCAGCCCTGAGGTCCCTCCCGCACCCTGAACCTTGCATTCCAGCCCCACCCCAGAGCCCTCATTCCTTACACCCCAACCCTCTGCCCCAGCCCTGAGCCCCCTCCTGCACCCCAAACCCCTCATCCCCTGCCCAACCCCAGAGCCCGCACTCCCAGCCAGAGCCCTCACCAGCCCTGTACTGCAACGCTCTGCTCCAGCCCTGAGCCCCCTCCCACACTCCAAACCCCTCGGCCCCAGCCCCACCACACATCACCTTCATGTTGGTGCACATAACAAAATTCTTTCCACACATGGATGTAAAAAATCAGAGGGAACATTGATGTGTAACTGATTGCTTAAATCAGCCTCTGTATCAGATGACTGGCAGACAGCTAATGTGATGCTGACTATTATTTTTTTTTAAAGGGCTCCAGAGGTGATCCTGGCAACTACAGGCCAGTAAGCCCAACTTCAAAGCCAGGCAGATTGGTTGAAACTATAATAAAGAACTGAATTATCAGACACATGGATGTACATGATTTGTTGGGGAAGAGTCAACATGGTTTTTATAAAGGGAAGTCGTGCCTCACCAATCTACTAGAATTTCTTGAGGGGGTCAACAAAGATGCTGACCACAGTGATTCAGTGGGTATAGCGTCCTTGGACTTTCAGAAAGCCTTTGACAAGGTCCCTCATCAAAGGCTCTTTTGCAAAGTAAGCTGTCATGGGATAAGAGGGAAGGTCCTCTCATGGATTGGTAACTGGTTAAAAGATCAGAAGCAAAAGTTAGGAGTAAATGGTCAGTTTTCACAGTGCGGAGAAGTGCATAGCTGGATCCCCCAAGGGTCTGTACTGGGACCAGTGCAGTTCAACGTACTCTTAAATGATCTGGAAAAGGGGGTAAATAGTGAAGTAGCAAAGTTTGCAGATGATACAAAATTATTCAGGACAGTTAAGTCCAAAGTTGACTGCAAAAAGTTACAAAGGAATCTCACAAAACTGGGTGACTGGGCAAGAAAATGGCAGATGAAATTTAGTGTTGATAAATGCAAAGTAATGCACATTAGAAAACATAATTCCAGCTACACATACAAAATGATGGGGTCTAAATTAGCTGTTACCACTCAAGAAAGAGTTCTTAGTCATTGTGGATAGTTCTCTGAAAACATCTGCTCAATGTGCGGAAGCAGTCAAAAAAGCGAACAATGCTAGGAAACCATTAGGAAAAGGATAGATAATAAGAGAAATTATCATAATGCCACTATATAAATCCATGGATACTGCGTGCAGTTCTGTCTGCCCCATCTCAAAAAAGATATATTAGAATTGGAAAAAGTACAGAAAAAAGCAACTAAAATGATTAGGGATATGCAACAGCTTCCATATGAGGAGAGATTAATAAGACTGGGACTGTTCAGCTTAGAAAAAGAGAAGACTAAGGTGGATATGATAGAAGTCTATAACATAATTAGTGACGTGGAGAAAGTGAATAAGGGGGTGTTATTTACCCCTTCACATAACATAAGAACCAGGGATCACCCAACGGAATTAATAGGCAGCAGGTATAAAACAAAAGGAAGTATTTCTTTGCACAACGCACTGTCAACCTGTGGAACTCCTTGCCAGGGGACGTTGTGAAGGTCAGAAGTATAACTGGGTTTAAAAAAGAACTAGATAAGTTCATGGAGGATAGGTCCCTCGATGGCTGTTATACAAAATGGTCAGGGACACAACCCCATGCTCTAGGTATCCCTAAATGTCTGACTGCCAGATGTTGGGACTGGAATACAGGGGATGGATCACTCAATAATTGCCCTGTTCTGTCCATTCCCTTTGAAGCACCTGGCACTGGCCACTGCAGGGAGACAGGATCCTGGGCTAGATGGACCAGTATCGCCATTCTTATGCTTTTCTTTAGTATGGCTTTGGTGCTCAGCCCTTTGCCAGATTGTCAGTCCCGTAAGTGTCAGGGACAAACTTCACTGACTGCTAAGGAAATACGCTGGCCCAAAGTAGTTGCATTTGCAAACTTTTTTATGTGTGGGAGAGAGAGAAAAGGGGTAGTAATAGTTCCTAAGCCAGTTGCCTGGGAGGGGAAGAAAAGGAGCATTTCTCAAAAAGGCCTGTTAACACTGCTCTGGTTGACAAGCAATGAGACATAGGAGGTAAAAGTCCTTTCTTTCCCCTTCCCAGTGCTGTGATTTAAAATGTTTGAGAACACACTTCAGTAGACAGAGAAGTAAAAGCCCCCAGTTGTCCCACAAGAATCTGCAAAGGCTGCATCCGAGTGAAGGGGTCACAGTGTGTTAATGCAGTCCATCATTTTGTAAGGAGCTCAGCATTCGTGTATGAGCCGTGTCAGTGTGTTGTCTGCACACTGTCTTTGCTGATCACAGTAATCGGGTCATAAGAGAAAGAGAAGTAATAGTGCGTCTCTTAGCAACCAACCCCAGGAGAAAGAGAAAATTACTCAAACCGACTATCCAGCCAGGGAAGTAGAAAGATGAAATGTTCTGAAAGTCTTCTGACAAGTGCTCAGGGACATAATTCTTTTATCTGTTAGTTCCAATGATATCAGGTTTTTACCTTCTTCCTGGTAAACTTTTTTTTTAATTAGGTTCAGAAAAATGGCAAAAACCCCTCGGAAACCCACAAAAAAAAGGTTTGAAAGAAAAATAAAAGTTAATAAAAGTTTTACATGATGTTTAATGGTGCCCCGTGGGGAAGGGGGAGCTGAACAGCTCAGGGGAATAGTGAAGGCTATATAAATAGATATAAAGGAGATATATAAAGGCTTCTGGTTCTAGACCACTGGTTTGAATCTGTCCCACGCCAGTACAAGCCAAGAGTTGTTGTTCTATCTGATGGCTGCTTGGTGGCCTGTGTGAAATCAGTTTGGCTGGTCTCCAGTCCAGACAACAGGTATTCACATCATTAAAGTCACCCATCTTATTCAGCACTAATTTGGCACTCTTGTTCACAACTCGGCAAAGAGCATAAAGACTGAGTCATGGAGGTCAAATGGCCCTCTCATCCTTAGTCCCCTTCCAAGTCAGAAGTGAAGGCCCCTTGCCAAGGTCTTGTACTGTGCTTGTTCTATGGACAATTCTGCTGGGCTGTCTATCTGGCCCATCAGCTCTGAATACATTTAAGCAGAAGAAAAGAAAGAAAAGCCTCTTTTGAAACATAGTTCCCTAATTTTTGGTGCCTTCATTTTTCAGTGCCCAACCTTAGACACATAGGGTCTGATTTCCAGAAGTGCTGAGCAGCCTTGCTCTAATTGCCTTTGGCACTTGTGAAAACGAGTTCCTGGGCACAGGAGATTAGAGACTGGAAAATTTGGCACAAAATTTCTAAGGATGCCTGGAATGACCCTAGATAAAATTAAAGCTTGAAATTAAGACTCTTGGGGTTGACATGGCAGATCTAAGCTTTTTTTTTTTTGGGGGGGGGGAGGGGGGAAATGAAGCTTGGTTGTTAGCACAGACATGGAAAACACAAACTTTAGTGGACAGTTTTATTGGATGGGTAGTTTGGCTTATATGATGGCTGGTCAATGGACAAGAATGAAGATATAAATATGGGTGAGTGCATAGGGTGATGTGACTATCTCATTTAGCATTTTAGTACACGTTGTAGCCATGTTATCCCCGGCCACCCAGTGCAGTTGGCTTTAATGGAGCTACTTTGGATTTTTACTGGTTGTAACTGAGATCAGAATCTGGATCCAATGTACATATAATATTTTTTAATTCAATCTCTGGGTAACTAGAGTAGGCGACGGGAGCCTGGAATGATGATCATAATAATCAAATGAGGGATTTATGTGTCACTCACAGTAAGATTAAAAAAACAACAACCGAGGAGTACTTGTGGTACCTTAGAGACTAACACATTTATTTGGGCATAAGCTTTTGTGGGCTAAAACCCACTTCATCGGATGCATGCAGTGGAAAATACAGTAGGAAGATATATATACACAGAGAACATGAAACAATGGGTGTTGCCATACCCACTGTAACGGGACTAATCAATTCAGGTGGGCTATTATCAGCAGGGGGAAAAAAAAAAACTTTTGTAGTGATAACCAGGATGGCCCAATAAGATAATAAGATCTTATATGTGTGTGTGGCATGCTTAAAGGGAGGGTTCCCAAAATGCTTTACCGATACATTGTGACTCTCTTTGCCCACCACTGGAATGCGGCCCCCTCTGCAATACAAGACGGTAAAGAGAAGGAGCAATTTTTAGGACAGTTCATGTGCTTGGCTTGGATAAGTGAGAACATAAATCCCTACCCTGAAGTCAATGGGGTGACTCCAGATTTAGAGCACTGTAGCGGAAATCAGAACATGGCTCTTGGAGGCTGTCGATCTGATTGTCCGTTCCTCTCGTGGAAAGCGCGGAAACAGTCATTTAGAACAAGATTCCATACTGTGTGGATGGAGCAAACAGGCTGAAGTGCCCCAGTCAGCTATTAATATCTGTGTGCTCACTGGGAGAGAGCTGCCAAAGTTTTCTAAGACTAGAATGCTTATCCTGGAAATAATCAGTGAAAAAATAGCACCTTGCTGCTGTCCAGAATTCATAGTTTAGGACTGGTGTCTGCTACTATCAGGAGCTGAAGGAACAATGTTAACCGGTACCCGTTCACAGCAAAAGCATCTTTCACTGTTTCACTGTCACCGTGTAGCAAAGAAGAAGAAAAAAGACACCTCTTAAAGTTTAGTAATTGAAGAGTTTCTTTGCTATTTTTGTGTGTGCCAGTAAGTGATGTTTCCTGGAAATTTTCACCCAAACCTATAAATACTGCCCCTGGGGCTTACAGCGGTGACTCAGTTTGGGAAGTCAAACCCTGTTCACTTCCTCAATGTTGCCAAGCAGGCACCATGTGTGGAATGAAGAACTTCTGCAAAATGGTTAATTCTGTATTGGTTTTAAAAACGGCAATAAAATGAAGCCTCTTCTCAAAAAGTTCAGCTCCTGCTGCTCAAGTGAATCTTCCTGTCGTGTTGTCCTGTGAATGTGCTGAGTCTATATAGACCTGAAGTGCAGTTCTGCTCTGAAAAAGTGACGGTAATAGGGCATCATGGTGTCCAACGATGTATTTTCTCTCAGTGACTCCGTGTTTAATGTCTCTGATTTTCTAACTGGCAGCCTTGAAAACTTAACTTGGTCTTGGAGATCTTTCCTCTTTGCACACAATCGCCTATGATGATGGGTCTGCAGGCCACGTTCTGCTCTCGGTTACACTATTGCACCAGCCTCCTTCCAGCTGTCCCCTCACTGATACCTCTCTGCAACCCTGTTGCCTTAACACAGATGTAACTGTGAAGGGATTTAGCAAACACTTCCACAGATGGTGCCTGAGAAGGAAACAAGCTCGTTTTCTTGGCTGTGTTGGCTCTGCCGAGCTAAAAGAAGAAAAAATGGCACTAAAAGCTTAGTTTGGGTGCAGACTTGTTGCATAGACAGAAAAAATCAAAGCACGATGTTGTGGGTAAGTATAGTGCAAATCCGATGAAGTTGTACAGCGTGGCTTGCAGGGCCTCACTCAACTTCAGCAGATAAGAGACCCACAGGTGCTACAGGTCGAATAGCTCCCCTCTCTTCTACTCACTTTTCTGAGAAGTGGCTATTCCCACCTCCCCCTCCCCCCCCCCCGTGCATTAGCATCATAATTAAATCCATAGATGCCATTATCTTTATTGTTTCAGTGGTGTTAACCATTCTCCGCTTAGCACTGTCTGCTGCAGTACTTGGAAGCTCCCGTTGCATTCTCCAGCTACTATGGAGAATGGTAACCGGGCAGTCGGGTGGATGTGAGCATTTATCTTTTTTTAGAGGCTTGAGAACTAAACCCAGCTGCATAAAAAGAATCAAGAGGTGAGCAGCACCACTCCGGAAGAACGGGGGGTTCTAAGAAGTGGATTCTCAGTTGGTGGCTAATTTCTCAAGGTTTCATGCCTCCGTGGGGAACAAGAGCCTTTGAAGACATTTGGAGAAATGACTGGTTTGGCTGGATATGAAACCTCCTAAATTGCTCTCAGCAAATAAACCGTTCTTGTTGGCGAAAATATTAAAATACAGCTTAGTCATCAGTCTGAAGCAAAGGTCCATGATGCATTGTCACAAGCTTGCTCTTTTCACCATGGCCACTGAGACTTCCCTAAAAATTGCTGTGGCAAACACATTTCAGCCCTGGTCATAGTGCACATTTTGAATATTACTAATTCATAATAAAGCATTCATCTGGGACTCCTGCTCTAAGTCAAAGTTTCATAGTACTCTCAGCTGTGGTTTCTCACATAGGTAGTCTATTAACCTATTGTTTACTGGTGTGCTAATAAATGCATTCCCATTTAGTGCTGTCTGCTTTGTCTGTGTGCCAGGGTGCCCTTGAAAATTAGCCTTTTTGTCTCAATGGGAATTTCTTCTTCTTTAAATACTTTACAGGCTGGTTACATTGTGTTTGCTTAATCTGTGACCACCCTAGCTATTCCCGGAGACCAGCACCTGATTGGTTTGTTGGACTTTCTCAAGAGAGAGGTTTCAGTGTAGCAGCCGTGTTAGTCTGTATTCGCAAAAAGAAAAGGAGGACTTGTGGCACCTTAGAGACTAACCAATTTATTTGAGCATAAGCTTTCGTGAGCTACAGCATCCAATGAAGTGAGCTGATGCATCCAATGAAGTGAGCTGTAGCTCACGAAAGCTTATGCTCAGATAAATTGGTTAGTCTCTAAGGTGCCACAAGTCCTCCTTTTCTTTTTTCAAGAGAGAGGGAGTGGCAAATGCCATATCTGAGCTCACGCTCTAGGACAGTAGGGGCCTCTGGAGCTGGGAGGGAAGATTCCATTTTTTAAACCCTGTTTTATGAGACGCAGACTCCGATTTTATGGGGGAAGCCTGGTAGTGAAAAGTTTCAAATGCTCTGAATTCCACCTGTGAAAGTGGAGGCAGAGGTCAAGCCTTTTGAAAAATCAGGGCCTAAATGTCAACTTCCTTGTGTTTGAAAGTGCAGTTTTGTGCATACTGTGTGTTAATAAGTCTGTATCAGCTGTGCCGAGTTCACAAGTTAAAAACAATGACAAAATACATCCAGCTGCCAGCCCCAAAATACCAGCCTGGGCTGTGAGAGACAGGCTGGGCTCCTTCTTTCTCACACATCATCACAAGGTTCTGCAGGCCACATCTCACGCTTAGTGGCACCTGTGCAAACCCATTGCCTTCAAATTAGCCCCCCAGCCCCCATGACGTTTCTTCAAGGGATTTGCATAGGTGCAACTGACTGGAACCTGAAAATAATTCACAGGTGGAATTCACAGCATTTTAACTAGCTGGCTGCAAATAATTCTGTTGGTGTTCTACAAAGCAGAATAGAATTCAGGTCACTGTCTTATCTAGGCTGGCACTGCAGAGTAAAAATCAGTAAAAAGAAAATACTTTAGTTAACTCAAGCCAGCTGCTGTGGGTATGATTTGGAATTCAGCCGGGGGGCGGGGGAGGGGAGGAGAGGGGGCAGATTGGTTGAGTATGAAGGTGCTTTAAAAGTTTTGTTTGGTTTCATATAGTTTTTGTATCCCTGTCAGATTTGGAACTTTTGGTCCCCAAAGATCTAATTATTTCACATCCCATGCATAAGCCCCAGCCTTGTCTTCACTAGGGGGAAAGAGTGTGTGTTCCTAATTCCAGTTGGCTAACATGAAGTAAAATGCTAGTGAGGACAAGCCAGTTCATAGTTACCACATTAGTTAGCAGGTCATGGTAAACTCTAGGATGCCCTTTGACTGGACCAGCTAATTCATGTGAATACTGCGAACTGCTTTGTATCCACTAAGATTTTACCTCATGTTAGCTAACTCGAGTTAGGAACACACCGTTTTCTTTTCCTGGTGAAGATGTGCTCTCAAGTCTCCTCTAGATAAGATAGAGAGCGTGGTGTTAGAATGTTAGCTAATGCAAATATGTAGGTGGAGAGACCCTGGGCTTTAACTCAGCTAGCTGGGAAATATATGTTGAGCTGGAAACACAAGAGGTTTACAGTGGTAATTAGAACATGTTAGGGAACACTTCCTAAAAACCCGGCTTTCAGCGCTAACCAAGAGAAACCCTAAGCTGCTTCTCATCGGCTTGACATTGTTCTGCATTAGCGAGACAAGGTGCGTGAGGTAATATCTTTTATTGGGGCCAACTTCTGTTGGTGAGAGAGATGAGCTTTTGAGCTTATACAGAGCTTTCCCTCAGGTCTGGGAAAGGTACTCAGTGTCACAGCTAAATACAAGGTCAAACAGATAGTTATGTGCTAACTACATATGGTAGACTATCTGTTTGGTTTTGTATTTAGTGGTGATGCACTGAGTCCCTTTCCCAGATCTGAAGAAGATCTCTGTGCAACTCGAAAGCTTGTCTCTCTCACCAACAGAAGTCAGTCCCATGAAAGATATTCCGTCCCCCACGTTGTCTCTCTAATATCCTGGGACTGACACAGCTACAGCAATTGTTCTTCATTGGCAACTATATCTGATAAGCCTGGTGCTGCTTCTCCTATTGCATTGACACATTGTCTGTTACATAGAATGTGCCATTTATCTCTCCATGAAACTGCAAGGAAACACCCTTGGGTGGAATCAGCTGATCATTGTCATGGTGGTACTTGTCATCCAAACAAATTCATAACATTTTTAACAGTCCTTCTGCTCTGGGGGAGAGGGAAAAAAAGAGAAACTTTAAAGAAGGGAGTCACCTCATTTGTGAGGTTTTGTTTTGTTTTTTGTTTTTTTTTACTTTGAAGGAAGTCAAGCTGATGAAAACCATCATATTACCAAAGCCCAAGTGGTTCTGAGAACATTTAAAACAAGGATGACTAGAAATGACCATGACCTTTCTGTCATGGAGTGAACTTTGAGTGTATTCCCCCTTTGGCATTTCTAATGATAGACTTTCCATCTGGTCTTCTCTTAAAAGCTAAGATACAGCTTGTGTTTTTTTCACGTTAAAATTATGCATACTTTAAAATTAAGTCTCCTGATTTTTGCACTTAAGGGAGAAGCAGTTGAAAGAATTATTTTTATTTTAGCAACTCTATTCGCTGTCTGTAAGGGCTGATTCCCTTAGGCCCAAGTAACTAAAATGACCTATAATTTTGGGTGCCCCAATTTTGGGGGGCTGAGCTTCGGACACCTACCATCTTTGTGGAGAATTTCCAAAGTTCTAACTGCACCTGAAGTCAGTGGCACCTGGGGTGCTCCCCTGTCGAGGGCATGATCACGGTTTGTATTAATTATCATCTGATAGGGGTGTTTGATAATGCATGGCCAGTCCTGTAAGTATGTGAAATGATTTACTGCTGGAACTGCGTAGGGTCTGGTTGCCCTCACATCAGTTTGACGCTAGCCTATCTAGAGGAGACTTGAATTTGACGCTGATGTGAGGCAATGCAGAATTGAGCCCCTGGAATCTACCAGAAGGCAAGTTAAGAAAATCAGGGAACCCCTGCTACGTACCATACATAGTACTTGGGACCGGTTTCAGCAACGCATTTGAAGTCCATGCTTACATGCATCCCTATTTAGCAAAGCGTTTAGGTATGTGCTTATATATTGGAGCCATGCTGCATACAGGTAAAGCATTTCTTGGTGTCATGCTTTACAAATCTCCAGAATGCGAGGTTTGTATCCCTCTGTCCCTGGTAAAGTGTTTATTGTCATTATTCGGCCTTTTCTTTTTCTCTTGAGTCCTACAGAAACGTGTATGGACGGGGAGGACGTAGCTTCTGTCGTCATGACTTAGTGCCCCCTTTATTACCAATTAAATGTCCATTCGTCAAATACTGTTCTTGCGGGAACACTAGAAAGAACCTGATAGTGAGCCAGTGTCTCTGTGAATAACAGTATATGGAGAGGGGGCCCGCATTTATTTCTGTTCGGACATCGGCATACAGAGCACAGCAATTATTTTGCTGGGCTCGTGGCACGAAGTTATTCTGCTGAGTGCAGTAACGTTTCTACTGCAGTTTAATGACCCAAATCATTAAAATGGTGCAGGAGGGAGAGAATATAATATGGAGCCTTGCAGATGGGAATAACTGTCACACATAAGAGCTTTTCTCTTTATAAAGCTGCTTTTTCTCTTTGGCGCATCTTAGGGCAAGGAAATCTGATTGTGTAAAAGCGAGTTTGATCTGGTTAGTAGTACATTTGAGTGCCTGAAAGCCAAGTACTTTATTCATGAGGCAGTTTGAGTCCTCCCGCCTACCGTAGCTTAAGGAAGGTTTTGTTAGGATGTACTCCCCAAAATGGGTATGTTATTGGCTGGCTAGTCCTTTAAGGGGATTCAGGCTCAGCCTGGCTTGTGGCCTAGTTATTAACTCCCAGCTGATCCTGATCTGGACTCAGTGACAGTTAGTGATCCCAGGGAGGCCTGTGTAGAGATGGAAGAGAACTGAGTGAAGTGGGAGACCCAGGAGAAAGGAGCATGGTGAGTTCCCTCTCTCTGCAAAGCGCCTGGGGAGAGCAGGCTGAAGAGAATCTACATGGGAGATAAGGAGTAGGGAGGTCCCTGGGAGAAGCTGCCATGTTCTGTAGCAAGGGGAAGCAGTGGGGGAAACCTGCCGGGAAGAAGCCCTGGGAAGCAGTGCTCAGCCAAAGGAGTAAAGAACATCTATCTCTTCAGCCCCCAGGAGTAGGGGCGAAAAACAGGGAACATCCATGTAACCTGCGAGGTGCAGAAAGATCTTCCGTTTGGATATAGGTATGGATTCTTTAGTTGGATTTTATCAGCCCAGAATGGAAATGGAAAGAGGTGACCTGGCTGGAGGGCTAGGCTGCAGAAGACATGGCCAGAGACAGGCCATTGTAGGGCCAAAGAAGTGGTCAGCAGGAGTCACTGGAGATGAAGACTCTTGCAGCGCCACCCTCTGATGCCAGGGGGCGCTGCAGCGGTGAGTGGAACGGCTTGCTGGGAGGAATATAGTCATTTAAAATAAGTTTCCAGTGGCTTGTTTTGCTATTCACAGAATCACAGAGTTTGGGATGGTCCATCCATCTCACTGACCATTCAGGATTCCTTTCCACGAGCCCTTTCTTCTAGGCTAGTGTTAAGTACCCCTGCGTGATGGGCCTTCTGTCACCTCCTTGGGAGACATCTCCATAATCTAATACAACTCATGGTCAAGACATTTTCATCTGCATTTCCCCTTTCTTAATTTAACCCAATTTATTCCTGGGTTTTGGCTCCTTCTAGAATTCTAAATAATTCCATGCTTTGCACTTGCAGCCCCAGATATAAATTAGCAGTTCCCATGCTCTCCCTAATGGTTGCTTGTTAGTGCTGTATGTATTTAGCTCTTTTAACTTTCCCCCATAAATCAGTCCCTCCTGCTCCCTTGCCATTCTTATTGTTCTTCTCTAAGCTCCTTCTAACTTGCTGATGCATTTCTGGAACCGAGGTGCTCAGAACAGACGGCGGTATTTGAGGTGCAGTTTCACCAAAACCATGCACAGAGAGGCAGCTGTTCCACCGGATATAAGATGAGAATAGCGAACACACAGCCAAATTCATCCCTTGTGTAATTCAGTTAGTGGAATTGATTACACCTGGGATGAATTTAGGTCATCATGGGCCAGATTCTTCATTCATCCTGAGCTAGTCACGCTGTAAGAGTAGTGGGGAGGTGGCGAGGGGTAAAGGTGGCTTTAAGCATCCCTGTGTTCTGGAGCTAACCTCTGACGTAAGCTAACAGAGCCTCTGGGCTGTCTGAACTTCTGTTAGGCTGCAGTGGGTCCTAAGGGCCTGTTCTGCAATGGAAAATAGCTTGTACATAGCCGTGCTCCCGTCACACCCATTTGCCCGCCAGCATGCCCTGTGCTAGGAACTGTGAGGGAAGGCAGTGTTCAGCCTTCTGCAGCCTCTGTGCGTGGAATGGAATACTCCATGTACTGCGGGTATTCCTCCAGCTTGTAGCCCTTTTATGTTGCCTGAGTGGGAAGCAAGATCCAGCCCAAAGTTTGCCTCATCTTAAGGCGGGGTGGTGGAGAAGTGCAAAAATATTTTAGTTGACTTCTCTGTGACTTGCACAAATGCTGACGTGGGTAGGAACTGCAGCAGGCATAGCTAAGTAGAGCTGTTTTAGGCAAACACTTGCAAGTAAAAATAAAATAAAATTGTACCAGTATAAGGAACTTTGCCAGGAATCCTGCCTAAGCTGCAGAGTAGATAAATGAAGGGAAACTTTTTATAAAGGCTAAATGGTGTATGGGCATGAAAAATTCAGCAGGGAATTTAAGCCATTTCTAAACCGCATGAAACATTAAACAGTTCAGTCAAGAATAGCTTGAAAATGGCGTGCATCCTCCCAGACTTTAAACAGGTGTCTAATTTTTCTCCTGTAAAATGTTAAATGTACAGCATTAAGGATCAAAAATCTTTTTATTTTTTTCTTTCTAATCATGAAGCCTAGACCACTGCTTGGAAAGATCGACTGGTCTACTCACTGCACCCCTTTGCATCCATCTTTCTCAGATGATTTTAGCAGCCAGTGACTCAAGAATCACTGGAGTAGAGATTAATACTTTAATTATACCATGAGAACTGGGATTCCAAGTTCTGAGATTGTATAAAGCATTGGTTTCTAGCCTGAACAGATCTCAAAATAGCCCTTTAAATCCATTCGAATTCAAGATGTTCATCTTGTCAAGCAAGATTTTAGTCACAAGGATGTGATTTGATATCTTGTGACCTGCCAAGGGTAGAGACTAAATCTTCGTATCACTTGAAAGCTGAGAATCCTGTTTTTCAAACTATATTGAGCATCCATTTCCAGGCCTGGTAGATCATAAGATACTGGGTGTTAAAGCTGTGTCAAGCCGAAATTCGCCTGTCAGTGTAAAAGTGCTTCCTTTGCACTTGGTCCAAGAATGAATGAATACTGGCAAATTCAAGATTCATGTCTCAAGTACATTCTGGATTCCCCACTACATCTATGCAGGCAAGGTTACAGTAATGCATGATGTTTCTTCTTTAATCTAAGCGGCAACGGTGGTCCTCACCACGGCATATCAGTGTCGAAGGGAAATGGCAAATGCGATCGTTTTAAACCAGCTAGGGAGCAGCTTTGCCTTCTGAGTCAGCTTGTGATGACCTGATGTATGCATTAATGATGATGCATTGGTATTGGAGATGGCTGAAGCTTGGGGGGTTGGTTTTGCAAAAGCCTCCACAGTTGAGTTTGGTTTAGTGAAACCAAGACGTGGAGTTGTATGGGGGTAAATCCCATTCTCTTCAAGCCTCTAATATTTGGGGAGATTTGGATAGCTCCAGTTTTAGTTCGTATCCAAAATACAGCCTCAATATGGAGCAACATCATTAGTCATAAATGCAATATCATAATGAAAGTTTCAGCATCCTCTCTGCCTTCTGCCCCACCCTTTCTCGCTGCTGATAGAATAAGAATTGGGTTTTTCTCTTCTTCCCTCAACCTCTTCTGGCTGATGAGAGGAAATTGGGGTCCCCCTCCAACTGCACCTTCTTATAGCATCCTGAACAAAGGGAAATGTGGAAGGAGGGGAGATGGGCCTTTCTTTTTCCCATCCTTCCAGGTATGTTTCTTTGGTGAGCCCTCACCACCTAGACTGTTAAGCATTAATTTGCACTTGCTGCCTCAGGTAGCCTTCAGAAGCTCTAGGAGAATGTGACTAGAGACGATTAAAATATTTTTTCAACAAAAGAGGGCTTTTCATCCAAAACCAAAATTTTGGCTGAAAATGCTCATTTTGTTTGAATTTTCTCATCAGAAAACCAGAATCCAAAAAAGGTATTTTCTTTTAAAAGTTGTTTTTGATTAAGCCAGGCATTTTCACCGAAAACTGAAAAACAAAATCATATATTTTCTGCAACAAGAACAAAAAGGCATTTTTAGACCAGCTCCCAGTGTGACATATTTAGTATAATGGTCACCATTAAAGCCACGGCAGTGCTGCTAGATTCTAATGCCCTTACTCATGACCAGTAGCATCTTCTTGCCTGCCAAGTGTCACTGGCTTCAGTGGAACTGCTTGTTTGAGTAACTGCTCCCAAAGGTGCAAAAGCTTCATAAAATCTGGACCCAAGTAATTAACATTGCCATGTGCTTAGTACAGGGAATACAGGGTGAAATCCACCACTGGGCAGAAGGCCAGCACAGGTACCACATAGGTACCATTTAAGTCCCACTTATGCCCTCAAAATAGGGCCTTTTCCTGCTGTGAACTTTGCTCTGAATTTCATTAACATCGTGGGTCTGATTCTCACTTACACTCAGTCGCGTTTACATTGCTCTGTCGAACACACTCACTTTAAGGCTCCTCACGCTGCCAGAGGGATGTAAAGGTGTCCTAGTGTAAATGAGAATCAGGCTCTAATTCACTGAAACTCCCTGTGCCACAGTTTGCTTACATGTAAAATGGGGATAAGAATATGCATGTACCGCCTTCACGTACTCAAGATCCTCAGATGGAAGGTGCTAAAGAAATGCAAAGTGTGATCACAAGCCATTGCCTCCCTGGTATCCAGCTAATATTCAAAGATTTCCCAGCATTCTGGACAGTGTCTTGTTTTTCTGTTTGTAGTTCTCCAAGCCCAGATTGCAGAGGAGGAAGTGAGCACCCCTTCTTGTTGATGTGTCCCATTGCAGATGAGTTGTGTAGCAAATACAGATGCTCCTTTGGAAAGTTCAAACTAGGGGTTGTGAATGAAATTTGTCCCTGTGCAGAGAAGACCTTTGTATGTTTTTGTCCCACTTCAGTACTACATAGACCTTGTGCAGCATCTCTGCAAGTGCATGGATTTGACCCAGTCTGAAGACACCTACATTTTGTATTTGACCTAATAACAAATATCTTTATTCAGTCCGCATTTAGTTAGAATGTATGTGCTGTTTCTAGTAAGCATAATCTGCTTGGAATTTGTGTCTACGCGTAAAACAACAACACACAAACCATCAATGGAGAGTAAATTATCTACTTTGAAAGATGAAAAAATACAAAAGGATTTCTATTTATCCAACATTTGGGTTTTTCATCTGAAAATGTCCTCTGGGATTAAGGAGGTAATTTGATTTATTATTAGACTATCACACAGACAATAATCAAAAGCAAGCTCTTTTATATTCAAAAGAAAATCTAGTTAATTTTTCCATTCCCTAGTAGTGTTTATCGGCAAAATGAAGAATTGGATGCTAATTGCAATAGAAGGAAGGAAGCTGTCACTGTTTCTGCAGCTGAAAACAGTAAACTATGTGAATCTGATAAAGACACAAGTTCTGCTTTAATCTTTTAATGTGACTGTTTATAGGTATTACATGGAATGCTTCTTGGGGAAAGGAACTAAACAAGCCAATTTGAAACTCGGTCTCCCACCTCTTTGATCGGTTGAGCTGTAAAGCCTATTTGCCTGTTGTTGTATTTCCAATTTGGTGGCTTTGTTCTAATATATCAAACTACCAGCAGAAGATTATGTGAGGAAAGTATTTTGCAAAGGTTAACCCTTCACTCAAGGAACATTTAGGCAACAGTGATAGATTTAGTTGATGAGGATTGATCTAAGCCCATCAGACCCATTTGATTTACCATAACCAGGCAGATTGGAATTGAACTTGGTAATGGGGGAAAAAATGCAAATAAGCGTTTGAACAGATCAATGCCATCTTAAAAATGGTTAGCTGCAGCATCTAACTCTTCAGGAAGTCTCTTGACAATAAAAACAACTCTGGAAGCCTGCCGTGATCTTTGCATGATGTGTGGAATGTTTTGTGCTTCATCGCTGAGCAGAAAGAGGTTGCCTGGCTTGGGGTTCATGTTAACAGGCTAGCATTTCATTGATACAAACACCCCCTACCCTAGGGGCAGAAAGTTGACTCACTCTATCTTAAAGGCCAAGAAACAGATTGTGTCTTGGCTTTTTGTTTTTAATGCCAGGTGATAAACGGATTTTATACTCTTAGCAGTCGCCAAAGGTTTAATCCAGTGGCATAACTCGTTTTCCCAACTGTGTCACAACAGTCTTCTCTAATAAATGAATGCGTGTGTCAACTCTTGTCAAGAGCACTTAGCAGTGAACAATGAATTTAACAGCACAAGCCAATAAACAAATAGATAACCCATTTCAGTTTTGTCTGAGCAAAACAGTGCTCCATGGTTGAGTTGCTTCCTGGACCTCTCATTCTTTCTATTCAGGAGAGAAGATTATGCATGTGAATGCAATGTATGGTTTCTTTTCAAAGTCAATAATTTGCTTTTGTGACGAGATTCTCCCTCCCCATCCCACCCTGAATGGTTTATGCAGAAAATTCTCCGTCTTGACGGCCTGTTTGTGTTGGTTTTTAACATTTGACAATTATTTTTATCTTCCTTGTTTACACTGCAGTACCACCTCAGAGCCTCTCTCATTGTGCTGGGCACTGTACAGACCCAGAGTAAGGGACAGTCCTTGTCTCGAAGAGTTTACGCATGTAAATAGACAGGACAGCCAGGTGGGAGGGAGGAAGGAAGGAAGGAAGGGTGTCCCCGTTTTACAGGTGGAGAACGAAAGCACAAAGAGGTTAAATAACTTGTCCAAGGTCACAAAGGAAGTCTCTGAGAGAACCAGCGATTAAGCATAGAGCTCGAGTTAACCTCAAGACCATCCATCCTTCCTCCATGTATTTTAAGATCGATTGATTTAACATTTTAAAAGGTGGAAGCATATTTTTTGTATTCTCTCTCCCTCGGCTGTATTAAACTGCAGGTCAGAAAACTAATTTGATAAAGCTGACCTATAATAAAAATAATGACAGCACTTGTCTCTTTCTTATGGCAGTATAAATTTGCAGTAACTTCACGATAGTCGGTTGAGTTACCCGAGTGTCAGACTGGCTGTGAGAGGAGAATTTACATTGGCTTTTCACCTGTGGATCACCAAACACTTGGCCCAGGTGAATAAATATAGTCATCTCTGTTGTAGAGAGAGTATAAATGACACACACACAGGTCAAGGGTCTCGTCCAAGGTCGTACAGAAAAGCAGTTTTGAATCAGAAATATTATCTATAGAATCATAGAATCATAGAATATCAGGGTTGGAAGGGACCCCTGAAGGTCATCTAGTCCAACCCCCTGCTCGAAGCAGGACCAATTCCCAGTTAAATCATCCCAGCCAGGGCTTTGTCAAGCCTGACCTTAAAAACTTCCAAGGAAGGAGATTCCACCACCTCCCTAGGCAACGCATTCCAGTGTTTCACCACCCTCTTAGTGAAAAAGTTTTTCCTAATATCCAATCTAAACCTCCCCCACTGCAACTTGAGGCCATTACTCCTCGTTCTGTCATCTGCTACCATTGAGAACAGTCTAGAGCCATCCTCTTTGGAACCCCCTTTCAGGTAGTTGAAAGCAGCTATCAAATCCCCCCTCATTCTTCTCTTCTGCAGGCTAAACAATCCCAGCTCCCTCAGCCTCTCCTCATAAGTCATGTGTTCTAGACCCCTAATCATTTTTGTTGCCCTTTGCTGGACTCTCTCCAATTTATCCACATCCTTCTTGTAGTGTGGGGCCCAAAACTGGACACAGTACTCCAGATGAGGCCTCACCAATGTCGAATAGAGGGGGACGATCACGTCCCTCGATCTGCTCGCTATGCCCCTACTTATACATCCCAAAATGCCATTGGCCTTCTTGGCAACAAGGGCACACTGCTGACTCATATCCAGCTTCTCGTCCACTGTCACCCCTAGGTCCTTTTCCGCAGAACTGCTGCCTAGCCATTCGGTCCCTAGTCTGTAGCGGTGCATTGGATTCTTCCGTCCTAAGTGCAGGACCCTGCACTTATCCTTATTGAACCTCATCAGATTTCTTTTGGCCCAATCCTCCAATTTGTCTAGGTCCTTCTGTATCCCATACTCCGCTGAGTACAGATACCTTCTTGTACTGTATTGCAGTGATCTGCTTTATGTCAGCTTCTGGGAGAAATTCTATGGCCTTTGTACATGGGGGTCAGGCTTAAATGGTCACAGCAGCCTTAGGAATATGTGAACCTATGGATCCCCCGGTCCATCCTCTTCCTTCATGGGCCATGAGGAGCACAGGAATGCTGGCATTGACTTCAGCGTGCTCATAACACTTGCAGTTCTGCCTTAAGACAATGACTATAATCAAATCCCATGCTTCAGGGCTTTAGCTGCTGACCTGCAGGGGCAGGAAGGATCTTTCCCCCCTGATGCACAATTAGCCCAGGATATTGTGGGCTTTCTTTTTCTCCTCCTTCCTCTGAAGCATCAGTGATTGGCCACAGCTGGAGATGGGACACCAGATGGGGTGAGCCAGTGCTCTGAGGTGGTCTAGAGAATCCTTCTCCTTAGATGCTTGGCTGATGAGTCTTGTTTATATACTCAGGGTCAAACTCCATTTCCAGATTTGGGATCAGGAAGAAATTTTCCCCCAGGTCAGATTGGCAGGGACCATGCGCGGGAGTGGTTGGCTTCCTCCGCAGACTGAAGCTTGGATCTCCTACTCCTGCTCTTAGTAGGATCATCTGGGCATATCCCACCGAATCAGTTCTGTACCAGTGCAGGCTTTAGTGACCCTGTGCCCGCTCCTATTCTCTGCCTCTGACACACAGTGGCTTCTTCTCTTGAGGTCTAAAATGCTTCATTCTAACTAAGCTCAGTACTGGGGTATCTGGGTGAAATTTAATGGTCAGTGGTGTACAGGAGGCTCAGACTAGATGATCTCAGGGTCCCTTTTGGCCTTAAATTCTATGAAACTGTAATGGCATCTACTGTCAGGGTAAGTCAGAGATGCTGATGATGTGATGGGTCGTCTGCCAGCCAGCCTTGGACATTAACCAGGTGCAGCTGAAGAGGACTGGTGTTCCCCATATAGCGAAGCGGCCATTAAGGATTAGAGAGCGCAGAGGGGTGCCCGGATAGCAGGAAGGGGAGTGTCCTCAGAAGGGCCTGGAGAGGAGACTGTGGGGCCTGAGGGACTCCTGGGACCAGAGGCCGGGATGCGGGCTCCTGGAGAAACCTGACCAGACTTGGAGCCTTTGTTGTGTGGACTTTAAGCTGTGGGAGCTTTGAACGAGGGCCCAGGGTGAGGGCCTTATGGACTGTTTGTGGGGACTGAAACCTTATTAAAGGGGACATTAGATTAGCTTTGTTTTGGCTTCTCCTGGCCCAGATCTGATAATGGGGACGTGCTGATGCCCAATCAGGGAATTAAGGTTGGGCACACCCGTGGCACTGCCCCGGGCCTCAAGGGGGCATGCGGGGATGACACGCCCGTTTGACAGGTGGCGATTTTACTTGACATTTGGTGCAGGACGTCTTCAAAGTGCTCTACAAACACGAGCTAATTAATGATGGGGGTCTCATGAAATTACCGGGGATTTCAGGCGAGAGCTTGTCCGTATGGGACTTCCAGCTCAGCAAGGATTGAGGAGGCAGCTGAGTTTCTTCATGCTTAGGGGAACTGAATCTTTGACCCTTAACTGTGTGCTAACCACTGCCTTTCCTGGAGTGTGGAGGAGAATTGGGAAGGTCTAACATTAATCTGGGAGCCTGAGGTTTTCTGCATCAGTGACCACAGGTGGAAAAGAGATTTGCACTTCATACACCGGTGGTGATTTTAAGTGAGGTGGCACCCCGGGGGGGAAGCCGTCCCAGGAGTATCCTGTCATGTTAAGTGAGAGGCAAATCATCTTGGCTTGTTCAGGTTAAAGGTAAAATATAGGAAAGGTGGACTGGAGGCTCAGCGGCAGAATAGCTGTGCCTGTGAAAGCTTTTGCAACTGGAGGCTGGATTCTGACCTCAGTTACACCAGAGTAAATCTGGAGTGATTTCAGGGGAGCTACTCCAGGGTTACACTCATGTACCAGATCAGAATCCCACCTAAGGGTTCAGAGGGATGCTAACTATAGGTGTGGTGGGCTGGGGTCGGCGAGGAGAAGGAGAATTGTTTTTTTTTATTGCAGCAGAATCTCGGGTAGCTGGGTCAGCAGTGGTGATAACGAAGTTTCAGAAGCAGGAGGCTAAACTGATGTGGTACATGGTGCGTCTATAGATTGGTTTTCCATGCAGTAAACAAAAATACCAGATGATTGTTGACGTGTGCTTTTTTATTTGAATAGAATATTTTAACCAGCACTCGCGATTCATAGTCTTGAACTGTAGGGGACTAATGTTCCCGTTCTCCAGCTGGGAGAAACTAATTCACCATCTTGTGTTGTAAACACTCACTCATTTTAACTGATTATACCTCCAATGTTCTTCAAACCACTAAAATTACTAATTGCTATTCCTTACACATCGGAGAGTGAATCCTGAATAATTAACCCCAAATAAAATTAGATGAATTGGCCCTTTTAATTAGAATCCCTGCTGCTGTTTGTTCTGAGCTTCCTTTTCTTACTGTTAAGAGATTTTTAGAATAATTAAAACTGCTTAAGTCTTAAACAGCCAGTGACCTTTTAATACAATGTAAATCCATAAAAGCAATATTTCAGCTAACAGGTGGTGCAGTAAATTTTTAGTGCAACTATCTGACAGAGTCAATGTTCCTTTTTTAAATGCTGAGAGTGAAATTAGCCAGTTGTTTTTAGCTGCTTATTAATACAGTAGCTGATTAGCAAATGTAGTTAACATGGGAAGATTAACAGCTGGTAAAGAGCATGGGAGTCTAAAGAGTGATTCTGGTAGGTATGTTAGTTTAACATACTAATCGCAGGCCGAATTGGCATGTTTAGGTAGATCATGCAAATCATATGCAGTCATGTGACTGTTTTGAGTGTATAAATGACTGTTGGTCGGTTTCTTTCTACAATGCTATTTTGGTTCCTTAAACATTGTCCTGGTCAAATAACATACATTAAAAAACAGCAGCAGCAACAAAAATTCTATAGATAAATGCCCTGTCATAAGGCATGACCTCCCTGTAGCACGCCCTACTGGGCGAGTGTGACACTATTAGTGCTCCCTTCCTCAGTTTCCTTTCTGAGGTGGGAGGGTGTCTTGGCTCTCCGTGCCCCCATCTGTGCTGGAAAAGTGGCTTAGTCCTCTGACCAAGTCACAAACAAACCTAATCCCTTCCCGGGTAGCAAGAGTCCAAACTACAGAGTCCTAACAACAGCAACAAAGATTCTTCTGCCCCTCAAGGATTCTCTTCAGCCCATCCCCTGAGCCCTGTTTCTAGCCCCTATCCAGGCCACATTTGAGAGTTTCTCCCTGAGCCATTATAGAACTCTCAGCCCCCAAGCAGGTTCCCTTGGAGTACCCCACTTCTTGCACACTCTGGCTTAGTGCTTTCCACCGGAGCCTTCCCACTCCTGTGGTTCCAACTGCAGGCTGATCTCTGTCCTTGTATAAGGCCCAGGGCCCATTAAGGTGTCACCTGACCATCTTAGCCCTGGAAAGCAGTTAATTAATTATGGCACAGGTGTGGCTGGCCCATCTTCCCTTCAAGGAGCCAGTGATCCTGTGACTTGTTTATACTGGGAAATTTGATGGTTAATAGGATTGAAAATAGGATACAGAGTCACACCAGAAGGTCACTGATTCAAATCCAGAACAACGCATGTGTATAAAGACACAGCAGTACCACTGCTGTGAGCTGTAGGGTTTGTCTGCTGTTAATAATACTGTAGATCATTACAGTAGTGAGGTGCTTTCAACCTGTTACTATAGAATAAAGGTGTGTGTGTCTGAGAGAGAGCTTAGTAGTGGTCAAGAGTCAGTACGCTCTGAAGGTTCTCTGACTGATGTGAAATGAATTAGGGGTCTCAATGTAAGGGCTGGTACATAAGTGACCACATTCCTGTTATGTTCGTGGTATACCCAGAGAGAAGTTAGATAATAACAAACAATACTTGTGCTGAAAGGTTGCAAAGTAACACAGATTTATTTTTTAGAATTCAGAACAATAATACACAAGGACCCCAAATCAGAGAGAGACAAAGCAGACTGCTTCCTAAGATAGAGAGGCACAATTGGCGCCACGTTGCTGTAGTCTGTCTGTTTTCAGACTGACTCTAATTGCTTGCTTCCCCACAGAGTCCCTTAGCCTGCAGACAGGACCAGGAAAACTCTCTCTCTCTCTCTCTCTCTCTCTCTCTCCCCCTCCGTGATAGCTTGCAATTTCCAGCCACAGTTATAAAAACCACCATAACAGACTGCCACAAAATGGTCATTGGCTCTTTGTTTGACCTTTTTGGCAGAGGCTAAGGGCTTGGCATTGGAGCCTGCATTATCCCCTCGTTCTCATCCTTAGATATGATCCGTTCAGAGCTGAAGCACATGGGGAGGGGGGCGGGAGGAGCCAGCAGGGAGCAATCTTGTTCTGCCATTGCCCTTAGTCTTTCTGTTCTGAGAATAAGCAGAAGAGGTTTTTTCTCCGGATATTTCTAACCCGCACTAAACCGACTTCAGAATTAGAAGTACTCATGATAATAGGAGACTAATGGAAAAACATCTAGTCCTGTAGTTTTCCGATGTCAGCCAGCGATCTGGGCACACGAGCATGAATCTTGTTTTGCTGGTTGATTTATTTCAGTAAGAAGTTATTGCTTGTTCCAGAAAAGATGTTTTGTTTTAATTTTTCAAACAACCTGTTCTGACCAGGCAAGTGGACCTTTACATGTGTCTGGAAATTACCAAGCTGTGATTCCTTCCCAGGTCTGGAATCGCATGGTAACAGTTGTGTTAGTCAGTGGAGGCCATTTGCTTTGATGCACTTCGATTCCCGATTGGCAGCCAGATTCCCCTTGAAAACACTGGAGCAGTTTTTATAGGCCCGATCCTGCAAATGCTCATAGCGAAGCACAGTGTTTACAGCCAGCAGCACCTGATAGGATTCACTGTGTTTGCGGGGATGGGCTGTGAGTGAGAGAGGAGTCTGATATGCTAATACTTTATATATCGCAACTTGGCACCCACTTGGAGGTCTTTTGAGCACCCAATGGCACAAATCCAAATATTCCCAGGAAGTTTAATGCCGCCTTTCTCATTTCAGGTGTGTATTCTTTGGGTTTATGTTTGGCAAGTACGCTAATAAAATGTCTAAACTTCTTTTTTAAAACATACTAGAAAAGAATAAAAGCCTATTTTACTGAAACATACAGAATTACTTCCATGGCAATTAGTAGGCTTGGCAGAATTCGATTTAAAATTTGTTAAATTTCGACTGAGATCCATGTTTACTTTTTACGCAATTTTTTCTTCAATTTTTATCTATTTTTTCAGGGGCATGAAATTATGTGGTGGGGAGGGGTCAACATCACATGTCAAAATATACAAAGTAAATCTTCTTAAATCAAACTCTTTTAAGTTCTCAAGTAGCGTTTTTCTTACTTTGCCTCTCTGTAAATGTCGATGATGGTGGAAAGAAATATTTTTTTGTGGGTTTGGAAATGTGTGTACAGTGAAATCAATGTTTACCAACATGTACTAGTGCAAACCTAGTCCTTCCAAGCCTAGCAATAAGGGTAAGGATTTGTGGATGGCTGTCAGGGATCTGAAATGAAGCCAGGAGGTATATATAAAAAAGCCTTATGTCATCATGATGAATGATGATTCAGGTACAAAGAGTGGGCTTGTGGTTAAAGCACTGGATGGAATTCTCCTGGCTCTGCCATAGATTTCCAGTGTAATCTTGAGCAAATCACTTAGCTCCTTTCTGCTCCAGTTATCCCCTCTGTACAGACATGGGGGAGGGACATAGCAGTGCTTTAAGCACCAGGGCTCTTTGCCAGAGAATGTCAAGGTATGTCCATTGAGATATCACAGGATCGGGCCTGCCTGGCAACTGCTGCTGAGCGCTCCTTCAGGAGTGTGGGGGACAAGAAAGAGATGAGCTTGGTGGTTGAAAGAGGGGGTGTAAACAGACACAGCGTGAGTCTACATATCGCACAGAGGGAGATACGTAGGCATGATTTCAGCGCACTTAGCTTTGTCACATCTGGAAATAAAATGGAGATGATGCTTTGGTGTAACAGAGTGCCATACGGTGACTCGCACGGTTATCAGCTGTGGGAACCCAGCAGCAAGAAGCTGACAGTGTGGTTCCTTCTCTCCAAGGGAGAGAAGGGAGGTGAGAGTGCCTGTCGGGGAAAAATGTCTCGGGCTTGGAAGAGACAGGTTCTGCAGGCGGATCAGCCGAGTTTGGGGAAGAGGCTTGGGCTTGAATTCATTGTAAACTAAACTGCAGGTGGAGGGTTTATTTGACTGTGACTGTGAGCTAGAAGTGGAAGCTGAGAGGCATCCAGCATGGTCCAAACCCAAAGAAGAGCGATTCTGTGACCGGCGTGACAGAAGAGAGCCTGCAACAGAGGCGCACTCTACTCCACTGTCCGAAATACGGGGGCGGGGAGAGCAAGGAAAAGATTTCTGCAAAACTCTCGGGAATCGTAAGAGATTTCTCATCGAAAAGTGTTGAGGGGAACTGTGTCCGACGCTGGGAGAAAGGGACAGCGTTGCTGTCAGCCGGGAGTGCTGGACTCAATGCAGGAATCCCTCAGTGACTTTTTCTGCGTCAAGTAGAAGATCAAACTGTGAGTGGTCATAATGGACCTTTCTGGCCTTAAAATCTATGGGGCAGATCCTCAGCCAGTATAAACTGGCATAGCTCCATTGACAATTAACACCAGCTAAGGATCTGCTCCAGTGAATCTATGTAGCAAGTTGCTAGTGCCACCAGACCAGGAATGGACACTGGTGTTAAATGGACATGGGCTCAAACCCCGGACACAGGCCGCGGTGCTGTCCCAGAGTTGACTGTGCCCCTTCTGACACATGTTGGCAACGCTTGTGTGTCTTGTCATGCCTCTTTGAACTCTGAGAGGACTTTGTTTAGAGGCAGCTGGGAGTGCCACCTAAGGTTAGTGTGTCTGGTTGGTTGATTCTCCCACAGGGAAACAAGGCAGTCTGGGCCTCTATTCTGCTTCTTTGCAAACTTCGGCCTGGGCAGGGCGAGTCCTTGCCTGGTGCACAGCAGGGTGTGCCTTGTTGGTGGAGCAGAAGCTATGCATGGGGCACCAGACGGATTAAGCACTAGGAGCCAGGCTGGGTAAGGAATGGTCTCCCTAGTCTCTGTTTGTCAGAGGGTGGAGATGGATGGCAGGAGAGAGATCACTGATTATTACCTGTTTGGTTCACTCCCTCTGGGGGTACCTGGCATTGGCCACTGTTGGAAGACAGGATACTGGGCTGGATGGACATTTCATCTGACCCAGTACGGCTGTTCTTATGAGCTGTCCTGTGGGCTGAGCTAGAATAAGTATCAAGCCCTTGGTATGTCTGATCCTTATTTGTGAGGCCACAGGGTTACGTACGGAGAAGATATAAAAGCGTCCAGGAAAAGGGAAATTCTCCCTCTGAATATAGTCATAATTATTTATTTGTATTACTGTGCTGCCTAGGAGTGCTTATCGTGGACTAGGGCCCCATTGTGCTAGGCGCTGTACAAAGACAGAACAAGATTCAGAGCGGTAATCTGATCATATTTATGTAATGTAGGAAAGTGAAGACACAGGAAGAGTCAAGGTCCACCATTGCCCAAACCTGCAGGCAGTTTCTTTGTGACCATCCTTTACTTGTACAGCACCTAGGACAGGGAGGCACCGATTCTTGGTACAGTTACTTAGGTGCTTCAGTGATACAGGTAATATGCATGTCCAGCTACTGCTAACAGATTCTCAGTGGGTCAGTGCAAGAGGATCTCTCCCCCCACCCCCAAGATCCCTGACACCATGAAAATTATCTCTGAGATCAATACAAAGGGGGCACATGATGCAATTTTAAAGCAACACATTTAACACTGATACAAAGAAATGATTTTACATAATACATAAATAACCTGTGGAACACACTGCTTCATGGTACTGCACTGTCTAAGATTTAGGATTAAAGACATTTCTATGCATAATAAGAACATGCCCAGCTCTGTTGTTTTAGGATAGCAATTTATAACGGCTACAAACCCTCATGCTTCACGGCATAAGCCACCACCGACTGCATGGGTTTAGGAAGAAACGACCGTCAGGGAAGCTTTGATCCATAATTTTGAACTATGGAGGTTTTGCTCTTTTCTCTGAAGCAGCTGGCACTGGCCTCTCTCTGAGACAGGATACCAGACGGCATGAGACATCTGGTCAGCTCTGTAGGTTCTACCAGAGTCTGTAATAGAGCAGGGTCTAAAAACCTTATTTCATTTGGAACCTGATCCAAATTCTCAGCGCCTGCAGCTTCCCAGGACTCCCCACCCACACCCCCTCACGTTGCTTAAGTAGCCGGAATCCTGCTCACTACATCTCCTATCACTGTCTCCCCCTCACTATACAGTGGGTGCGTGTGCATTGCTGATGTTCAAAAGTGAAAGCTAACTGTGGTGAAAGCCAGGGAGAGGCGTTCTGGATGTTGCCAGCTGATGTCACCCCCCATTTCTCTGGTTCAGGAACCCCTCCGAGCACTTTGTGAGAAGTGCTTTCAACCCAGCCTCCTGGCAACTTGGAGTTAGCCCCCAGGGCTCTCACCTGGAAGATAAACAATTGAGCTGCCGGTCGGTTGTGGTGTCAGGACACGGGAGGGTTGTTACTGAGGGAGCCCATGTTTACTAAAACAGTGTCTGCAAGCAGGGCTTCGGAGCTGTGCTCCGGCTCTGCTCCAGCTCCAGGCAAAAACCTGCAGCTCCACTGCTCCAGAGCTGCTCCGTGCTCCAGCGCTGGGCTCTGCTCCAAAGCCCTGTCAAGTGACCAAACTCAGCAGCAGCCCCTGGATCAACATTTGGGTTGTTTGTTTAAAATGCTAATATTTTTGTTTTAATCCACACACACAAATGCCCACAGGAGAGCCAGCAGTGATCCTTTCTGTATGATAATGCTGGCTGCACAGAGCTTTGTGCTTTATCCCAAAGCAGCCAGAATTACAGTGAACTTTCTCCCAGGAAACCAAATTCAGGGCTGGAGTTAAACTAACCTGTACTTCCCCCCACCAGATCTTCAACACCTTGGCTTTCATGCCACCTATACACCGTTCTGCATCCTTCACGTGTCCATGTCATCTAAGGGGGACACAGGGAAAGAGCTCTCTCGGGACTAATCTGAATGAGGAGTAGTATTGCTCTCTATTAGTGGTTTGTATGACAGCAGATCCTAGAAACCCTAATGAGGGCTCCATCGTGTTAGGTGCTGTACAGACAATCACAGGTTTGTTACCAGTCCTTGCATCTGAAAAAAAAATAAAGGGGAAAAAAGGAAAAAAAAATATATCCCCGAGGACCACAAGTCTCCCTCTTTATGTAGATTTGCAGGTAGCTCCTCCCATTCGGCAGTGTATCCACTGGGCATTGATTTAGGGACACCACAGCTTTCTCAAGAGGCTTGCTATCCTGTGGTCAATATGGCCACTATTAGCTTTCTCCCTGGATGTATTTGAGACTTTCCTCAGGGGTTAAAGTGCTTCTGGGTTCACTGCAGTGAAGATGTAGAAGAGATGGCATGTGGCTCCTCGAGCCTTGGATGCAGATATCTCAGAACAATTTACAAACGTTAATTAACCCTCATAAGCCCTGTGTGAAATAGGTGGATGATGTTAACTCCCTTTGGCAGCCGGGGGAAACTGAGGCACAGAGCAGTTAAATGACTTGTTCAAGGTCACACAATGAGTCAGTAGCACGGATGGGAGTAGAATCCAAGAATCCTGACTGCCCAGTCTCCTGCTCTAACCGCTGGCCTCATTTCCCCCTCCTTGCATGTTGAAATTCGCTGGCTCGTTTGCACTATCTTAAGCCTAAATCCTGTGATTTTCTGTTGTAGATTTCCCTCTGCCTCCGCCACCACCACCACTTCCTGGAGATGATCTCGGGAACCTCCCGGCGCCTCCTGGTGGCTTTCCCCCACCACCTTCTACAGATGAGGCTGGTTTCAGTGTGCAGGTAAGGTGGTCTGGGTGTTTCCTGCTCAGACAGGTCATAGTTGGGATGGACTATGAGCTGCATGTTCATGGTGATCAAACAAGAGGTAGGGGAGTGCTGTGGTTTGAGAATGGAGAAAGGTAAATAATGGTGTCCTCCAGGGGCCTGTACTGGGACCAGTCCTATTCAACACATTCCTAAATGATTTGGAAAAGGGGGTAAACAGTGAGGTGGCAAAATTTGCAGATGATACAAAACTACTAAAGATAGTTAAGTCCTAAGCAGATTGCAAAGAGCTACAAAAGGATCTCTCAAAACTGGGTGGCTGGGCAACAAAATGGCAGATGAAATTCAGTGTTGATAAATGCAAAATAATGCACATTGGAACACATAATTCCAACTATACCTATAAAATGATGGGGTCTAAATGAGCTGTTACTACTCAAGAAAGAGATCTTGGATCATTGTGGATAATTCTCTGAAAATGTCCACTCAGTGTGCATTCAAAAAAGCAAACAGAATGTTGGGAATCATTAAGAAATGGATAGATGATAAGACAGAAAATATCATATTGCCTCTATATGAATCCATGGTATGCCCACATCTTGAATACTGCTTGCAAATGTAGTCGCTCCATCTCAAAAAAGATATATTGGAATTGGAAAAGGTTCAGAAAAGGGCAACAAAAATTATTAGGGGTATGGAACGGCTTCTGTCTGAGGAGAGATTAATAAGACTGGGGCTTTTCAGCTTGGAAAAGAGACGACTAAGGGGGGATATGATAGAGGTCTATAAAATCATGCTTGATGTGGAGAAAGTAAATAAGGAAGTGTTCTTTACTCCTTTGGATAACACACGAACTAGATGTCACCAAATTGAATTAATAGGCAGCAGGTTTAAAACAAATAAAAGGAAGTATTTTGTCACACAACGCACAGTCAACCTATGGAACTCCTTGCCAGAGGATGTTGTGAAGGCCAAGACTATCAGAGGGTTCAAAAAAGAACTAGATAAGTTCATGGAGGATAGGTCCATCAGTGGCAGGATGGGCAGGGATGGTGTCCCTAGCCTCTGTTAACTCCTGGAAATGTGGTGGAATGGCCCACCTTGATTATCACTTCAAAAGGTTTTCTCTCCCCCCACCCCACTCTCCTGCTGGTAATAGCTCATCTTAAGTGATCACTCTCCTTACAATGTGTATGATAAACACCCATTTTTTCATGGTCTGTGTGTATATAAATCTCCTGACTGTATTTTACACTTTATGCATCCGATGAAGTGAGCTGTAGCTCACGAAAGCTTATGCTCAAATAAATTGGTTAGTCTCTAAGGTGCCACAAGTACTCCTTTTCTTTTTCCCTAGCCTCTGTTTGCCAGAAGCTGGGAATAAGCGACAGAGAATTGATCACTTGGTGATTACCTGTTCTGTTCATTCCCTCTGGGGCACCTGGCCACTGTCGGAAGACAGGATACTGGGCTAGATGGACCTTTGATCTGACCTCGTATGGCCATTCTTATGAGATCCCTTAAAACCAAGTCAACTGTAGCTGTTTGCTTCCCGAGTGAGAAAATATTTGACCCCCAACATGCTGGGTTATTAAAGGGACACAGGGCTTGATCCAACTCTCGCCGAAGTCCCTAGGCCCCTTCCCCTTGACTTGAATGGGAACTGGGTCTGGTTCAGGGAGTCTGCTCTTGGAGAAGCACATGTGCAGTGAAACATGTTAAACCTTTCCTTTTGGATTTCCTTTGCCACCTGGACAAGGTCCTGATGGATCCTGGGATGGACTGTTACAGAAAACCCTGAGCTGAGTCTCGAGAGACTTGACTTAAATTCCTATCTTTGTCACATGACCTTGAGCACATCTCTTAATCTAATAAATTGGTTAGTCTCTAAGGTGCCACAAGTACTCCTTTTCTTTTTGCGAATACAGACTAACACGGCTGTTATTCTGAAACCTGAAATTAATCTGCCCTGTGGCCCAGTTCCCTGTCTATAAAATGGGGATAGTAGCAGAGAAGTCTTGTAAGGATAAATACGTTAATTACTGTGAGACATTCAGATGCTGAAGTTCTGCCTTTCTAAGTGCAGAGATAGAATATGGTCTTGCAGTGGGGTGTACAGACCCTATCCAGCGTCTGGCTGGAAGCAGGTTAACATTCCTGAGCAAGGACCCTGGCTTCAGTGCCATTAAATGCCAGGATTATCAGGGAAACTGGCAGCATGGGCCATCCTAGCTTTGGGGAATTAGGTGATTTCCTGGCCAATGTTGTTGTGTCTCTTACCTCTCTGAGAAGAGGGGATGTTAGAATGATGGTCAAGGCAAAGCAAGTGACATAGCACCAGGCCTGTAGCCTGGCCTGCTTCAAACTGTACAAGGTCATTGATGACAAACTCTGATTTTTAGGCTAAAGAATTCTTCTTTGCCAGGAATCTAACTAGGTTGTAGTAGATCCGTCTGTGGACATGTCTAATGATGCTCCCTAAGAGGCCTGAGAAGATGCCATTGCTGAGTTATCCGATTCACTCTCATCTTCAGACCCACATGCCTTGTTCTCATGATCTGGGCCAGCTATCTGCTCAGGCCCTTTGGCTGGTAGCTGAAACATGCCTATTCATAGAAACACCAGCCACACTGGTTCTTCCTGGGCTAGCTCATCACAGAACTCTGGAAAGCCAGGGCAAGATCAGTGTTAACATTGTCCTTGGTTTGTTTTAAGTTTCACGTGAAATTCCTTCACATGGTATTGTAGTCTAATGGGACATATGTCCAGGGTCAAATTCTGATACACTAGCCTAAATCCAGTGTAACTTCACATCCTCCACTATAGATTTACACTGAAGCTGGCCCTATGCATCTGTTGCTTTTAATCTACTTTTCTTTTATCTTAATTACTGCGAAAGAGTAGAAACTGTCAATAGTTGGTGCTAATTCAGGAATCCACAGGGTTTTATGTTACAAAATCAGCTTTCCAACGTGCAGAAGTAACAAAAACACATCAGTAGAGAGGAATAAGGATTAAGACAGGCAAGGGCAAGCAACGATGGAGGAAAAAATGTGTTTTAGATACTTGGCTCTTTTGATGAATCCTGATAGAGGGTTCCAGGTTGGACTAAAAGATGATTGTGGTTCTGTTTGTTCTGCTGTTTATTTCATATTTGTATCTTAAACCCTTCAGTAAATGATAATATTGAGGCTGTTCTTATGTGCCATAATATTTCTCCAGAGAACTGTGATAAAAGCTTCTAACCAACCATTTTCACATCTATTGAGAAAGCATGGTCTAAGGGGTAAAGCACTAGACTGGGACTCAGGTGACCTGAGCTCAACTCTATTTCTGCTCTATACTTCCTGTGTGACCTTAGATGAATCACTTTATTTCTGTGCCTCAGTTTCCCCATATGTAAAGTGTGGATGATGATACTTCCCTACCTGAGAGAGGAGTGGGAAGGATAAATCTATAGTGATTGTGAGGCAGTTCAGATGCAGCAATAACGGGAATGCAATGAATTGGGAATGTGTCAGTACAACTTGTGAATTCCGATTGATATTGTAAAGTTGCATTATGAAAAACTGCTGAAACATGAGTGCTTTTCTGTGTGTTGATCCACCATTGCTGACAGGGCCTGTAGCAGGAACACACCAGACAGGGACAATAGGGAATACTTTAAATGTTAACGATGGTTCTCAGCCCTTCCAAAGGTTATGCTAAAAAGTAGCTCATGCCTTGGAAATCAAGTGTGGTCTACCCACCGATGGCAGGGGGAAAGGTAAGGGCAGTGAAAACTTACCAGGATTAGAACAAAAGAGACCAGGTGACCAATAGGGGTTTAAATAAAGAACACACCGGAACAGGGAGCCAGGCAGGAAAAGGACACATGGGGCAGGAGAGAGCAAGGTCACAGACAGAAGCTGGGTGAGGGGCTTCAGAAGGGAGAGATCAGCATGTAGCAGCCCCACAAGTCAGGGAGGCCCCGATGGCCCCAAGGACTCAGACCCCAGCCCAAAGAATGCTCTGGAGTGGTGAGGAAATGGAAACAGGGGCATGTGTTCTCTATGAGCTGTGCCCTCTTCTGCTTTATATGCTCAATAATAAAGAGCAGGAAGGTGCTGGACTGTGCAGAATGCATGTGTGTTGGCTACGTTACGACTTCTGCGTCCCCCTGCGAGAATTAAACTGTAACCAGAAGCTTCACCTTTTTTGGGTGGAGTTCTGGGGGAAGGTTGTGTTTACATCACTGGGGTGTCTTGGAGGTCAGCGCTGGTCCCAAAGGCCGAGGGCAGGTGAGCTGAGGAGCCCCATATACAAGAAGGGGTGGCAGACTCACCAGAGGAAGTACCAGTGCTGCAGCCTTCTGAGCCTGTAGACTGTAAGGGGATCCAGAGTGGCGGAGGTTTGGATTCCCCTTGTCGCAGCCGTCTTCGGAGGTGGCCATGAGGGAAGGTTAAAAAAGTCTGAGCAAGTTCAGTCTTGAGAAAGGCAGACTGAGGAGGGACCTGGGAACAGTCTTCAGATACATGAAGGGCTGATCTAAAGAGGACGGGGATCAATTGTTCTCCATGTCCACTGAAGGTAGGACAAGCAATGGGCTCAATCTGCAGCAAGGGAGATAGATATTAGGAAAAGCTTTCTAGCTCTAAGATTATCTAAGTTCTGGAACAGGCTTCTAAGCGATGTTGTGGAGTCTGTGTCATTGGTGGTGTTTGAGAACAGGTTGCACAAACCCCTGTCAGGGATGGTCTAGGTTTACTTGGTTCCTAGACTTGATGACTTCTCGAGGTTTCTTCCAGCCTGACATCGCTGTGATTCTGTGATGGGGCTATGTAAGTAGACAGACAGGACTACACTATGACTGTACAGTGAGTGCCCTTCAAATTTGCCCTGATGTGAAAGATTCTATTGTCTTCGGTGACTTTTCCTCTCTTTAAATCGGGAATTGCATCGGGTCTGACAGAATCTTTCAGACCAGTGGAACTTTTCAAAGGTGCTGACCGTAATTCTAGGTAAAATGTTTTATTTTAGAAATTCCATCGATGAAGATCATGCCATAAATATTTAATTAAATTCCTCCATGAGTTACTAATATTAGACTTAGATGGTTACAGCTGTGCAAGAATTTTAAAATGTAACCTATGGGGTAGCAATTATTGTAGTAACACCTAGCTCTTTTATAATGCTTGCCATCCGTTGATCTCAAAGTAACTTCACAAAGGAGGTCAGTATCATTATTCCCATTTTACAGATGGGGAAACCGAGGCAAAGTTGGTGCTCATCTTGGACAGTGAAACCTAAGCACTTAGTTTCACACTCTAATTTTCTTGCAGTAACACCCCAGTGCTGCTGTGTTTGGATGCACAGCATTATAGGGGAAGGGGAGGTTTAAATCCTCTTTATGTATATATTTTAAATGCTTTTAAACAAGGTGAGGGAAGGGGAAAATGAGAGGAAAATGAAATCCTCTTGAAAGATCCTCTTAATTGAAATTAACTGGGAAACCCTGTTCCCAGAAAGGTGGAGAGGGCACAGCTGATGGTATTTTTGGCAAATAAGGAGAAAAACAAAGAGGCTATTGGCTTGTGCTCAATTAAAAATACAAAAACAAACAACCACCCGAAAAGTAAGAAAAAACCCAGACAGGAAGAAAAATGCAGTCGACGTTTGCCAAAGAGAAATCGACAGATTGGGGAAGAGAGAGAGAGATTTTGTTTTCGGGTTTCTAAGAAGGAATTATAAACAACATAGGGGGAAAAAATGAGAATCTGTCAACAATTCTCTCTAGCATTGTCCCAGATATATTGCTGTGATGCAGATAGACCACAGCTAATAGCAGTCAAGTGGCGTTTCCCTTCATCGTTGGGCAGCATGATCTAGCGGTTAGAGCATTGCCCAGGGACCTGGGGAACCTAGACGTTGTTCCCACCTTTGCCACTCACACTCTGTGGGTGAAATTCACACTTGGGCTGTGGAGCAGCACGAGTTCTGCATCACTGATGTCTCATGTATAAACCCTGTTATGGCGAGTTCACTGCTGCACAGGGCTCTGTGCTGGCATCTTGTTCTTCTCCTTGGCTTTCCGCTGCTTGGTGGTTGTACCACTCAAGAAGACAGCTGAGAGCCCCTTTGCCTCCAGTTTGAAATGCCTAGAGCTCTTTGAACGACATGTTCAAATCCTGAAAGAATCAGCTCAGCCCTCTGTTCTGGGGTATGATTCAGTCCCTGGGTTTGGATGAGCCCTGTCTGTTCTGCTTGGGCAGTAGAGATCCCATGATTCTTCTTCTTAGAAGAAGAAGGGTTAGCCCTGGTGTCCTTGGCCAGCATTTCAAAGACTCAGCTGAAAACCTTGGCAAGTGAGACTGGCATGTCCCTATTCTGCCTGGCACACTTGAGACTGGCATGTCCCTATTCTGCCTTAGTTACCCTAGAAAGGGCACACAGATTTACTGAAGAGTCCCCATGGCACCTTTGTAAAGAAGGTAAGAGGTTGAATTGCGTTCAGTTTTGGATGGGAGAATTTTGATAGACATTCCATTAGCTCCTCCATGCCCCAAACCGCTGAGAACGAAGTGGGGAGCTCAGAAATCAGGACGTGCCACTGGAAATGTTGGTTGCATTGTTTGTCAGAGAGACACACAGGTTTCCAGATACAGCAGGGGCTAGTGGAGAACTTGGTCTGAGTAGAATGAGAGCTGCTCCAAGCAGACAAGTTACCTGAATTGCAGACCTGCAAAGGGTTTCCCTCCCTTGCTCCTTTGTCCTGACTGGGTTATAAACTCTTTGGGGAAGGGATTGTCTCTTACTACATGTGTGTACAGCTCCTAGCACAGTATGGACCTGGTCTTCACTGAGGCCTCTAGGCACAACTGTCATACAAGTAATAATATCTATGTCTTACATAGTACTTTTCACTAGCAGATCTCAAAGCACTTTATAAAGGAGGAGAGTGTCATTATCCCCATTTTACAGATGAGGAAACTGAGGCCTAAAGAGTAATGAAGTGACTTGTTCAAGATCATTAGAGGGCCAGTGGCAGAGCCATATCACCTGAGTCCCAGTCCAGTGCTCTATCACTTAAGCATACTGTCTCCCTATAATGAATATTAATAAGTTATGAATAGTAATAAAATCTCTAGAGCCAGTGAGGGTACATTTACACTGCAGTTAAAAACCCATGACTGACCCATGCGAACTGACTTGAGATAAAGGGCAGTTTCATAGATTCATAAATATTAAGGTCAGAAGGGACCATTATGATCATCTAGTCTGACCTCCTATTGAATTGCAGTGTAGACATTCACACACTGGCTGGAGTCTAGGACCCTGCAAGGTGGGAGGGTCCCAGAGCTTGGGCTGCAGCTGAGCCCAAATGTCTACCCCATGATTAAAAAGCCCCTTAGCGCAAGCCCAAGTCAGCTGGCCTGGGCTAGCCAGTCCAACTGCAGTGTAGACGTACTGTGCATCTCCTTGCTGGCTGGGCGAAGAGGGTGGGAAGAGAGGGTTTTGGGGTTCCGAGAAGTGACTAAAAATGGAGGTTAGAATGGAAACACTTCTGCAGCCTTAACCATAGCAGTCGCCAGTGCTCCCACAGTGCCAATATACCCGCACGGTAGATCCTGGGATGTTCAGTGCGGGAAGAGGCTTTGCCCTGCCATTCTATAATTCCTCTGTGGAATACCTGTCATCGGCAGAGGATGGACAGGCTGCACGGCTGGGGGAGGAGAAGGGGCATTCTGCTTTTCTGGTGGCTTGCTACGGAATTTTGTAAATTGGGAAACACGCCGCTCCAAAGCATCCTTCCTCCAGGAAACTGCTTAGAAGAGGCCTGGCTCTCTCCTCCCTGCCTCGCACTCCCTCTCCCAGCGAGTGAGAGAGACAGACGCAAACACAGGCTTGCTCCCGCCAGTGTCAATGGATTAATTTGTGAGCAGCGACTCATCCCTTTAAATAGAGGTTGCTAGGCATTTCACTGGCTTCCTCCCAGTGCATGTTAGTGGCATTGCCTCTTCGCAGCTGTGACTCATCCGCTAAGCTAGCGTCCAGCTAAAAAGGACAGCCTTTTCCTTTTCTTTTTAGTGCATATAGAGACGAACCTTTGAAACAAGCCGCATTTTTGCCAGGAGAGGGTGCTGCTTCTACTGGCTCCCCTCTGTTCTTTAGTGAGAATCACAGCTGCTGTGTGCCTTTAAAAAGTAGTAAATTGCATTCCTTTCAGTGTGTCTGAGAGGTAGAGCAGGCCTAGGAGGGGGAAAAATATGTTTAGCCTTCCTTTAGTGCTGGCCTGAGTTGGGGGACAGGTTGGGCTCAGGTGTGCAATACCAAGGAATGACTGTAAGAGTTTGGGGCATTAGCTAATGGCCAGGCTTCACTGTAGCTGGAAATGAACGGTGGCGTTAGCTGATTCTCTGTCCATAGCACTCCAGGTAGTGCACGTTTGCTTCAATCCGAGGGCATCCTTCTGCAGGTTTCATCGGCTTCTAGAGCCCCATGTTCCCAAATCCCTGTGATAAGAAACTTCCTTATATGTGAAATTGAACTATGTACCCTCTAACTTAAATCGTCTTAGACCTTATTTTATCCGAATGCTGTTAATGTCCCTAAAACATTTTGCTGAAACAGGGTTCTGCTGTGTTCTTTGTTAAAATCAAAAGAAATAAATGCCAGGTGTCTAAATGCTCATATATACTTTGTATGTGTGTGTGTGTGTTTAAATACACATAAAGCATGAGTGTTTATAAAGCATGCATGAGAATATATGATATGTGGGTATATAATATAGACTGGAAATATACATATAGCTGGGGAATAGACACACATTTTATCCCTGCTTTTTTTCTCCCATCACGTGAGTAGCATGATCAATAAGTCCAGTAATAGAAGTGGGGGTGGGGGAAATGGGGAGGTTGTGTTGAGTATTTCTTCCAATCAGACCTTGATGCAGTTCATCTTATAAGCAAACACATGTGTTGTTTCACAATGCCAAACCACAGTCTATTTTAAATCTTCTATAAACCTCTCTTCTCATTTATATGAAGTTTCAGCCCCTATTCTCTTCCGAATAGACGACAATGTTGATTATAAACAGCTAAGTTTACTGAAACCGGAAACATTTTAATAGTATAGCATAAGTTAGTTTTGCATCTAATCTCTCTGCTTGGATATTAATATCTTGCTATGTTATATTCGTAATAAAGCGCCCTGGGCAAGGGGTATAAGGGAAGCACAACTGTAAATAGGCTTGGCAGAATTCATTTTTTATTTTTTATAATTTTAACAGAGAATATCTGTATAATTTTAAGCATTTTTAGTTATTTTATCGATTTACATTTTCAGTGGCATGAAGTTGTGGGAGTGTCAGACAGTTATGTAAGAGTCTCTAATAGGTGCTCAAGCAAGTTCTGTAGATTTCGATTATAAGCAATGGAAATATTTTTTCACCAGTTTGGGTGTTTATGATGAAATCAATGTTTACACATATTTACCAATTTTAAAAAAATCTATTCCTTCCTTAGAGGTTTTTAGGGCCCGGCTTGACAAAGCCCTGGCTGGGATGATTTAGTTGGGGTTGGTCCTGCTTTGAGCAGGGGGTTGGACTAGATGACCTCCTGGGGTCCCTTCCAACCCTGATATTCTAGGATTCTATGATTCTAAGCCTAGATAGAGCCAATGAACCATTTAAAAATTAAGATGGTTATTTATTTATTATTTGTGTTACTTCTATTATAGTAGTGTCCAAAATGTGCAAGGTGCTGCATAGACTGAATTATTTGGCTAGAGGATTGTGCCTTCCTCTGTGTTGGACGACGCTGGGCATGCTGAGAGAGACTATGATACAGATGATAAAGAATAATAGGAAGACCAAACAGAAAGCTGACAAAGTTTGGCTCCTAGTGTGACAGGTCTTCACAGGGTGAAACCTGGACTGTGTTCCACCAACCTGGGCTCCCTCTCACACTGTGATGTTGTTGCTAAGCCACAAACCTCTGGCAGGTACTTCACTTACACAGACAGGGACACACTCAACTGAGTTACATGAATGCTTCTCCCAGCCACTCGTGAACCAGCAATAGAGAGACAACAGCCAATTTCCCCTCCAGCTCCCCGGACTTGCACCCCAGGGCTGTACGTCCTTCCCTGGTCAGAAGCCCGAGCAGTGTAAATTCATTAAGTTTGCCACTCCTACAATGGAAAGTGGACGTGCACTGGCCTTTGTAACTTGAGCAGATTTCCCAAGCACTTCAACCAAAACGCCCTATTTTAGGTAAAATATGAAACAGATTTCTTAACTACAGAAAGATCAATTTTAAATAAGTAGTGAGCGTAGAGATCAAAGTTGGTTACCTGAGAAATAATATAAACTTGCAGTCTAAGTTCTATAAACAAAACAGAATTTGACTCAAGCAGTGTCTCACCCTGATAGACAGTGCAAGCAGGTCACAGATCTCCAGTACACAGGCTGGAACTTGTCTCCAGCCCAGGACCACCTTCCCCTTGTCAGTCTTTGTCCTCCAGATGTGTTTCCAGGTGTTGAGTTGTGGGGGGAAAGTGAGACCAAGTGATGATGTCACTCCCCCTCTTTTATAGTTTCTTCCAGCTTGCTGGAAAGAACCTTTGCTATGACGTGAGTCAAGCAGCCTCCATTGTCTACGCGCTCCCTCTGAGAAGTCTCCATTGTATACAGATCCTGGGATAGTCCTTGGGAGTGTGGAATCCCTTCAGTGGGCCATCAGTGTGTCTGGCTGCTCCACTGTTGTATCTGAAAGGCTGGTTGTGGGTGTTCCCAACCCCACAACATATTTCAGTAACACACACAGAGCAAAACTTCAAAACTTCACATACAATGACAGCAGAGTTGTGACAGTACAATCCAACAGGGTATTCATGTTCAACAGATCAAGACTTTTAAAATGATACCTCACAAGGCCTACTTTGTACAAAACCTATCATGATTGTATGACAGTGGTGAATATGGGGGTTCCGGGGTGCTGTTCTGAGGCACAGAATGTAACACCTAGTGTAGACCCAACTTTGGCTGACAGAGGGCATAAGGGAGTAGGAGAGTTATGAGGTCCAGGCTTGGAATATTTAGACAGAGGAAAAGGAGTTTTGAAGAAGTGGCCATTCTGCCATTGATGCTCCCACCCAGGAAAGGGAGCAAATGAGATCGGAGTAAAATAACATTCTCCTGATCCCAATTTGAAGTGCCATTCACAGCTGTGAATTAACAGACTGGTTCTTCCGCAAAGGATCTCTGCAGAAGCAGCTGCGCTAGTGTTCCAGGCTGTAAAGTCCACATTGCACTAGGGAACGCCAAAGCAGCATCCGAGACTCAACTGAATGGTCCACTGGCCACAGTACAGAAGGGTATTTCTAAAAGATCAGCTGAAGCAAATTACAGTGCCCTGCCTAAGATGTTGACCTGGCTTCCTGTGTGAAGATGAAGTTTAAAAGGATGAAACCTTTCAATAAAGCCGGGGGAGGTGGAGTGTTACAGAAAGAGAGAATTTAGAGAGAGAGGGACCAGTGTTTCTATTTGATGCTTTAAGCCTGGCTGTATTCTGTGATAATGAATCAGTACAGTGCACAGTGGAATAGTGAGGCACTAATTCTGGAGGCTGGTCTGTTGTCTGGTTTAAGTTTTACATCAAGTAGCCCCGTGCAAAGTAGACTAACTTTTTTTAAAAAAAAATAAATTTCAGCCCTTTTGCGGGAGAACGTTTTGCACTGGGGCAGTGGTAACCGTGCTGCATGCCAGGAAACACCCAATGCCCCAAACTCCCAGAGCTAAAGCAACATTCCTTTCTCTCCCTCTTAGTTCCCATCACATGAAGAAAAACAAAGCTTTGTGCTCTGCTCTCCACAACTGGCAGTTTTGTTGTCGGAAAATGTTGCCTTTGCAAAGAACATGTAGCACAGTGACTGAGCAATCCTGAGTGCTTGTGAAATTACCACTGGGAAAATGTCGTTTTGGACTGAGGTTGGAAGGGATTCTTCCTAGGAGAGTGGGATGTGCGGAATTTTAAAAGTCGTACTGCTATTAACTTCCATCTTAGCAGAGCCATTTCCCATCATAGTATTTCTCTGTTTTTGTTTTGCTGATGAAAATGCAGCAAGCTGGTAATCTCTAATGCACAGGGGAGCGGGTAGGAATGAGTCTGACTGGGAAAAGGTTATATCACCATTTTAAAATATATATATATAGGAGGGGTAAAAGAGAGAGGTTTGTGCAGTGCTGTAGCAACCTAAACTACAAACTACGCTCAAGAAAATGAGGTTTAGTGTAGGCAGGTTCTCTGTAAGCTTCCCCCACACAGATTGCCGGTGCCCTGCAATCCTCACCGCCCCGCATTCTGTTCCAGCCCTGGTTCTACCCCTGCACCACCCCCCATTACAACTTTGCTAATGTCTCTTGATCCTAACCCGCAGCTCCCCTGCCGTTCCAACGCTGGGCTGTCTGTGCGCAGCTCTGCCAATGCACCTTGCTCTGATCTTGCGATACGCTTCTGCTTTTCCCCTTAGAATTGTGGCCTGCTCATGTGTGATTGGGACCAAACCACCCTCCACTTTCCTGTTGAGGGGAGGTCTGAAGGCACCCAGCCCCATTCAGTGTAAGATAATGCTGCCAGAGTGGTGAGTGGCCTTTTAGAGACATACACAGAGCTAGCATTGTCCTTACCTAGGGGAATCCCTATTGGTTCCTATGGGAATGTTGACTGTAAGCAGAAACATAAGTTAGGGACATTTCCTTGATGTCTAGTTTAGGTAAGTACCCATCCTAGGGGAATAATTGTGAAAGCTAGTTATGGACATGAATTCCCACTGACAAATAACCAGGTAGATTGTTTTATCTGCAATTATTCAGCACCTAAATATATCCCCACAAGCTGTCTAGGGATGGACCCAGGTGTGGGGAGTTCTATGCATCTTGAACATCTAAGCCATATTTGTTAGCAGCATTATACAGAGAGTGTATGGATTGTGCTGGTTATTTATTGATCCGTGTTGATGCTCTCTTTCTCATACAGGTTGTTCTCATTAACCTTAGGTCTGTTAAGGTTTAAACCACAACACAACTAGCCAGAGTTTGTAGAGTGAAAATGGTTGTTCATCCAAAACACATCCTTCTCCCTTTTTCAAAACCTCAACCCCCTTGGGCATAAATGCTTCAGCTCCGATCCTCCAGGATGTATGGGGCACAGGAAGGTAGAGTTGACAAAGAAAACTAGGAGAAGGGGATGGAGCACACGTCTCTAAAGCAACTCCCATTCTTCACGAGTCAGCAATTTTCTGTACTGTAGAGTAGGCTCAGTTGGGACACCTCTTGGACCTTTTTGGGAAAGAATTTTTTTCCTTCCAGGAAAAATTCTGACAAAACTAAAGTTTTCATTTGCATCAAACATTTTCTTTTGAAAAATTTTCAAGTTTTAGTTAAAGGGCAAAATGTTCAACCTTATTTTCACATTTCTGGGAGTGCCATTCTCCACCCAAAAGAAAGGGGGTGTGTGTGTTGGGGAAATTTTTAGGAGATGCCACATCACTCTTGTAAGGTGGCGGCATACCCATAGCTGCTGCAGCCTGCCTCTGCTCTCCAGCCATTCTCTGTCTGGTGCGTGAGAAGGAGCTTTGCTTCCCTGTGAGGATCAAAATGGCAGCAGTCTGTGAAGAGGTACCTAGTTATCTGGAACCAGCAAATGCACTTTCTCCTCAGCCTGCCGCGTGGGAGAGTCCTGTCCCCAGGGGATGACCTATAACCCTTTTCCGGGGAGATACCAGACAGGTGCAATAGCTATTGTGCTATACGCTAAGGAAGTAGCCGGTTGGAGAGTGGGTGTGGAGTGCTGAAATTTTAGCCACCAGGCCAGAGCTAGCTCTGTTTGTGAGAAGCAAGAAGGAGCACCCTGTCCGGATGTGTTGTCCCATTCAGAATTCCAGTTTACAGGGTCAGACCCAAAATATCCACCTGTCTGTTCTCAGGGAGCGCTTGCCAAGTTTTCAGTGGTACCATTGGCTTTGCATGGAGTTTCAGGTGCAAGAAGTCTCAAAATCTCAAAGTGAAACAGCCTGAACCATCGACTTTTACATGATCTATATATGTGTTTGCCTGAAGCCTGAGTCCAGACTCTTTGGGATGCTCTTGGGTCCTTGCAAGCTTCTGTTCTGTAAGGAAGTGGATAAACCAAGAGAGATTGCAACCAACCCTTTCCATCCTTCCCTAGCAACTGGTGTGGAGCATGCAGCTACAGTGTTGGAATACTGTAAGCATCAAAGAAATAAAGGGTTAAATATTTTTTTTATCTGATCTCAGTGTGTTTTGCAGACTCAAAAACTAAACAAACCTCTCAACCCTGTACTTTGTTTAAAAAAATAAAATTCCTTAGCCTGCAAAAGAAACATGGCTATTATAACTGAAAGAGCTTTAAAGATCTATTTTGCTTTCCCCAAGTGATGCTTTTCATTTTGTTTCTGCACTTCACTCAGTTTGGACAATTAAAAAAGTCAAGTTCACTTTCTTTTCTCCTTGTCAGTTTGACACTGTGCTTTTCAGGGAACCCATTCAGGAAAGCACTTCGGTAGGTGCTTAAGTCACAGTGAGGTCAATAGGATTTAAAAACATGCATAAAGTTGAGTACTTGCTGAAGTGCTGCCAGGATTTGAGGCCAATGATGCCAAGCTGCTGTATGTAGGGTTTGAGTTCCGAAAACAGTTTTTACAACATCCCGTTCAGACTTGGTTTCGTAAAATGGTTCTTTTTAACAAAACCTCCATCTTTGATCAAAACTGCTTGACTGTGTCCCTTTGAATAAGCTCTTTATTAAACTGTCACAACATACAGACAAGCATGGGACAGAAAAGAGGAAGCAAGAAATAACTGAAGGCCAGAGAAAATTAAATGGTGCAGAGAAGGGAGGCCTGGGAAGAAGTCAGAATCTGGGCAACCCCAGCTTTGGAAAATGATGTTACAGAAAAGAGGTGGATTTCAGAGCTAAAGCCTCGATTCAGCTAAGTCCCTAAGGATCTGCGTAAGTCTCATTGAAGACTAAATATGGCTGTAATTAAGCACGTGCTTAATTAACTGGCTGCTAATTGTCCAAGAGGGTGACCAATATGCTGTCTGTCTCTATGTGTTTTTTTATTTCATACCATGTTTTTTTCTATATTAGCGTATTCCTTGTCTTTGTTCACTTAGGCCAGGTCTACACATAGTTTTTGTATCAATTTAACTATGTTGGCTGTGTTTTATACAGATACAGTGAAAGTGGAACATCCCCTTGTGCGGACACAGTTATACTGGTATAAAGGTGTTTATACTGGTTATTCTCATACATTTGGTTTCCACACCTATACAGTTAAGGTAGTGCAAAAACTGGTTTGTAGACAAGCCCTTACAAATGCCATCAAGCCTTTGTTTCTAACTTTCATAGATTCATAGAGTTTACAGCCAGAAGGGCTCATTGGATCAGTGGTTCTCAACCAGGTGTCCGGGGCCTCCTGGGGGGCTGCAAGCAGGTTTCATGGGGCTGCCAAGCAGGACTGGCATTAGACTTGCTGGGGCCCAGGGCAGAAAGCCGAAGCCCCACTGCATCGGGCCAAAGCCCGGGGCCCTGAGCCCCATCACTTGGGGCTGAAGCTGAAGCCTGAGCAACTTAGCTTCGTGGGAGCCCCTGTGGCGTGGGACCCTGGGCAGTTGTGTTGCTTGCTACCCCCTAATGTTGGCCCTGGCTTTTATATGCAGAAAAGCAGGGGCCGTGGAGATTTTTATAGCCTGTTGGGGGGGCCTCAGAAAGGAAAAGGTTGAGAACCCCAGTGTTAGATCCTGTTTCACGAGCCATTAAATTTCACCCAGTAACCCCTGTATTGAGCCCAATAACTTGTTTCACTAAAGCATCTCTTCCAGAAAGCCTCCAGGCTTAATCTGAAGACATCAAGAGGTGGAGAATGGTAGTTTGTTCCAGTGGTTCATCACCCTTGCTGTTAACAATTTGTGCCAGATTTTTAATTTGAATTTGTCTGGCTCCGGCTTCCAGCCATTCGTTCTTGCCTTTCTCTGCTAGATTAAAAATATCTTTAGTACAGAGGTTTTCCAACTGCGGGGTCTGCCCCCCTACGGGGGCGCTGAAGAATTTTGGAGGGGGGGGAGGGAGCAGTGACGGTGGCCCCGCACAGTGGGGCTCAGGGAGGGAGAACCACCTCCACCCCCGACTCACCTCAGCAGGCCACCCAGCCTTGCGTGTGTCTATGTTTGTCTGGGTTGGGGGTGCAACCAAAAATTGTAACTCAAAGATGGGGTTCAGCTCGAAAAGTTTGAAAACTGCTATGCTGGTACCTGGTCTTTTCTCCCCATGAGGGTACTTGGACACAGTCATTAAATCACCTCCCAGTCTTCTTTTTGGGAAGCTGAACTGATTGAGCTCTTTAAGTCTTTCATTGCCAGGCATTTTATCCAGCTGTGAAATCATTTTTGTGGCTTTTTCTGTCCCGTCCAAATTTCCAGCATCCTTTTTAAAAGGTGGACGCTAGAACTGTCGGCAGTATTCTAGTGTCAGTCCTGCCAATGCTGGATATAGAGATCAATCAACTCCCTGCTCCTGTGATCTAGTACCTTGTTTATACATCTAAGGGTAGCATTAGCTCTTTTTTGACACAGGATCACACTGGGAGCTCAAGTTGAATTGCTTGTCCACTATGACCCCTAAATCCTTTTCATAGTCACTGCTTTCCAGGAGATAGCGCCCCACCCCCATTCTGCATGTCTCCTGCACTCCTTATCTCCGGTTGTATAATTTAAGTGATTGGCCAGATAAAAAATTACTGTGACCTCTCTGCTGATAGAATTTTGTTTGGAGGGACTTTTACAATAAGTCTTGTTAGTCAGCTATACTGTATACGAGTTTCTTATCTGGACCCTTACCAGTTCGTAGCTCTGGACAAAACGTGCTGGTGGTTCTTTCAAAAGTTTGCAACTGAACAGTGACTTAATACAGCTTCGAAACTTTACTATGCAAAATTGAAAAGCTGCTTTCCCTTCGTTTTTTAATAGCTTATGTTTAACACAGTACTGTGTATTTGCGCCTTTTTTGTTTTGTTTTGGTTTTTTTGGGCTCTGCTGCTGCCTGCTAGCATGCTTCCGGTTCCAAATGAGGTGTATGGTTGACTGGTCAGTTCGTAACTCTGGTGCTCTGAACTCTGAGGTTCTACTGTACTATATTTATAGCATTTTGTGACTATATATATTGGAGGTAATTGGTTACTGTTTGGTTGCGGTTCCCGTCAGAGGTGGATGCTGAAATAGCCAATATCTAGTTTTAGTTCCCAGTTATTCTGCAGGCAACATAATGTGCAGGGAACATTAACTCAACTTAATGGCTAATTAAACATCAATTTGTGATGAGGCTGGAGCATATTTTAAGTTAGTGGGGGGAATGGGTAAGGAAATGGGAAACTTTAACAGTGGCCATTATTATCAATAATGAGCCCTAATGGAATTTTTATTAATGCAAAGGAAAAGATTGTATTCCTTGCTCCTGTGAAGTTAGCTACAGTCATCAACAGTCTTGCTGATTCAGAAGGGTTTCATGGCTGGCGGATGGACTTTATCTCACCCCATGAATAGAAAGGCGCGTTGTCCTGCAGAAGACGTAAAGAAAAAGTGACACATTCCATTTTCTGTTGTATATTCTGCTGATGAACAAAAACATTTTGCTAATTCAATTTAATTCCCAAGGACGAGCAGTTGTAATTCCACCCGGAGAATATTAAATTGCCTTAATGGAAAAATAAACTAGTTTTATTCCTACCCACCCCATTTAGTTTTCAGACATCTTGATGTACCTTCTTAGTGTATTAATACACTTCTCAGCTCACTGCGGATTTTGCATCTGGTAGCACAGTGTACACAAGCATCCTGAAGTAATGGCAAATGCCATTGTGCTGCTGGGTCTGCTACTCTGACCAGTGTCAGGTCCTTGGAAATGCTTCTCTTTTTCTCCGTAGGCAGCAGCTTAACATGCTGCTCTCTCTCACTGTGTGTACAGCTAGGTAGTGAAGTGTGTGGCCCTCTAGACTAAACCTATTTAAAATGCTGTCCTACGGTGGAAATTAGATCTAGCGAGATTTGAGCACTACTGCACCTTAACCCTAGTTCAGCCTTGAAATCTGAGCCCTAATCCAGCCCAGATTCTAGTGTTTGTGCCTGTTCACACTGCCCAGCCAAACCAGCTGTGGAAGAGCAAGACAGGTACTGTTCTCTTCCAGGCATCTTCAGCACAGCTGTCATGCAAGCCCCGATAGTAGAAGTGGGAGAAAGAGAGACCATGGCTTGATTTCCAGCTTCTCACATGGAATTTCTGAGCTGGCAGTCAGAAATCTTTTCATGCAGCTTGTACGCTGACCAGTGTGATCTGGAATCATTGAAAGAAAAGGAGGACTTGTGACACCTTAGAGACCAACCAATTTATTTGAGCATAAGCTTTCGTGAGCTACAGCTCACTTCATCAGATGCATACCGTGGAAAGTGTAGAAGGTCTTTTTATACACACAAAGCATGAAAAAATACCTCCCCCCACCCCACTCTCCTGCTGGTTTGTGTGTGTGTGGGGGGGGGAAGTGAGAAAACCTGGATTTGTGCTGGAAATGGCCCAACTTGTTTATCATACACATTGTAAGGAGAGTGATCACTTTAGATAAGCTATTACCAGCAGGAGAGTGGGGTGGGGGGAGGTATTTTTTCATGCTTTGTGTGTATAAAAAGATCTTCTACACTTTCCACAGTATGCATCTGATGAAGTGAGCTGTAGCTCACGAAAGCTTATGCTCAAATAAATTGGTTAGTCTCTAAGGTGCCACAAGTACTCCTTTTCTTTTTGCGAATACAGACTAACACGGCTGTTACTCTGAAACCTGGAGTCATTGAGTGAGAGCTGATACAGACCCTCTGTATTGTCATTTGTCGAGTCACTTTTCGGAGCCTAATTGTGCCGCAAGGTGTCGCCTGCATTGTTTGCAGTTGCTGCCGTAGCCTCCTTCTCTAACTAGTTTTCTCTCCCACGTAATGGGGAGTTTTAAGGGTTACGTGTTGTCTTTTGTAGACATGCTTCTGTACCGGTTCTATGGCAAACGCCCTGGATAATCTGCCTTCAGCACCTGGTCTAGCACATCAGTAGGAAACACAGTGGAAAGCACAGACTCCCTTTAGTTGAGCTCTGCTGGTGAAGAACATTTCAAGGGCAGAAGATTTCTTTCTCTTCCCTTGCTGGATATGCAATCCTGAGTCCCCAGAGCCGAAAGCTTCTTTGGTGACCTCGGAAGCAACAACCAAACCGCACCTCGGACACTTGCAGCACAGGGGCCAAGTCCCTTAGCGTTAGGCCCAGAAGCTCCTTGGAAAGCAGTTCAGTAGTGGAGGGCTCTCTGGCATGCCGTTCTCCTTGCCCATCTGCCATGGTGGCTCAGCTCCTCAACACGTGAGGTAACTAAATGGCCAGTTCTGACAGGATCTGGGCACCATTTGTAGGTGCGGAAACGCAATGGCTCCTTGCCCACGAGTCGATCCTCATCGTGGCAAGCGATTTCAGCTCAAGGCCACTAATTGGCCGTGGAATTACATTGGATGATTATTTGGAGCTTGATAGCATTGACAGGCACTTCTCCGTCAGGACCAGGAAACTTGAATATGGAAAATGGAAGAGACATTAGGGTAACTTAGTGGATAAAGTACTGGCCGAGGCCTCAGGAAGACCAGGGTTCTGTTCCCAAATGACCTGCTTGTGTGCAAATCGCTTCCTCTCGCTGTGCCCACTTTCCATTCCCTCTCTTTTTGTCTGTTGTCGACTTAGACTGCAAACTCCTCAGGGCGTGACGGCCTCTTACTATGCTTGTGAACAGTGAGACCGACAGGTGCCACTGTGATACAGATCATGAATAATAAAGACTCTATGCCTTTTCCCCCCCTCTTCTGTCTCAAAAAAGTGTCCAAAAGACTATGTGGCAGCCCTGTTGCCTATAGCATAGTGTGCTATGCTAGGGATTTTATGGCATGCACTGTGAATTATGGCCTGTCCGTCAGAGATGCAGACTGGTAGACATTCAAGGTGGTATTTCCATGAATTTGCCTGCATGACCTTGCCTGTAAATGTTCGACACTCTGCCGCTTCTGTGACCTGTGAGGGGCTTCTGATCTAGGCCTCTGGCTAGGGCTTGGTGGGGGAAGCTTCTGTGATACGGAAGAGCCTAGTGGCCATGATATGGTGGTTGTAGCTTGTCAGATGCAATCAGCAGCTTACCTACATCGTCTATCAACTCACAAACCTATAAGGAAGAAGGTGGCTGCCAGGCAGCGTTCTGTACCCCAGCGTTACCTGAATGGATCAGTATTGGGAACTACCAGGGGGTATATTGCGCCACCAAGACCCAAACGCATGCCGTGGCTTTGGGCGTGAATCCAGAACGCAGCTGAACCCAGCCGTCGGAGGAAAGGCACCGATGAACATGAACACATCCCACATCCGGAGCAAGGTTGTAGTCTGCTCACGAAGGTACAGAAGTCACGCTGTCTTTAGCCGTGCTTAGCAAATGATTCTGTCACACACCTGTCTGTAAGCCACAGCTATACCACATCACACTTACCACGCTAGGCATCTTCAAGCACTGCAGGTTACCTGGTTAATCCTCACAAGGCAAGAAGCCCATAAAAGGATTGTTGTTTCCATTTTTAATGGGGAAACCGAGGCACGGAGAGCCACGCTCTCACATTAGGTTTGCACTGGAGCTGGGATTGGAACTCAGAAGCACATGGCTCCTCATCCTGAGCCCCTAGCACCGCCTCTGACTGTTGTTCCCTCTGCATCCCGAGAGGTTATATTTATGTCACGTGCCATACAGTGGGGCAGAGATGCTAACAGGATCCCTGCCAAGAGAGGCATCTGGCACTGTTATTTGGCTGGTGCTCCTGTTATTATTCATTGGCTGTTTATGGGGAGAGCAGTAAAGTCTACCCACCACCCAGGGAGACACTGTGGATGGAGGGCAGTCACGACCCCTAGCTCCGTGCGCCTCTTTTCCATCCTTTGGAGGTATTTTCAACCAGGTTCACCAGGTGGAAGTATTTAGGGGGAGAGACTCCAAAGTGCACAGCATCAACCGAACCCTAACCCCACTGATGTCAATGGGCTTTTTACCCATGACTTCCATGAGAGCAGAGCTAGGCCAATGCCAAGTGCTTTCGAACAGCCCACTCTTCACTTCACATCAGTGTCTTTTGTTCCAAGAAAACCCAGCAAAATAAATCCGGCAACGTTGTTTCACCTGGGAGAGGGAGAGAAAATAAATCAAACCCTACCTTCTTTTTGCTTTTATCCTTCCTGTCATCACAAGACTCAAAAGTATAGTCCGGGGCTGGCTCCAGCCAGATGGAACAGCAGGGAAGTTCTATTCTATTAGATCCCTGGTTCAGCCACGTCTGTTGAAATCACAGCAGTCGCATCTAATGAAACCTCCCATCGTTTCAGATTTGTTTCAAAAGGCTTAATCTTGCCATTTTTAAAGGGCACTGCTGCTTTTCCAACCCGTCCCTGATGCCCAGAACAGCGATTTCACATCAAATCTAGCCTCTTGGATCCCCCCTGAATGCAGGAGTCATGTTTTGTCTTTGCACGCTTGTTTTGTGGGGCAGCCTCCCTTGAACTATTTTAATGTGTATTTGGGGATTTGAAACAAAACCTTTGCTCTTGTCTTTAGGTTCAGGTGGGAATACACGGTGGCACTTCCCCCCATAGTTAAATAGGAGGTAATTGTGGTGAATATGGGGCATACCTGGGGAAGTGTTGTATACATGCGAGGCACACTGTGCTTTGGACTTGTGGGACTTTGGCTGCACGGGGGCTCTGTGCCACACCCCCACACCCCCACTCCCATTTGAAAACCAAAAATAGAGAGATTGGGGGAGCAAGCTAGGGACACAGGTTTCAACTCCATTGAAATGCATGGGAGTGGGAGAGCTGTTTTGGAGGGACAGACTGGGGAAACTGGTCAATATTTTGTGTGTGTATCTACTGTATAGATTGAAGTAGCACCTACAGAGGCCAGCCAAGAGCAGGTGTGCAAAGCGCTGTACAGACACACAATAAGAACATAAGAACGGCCATCCTGGGTCAGACCAAAGGTCCATCTAGCTCAGTGTCCTGTCCTCCGACAGTGGCCAATACCGGGTGCCCCAGAGGGAATGAACAGAACAGGGAATCATCAAGTGATCCATCCCCTGTCGCCCGTTCCCAGCTTCTGGCAAACAGAGGCTAGGGACACCATCCCTGTCCATCCTGGGTAATGGCCAGTGATGGATCTATTCTCCATGAACTTATCTAGTTCTTTTTTGAATCCTGTTATGAGAGACAATCCCTGTACCAAGAAGCCAACAGTCTAAACAGACAAGGCGGATGATTGGTGGGAGGGGAAAGAGAGTCACAGAAAGGGGAAGTGACTTGATCAAGGTCACATAGCAGGTCAATGGCGGAGCTGGGAGTAGTCTCCAGGTCTTGGACTCCTAGTTCAGTTCCCTACCAACTGGACCACGATTATATATGAAATACCCCTCCTCTGTATGGACAGCTGGTGTATACCTGACCTACCAGCAAGATATCTTCCCTGGTCTCACTTCTTTAGCTTTAGTTCTGTCTAAACCTAGTGCCAACTTGCCAGTCCTGCAGCTAGCTTCATTTCCTGCTCCTACCATCCCAGTCCATGTGTGGGGTTTGCCAGAGACTGCAGGGCTTTGCAGAGATGTGGGGCTGGCTGCGAGCTGGTGGGAGCGGGTAGCAAAAGGAGCAGGTGGAAGAGCTGGATGTGGTGCTACTTACGTTAGATTGCACGGCCATCCCCAAAGCGCCTGGCTGGTCTGACAAGTATTGCCCAACTGCCTGGCTTCTGGGCATATCCATGCGTCACCTGAGGCTCCTGTCTGACACACACACACACCCCCCCCCAGTGTGCATCTCCTGCTGTCTCCCCCCATAGCTCCTCTGCTCTCTCTCCCCCAGTGCGGTGGCATTACCGCGAAGGACCCTTCCTTTTCACACGCTGCTCCTCATTGTCCCCTCACTGGTGGGACCCGGCTGCTGCAGATGGATACGACTTTGATCTGCCACAGTGCTTCAATATTGCAGGTGCAGAGCGAAACCACTGTTGCATAAGCAGCTCTGGGTTACATAGTTTGTTTCCACTCGTTAGCAATGCCCTTTCCTGCCTCAATCGCGGCCCAGCTCTGCTCTGCCTCTTGTGGGTTATAAGGTCATCAATAACTTGTGGAAACAAATGATGCATCCAGAACTGTCCTAGTGTGTCCAGTACACGGCAGATACTATTGTGTATGGGATACAGAGCATTGTTCTGGGTCCCTTGTGTGCGCTTTAGGGTAGGCTCCATTGCCTTCTTTCGTTTCACTCCTGCTTGTCTGCTCCGGGAAATTGCAGTGCAGTGCCCTCGTGAGGAGCGCTTCGCTGGAATAGCTATCTGAAGTGTTGTGATCGCTTTTGATTGGAGATCAGCCAGGAAAGGAGTTCTAGGAGTGACTTTTTCCTGCTAAAATGGCCCTGAGGACTTAGGGGATGATGCAGCAGGTACAGGGTTTGTCATTTGTGCAGGGCAATCCAATACCGCTGCACGTTTAGGAGAGGATTTCTTGTCTGCTCTCGAATTGATGACTGGCATCTAACTTTGAGCAGTGGTGATGATTCACAGAATGGAGAGTGTTCTGAAGGAGTCATTCTGATGCACGCTGACCGATTCCACACAAGAAGCTGGGTTAAGAGAACGGGAATGGTGCAGGGGTGAGCGTGCGTAACCTTGACTCTGCCCTCTTGCACGTGTGGGTTAGGATGGCCTTCACTCATGTAATGGCACCCAGTTTCACCAATTCAGAGCTATATCCTACATAGCCTTCCTTAGGCGCAGCTCGGGGTTTGAGCTTATTGCAATGCTTATCAAGCTGCTCAGGTGGGACTTAGGCTCCGGCCGCTTCCTTTGTCATTTTATCCCTGTGTGGATTGGGAGGTGCTGTGGGGTGGGGAGAACAGAATGGGTGAGATCCTGACCCTATTGAAGTTGATGGGAGTTTGGCTGTTGACTTCAGTGGGGTCAGGATATCACCCCATGACTCCAAAGCTACCCTCCCTTGCAGACGTATTCCGGTGGCGGCAGGCAGGACTTTGAGAGCCACTCCCCTCCTCTCCCTGCTCCTGCAGTGTAGCCGGTTGGGGCGATGGGTCGCCCACCCCAGGACTTGAGGCTCTGAAACCAGCCACCAGACCGAGCTACTCTGGCAGCAGGTGGTCGAAAGCTTGTGCGTCTCCGCTCTCCAGGGCCATGCGTTGCAGCTTGTGCTCGAAGTGCTCTGGTAGCGAGTGGGGAATGGAGAGAAGAGGAAAGCACAAAATAAAGGAGAAGGAGAGAAAAAAGGGAGAGGGACAGAGAAGATGGAGAGGAAAAATAAAGGAGTTGAGTCTGCATCTGTGTTGGATGAGGGGTAGGGAAGGGAGAGAGGAGCTTGAAACAGCCAAAGGCTGGGAATCCTGGTGATCCCGTCTGCTCTGTATGAACCCGTTGTAGGATTGGGCCTCCTGCACCTACAAGGCGCACAGTAAATATTGCTCTTGCTCCTTCTTGGCGACTTACAAAGCCTATTGGGAGCAGGTACTCTGGGCTCAGTGGCGGGGTGGACTATGGGGGAGTCAGTGCACTTGGTCATGCCTCATGGCCCACCAGACTGGCCTGGTACCCTCTGCCTGGCTCTCCCTACCGGCAACCACTACTGTGCACTAAGAACTAAGCTTCCAGCCCGGCTTTCCTCTGGGCTGAAGGCTCTAGAGCGAGTGCATCTCGGGTCCTGATACGGCCTCATGGCAGGTGCTGGGATTAGCAAATGAAAATCCGTTTCCGTCAGAGCAGAGCAGGGGTCGGTAGGGCTGGGGACGGATTTATGTCACAGCTGCTGCGAGCCATGCCCGAGGAATTCACTCACTGACAAGAAAGTCAGGCTAGCAAGTCTGGCTGCTGTTCTCCCTTCAGGCTGACCGAGATCAGGGGCATGTGGAATCTGCAGAAACACTCGCAAACAGGCGTGGAATAATTTATCGGGCTGGGTCGGCTAGCATGCATTGTCCGTTACTTCGGCTTGGTCAGATCTGGGGCAGCGCCTGGTTTTTTACCCACTTCTCCAGCTGAGTGGATGAGGGTGCTTGCCCAAGGCCACCCAGTGAGTGGGCGGGACAGAGGTAGCGTACCAGAGTCGCTGGCTCCTGGTCCTGTGCTCACTAACTACTAGACCTAATTCAGACAGTCCCTAAAGAACTGCAGCATTTCCTTGCTGTTCGAACATGTTCTTTCTAAGGACCTTACGCAAGGGTTTGGCTCCATTGTAGCATCATAAAACACTATGGCCAAGGCATGAAAAAGAGCATTTGAAAGGAAATCATTTTACCTCCTATTAAAAGTTACACTGAGGCAAATTTGGCCTGTCTTTCTCAACACAACCACACTCACGCCACCCTCCGCCGTCTGGCCTGCCAGAAGCCGCTGGGCTCTAGGAGGTGGCATTTTTCGGGTGAGATGTAAAAGAGGAATCCTGATCTCTCGTGGTCATTAAAGATCCCATGGGCCTTAATGCAGGATTGTTAACACCATTGCCCTGTGGGGATTCCCAATCAGGCAATGGCATTCTGTCTCCTCCAAATTCCCTTTGTGGTATCAATTAGATACCATGTTCTTCCTTCCATCTTGAGCTTACCCGTTGCTTTCGTGGTGTTCAGTGCTGTTCAATGACAGCCATGCCGCGTTCCAGGGGTGGGGGACACGATTCCCTTGCAATAACACTCCCAGATGCCCTTTTGAATGCCCATGCTCAAACCATCACACCAGGCCTGCTGCTAAAATATAGCTGCCTACTCATTTATGCAGCACCCTCCAAACCGCACTAAGATAATTTCATAATCCTTAAATAAACCTTCCAGAAACCATAGGGGAAAATGTGAATTACAAATTAAAAACCAGACTAAATCCTTTTGCAACTCAGTTGTTCCCCCTGCCTGTCGTCCGCTCCCCCTCTCCTATCCCCAGTCTGATTATGGTAGCCAGCTATAATATGTCAGCATGTTTATCCATGCGTCACCTGAGGCTCTGGATTTGTTGCCAGGGTGTGAAAGTATCTCCAGGTGATGAAAATCAGAAACTGCATGCGGGATTGAGCCATTTAAATAGTTTGAAATTGTGTTTCTTACTTGGCTAGGTAAATCCCGGTGAGAAGACGCTTGAAGAAAGACGATCCAGTTTAGATGCGGAAATAGATTCCTTGACCAGCATCCTGGCTGACTTGGAAAGCAGCTCCCCATACAAGCCACGGACTCAACAGGTTAGTGTTTGAGCCCCTTTTTATGCCGAACGGTGTGAACTTTGAGAGAGAAATCATGACTTTTGGAGTCAACTTGCAAACCGGTTTGTGTTCACTGGGAGTACGCAAGCCGGTTTTGTATCTTTATAGCATCCAGATGTACCTGCCGAAGGGACAACAGGGGCAGTGGCAGGCGTGTTTAGGTGTCTGTGTGGAGCTGGCCAGAGGTGCCACCATAAAAATGGCACCCTGCGTGCCACGATTTTCTTTCAACAGTAGTTGCTGAATTAAAAACAAGCTCAAAGGCGTGTTTTATCTGTCACTCCTGGCAGCCTGACCCTGCTGTCTGAATATCAAGCTGTGTTCTTTTTGCTTTGCTGTCTAATCAACGGCAGATCTATGATCTTCATGCTTGGATCATAGCACAGCTGTCAGTGTGGTTGATAAAACAATAATGCAGAATGGAACCTCGCTTCCTCCTCCATGTCTAGATGTGGGCTGCAGGGCTGATTTGTGTCCCTATGATTCTGGGGACACCTAGGAAGCAGATCTGTGCATGTTATGTGATTTTTTAGCATCTGAAAAATAACACAGTAATGGCATTTCAAGGGGATTGTTGATGTGGCATCCAAAGATATCCCAAACCCAATAGCCGTCCAGTTGGACATCTCTTTTACTCTCTCTCCTTACCGTTGCCATCACGTTTTATGTATAGAAGTGTTTCTACACATGTTTATGCAACTTTGTGTATACGATCTATGTGTATGTTTAAGTGACAGTGACTCTGATTAACCCCACAAAAGTAAGAAGAATCAGAATTAGCTGATGCAAATGGTTGCACTGTGCGAGGTATTTGTCTGTATTCCGTTGCAATCAATTGAGGGTAGGCGCTCTGCCTCCTTACCCGTTGCCGTAAATGACCTGGTAGAGTTAGAGTAGGGCTGTATTCACAGCAGCGTTTTGGGTAGACACTGCGCACCCAGCTAACGTCTGTGTAGATAGCAGCGTAGATGGCGAGGCACAGCTTAGGTAAGTAGAGAAGAGTGCCCACGCCTGAACGCCAGGGTATGTAACTTACATGGCTCTCGACACACCCAAGAAGTGCCTCTCACGTCTACTCTACCGTTTATAGCAGTTCAGTGTCCTGCTGCCTCCCCGCCGCTGTAGTCTTTGCCCGCTTCCTTCCCCCTGCCGGAGCCTTTCACTGCCACATGGAGCTCCACGCACCTGTGCACCGCTGCAAGTGTAGACAGGGGCTTTCAGAGCTAAAGTAATTCTGCCATACGTGTGGAAGTTACAGAAGTGCTCCGTGCTGGCCTAACTTTGCTCCCACTGGAGTCAATGAGAACGTTAACACTAACTTACTGGGAGCGGAGTGTGACCAACGTTAAGTTCTCTTTAAAATCCCACCTTTAGGGTCCGTTGGCAGAATTATGGTTGTCCTGGCTTTTTTGGTTGATTTGGACCCTGAGACGGCCTTACGAGACACATGTTGCATTTTCATTGTAGCTGCATGGAGACAGCGCTCATACGTGTTTACAGCCCATCCTTTAGTTCCTTGCAAACACTCTAATTCAGGGTACTCTCCCTAAACTGCAGACCTCGTGAAGTAGTCGTGGTTTTGGTCCTTTTTCTCATGTCAAGAGTTTAAGATGAGAGATGGAAAGTTACAATGCTGCCTTTTGTAACTGGGGTTGTGTTCATGCTCTAGTATTCTGTATCAAATTCTGTATTTCTTTTGTTTTTTATTAGGTTTTTTTGGAGGGGTTGGGAAACACTTGATGGGGTTGAAGCAATGTAAGAGATTTACTCTTGTCACAGTATTATCCTTCCTCTGGGCTCTAAAATAATGTGAAAAGACTACGATCTCGCATTATTTTGTTCCCATATTTTGAATAGGTCCTGGTGGTAGAAATCCCAAATTCAAATGCCACCCTATACAGGTTTATTTGGGGTTCTGTAGCATTCGAACACACAGCCCTCGTTGCAATGGAGCCATGTAACTTATTCCAGTTTATAAAGTCGTCAGCCCTGAGATCCTGTATCCCGCTGGCAGTGTGCATAAACTCACATTTTTCATGTGCAACTCGTGCACAATTTGCTGCCTTGATTACGGTGAGTGGCTATGTAGATTTGTCTCTTGGGGTGTGTCTTCACTGCACAGTTAACCTGGGCTTTTACTGGCCTGGTGGTGGTGGGTTGGCACCTGAGCTCCACTTTAGCTTGAGCTGGAGCCTGTCCACTTTTGTGGCAAGGACATATGCAAAATCACTCACGTGCTGATCGTCCGCCAGTGGCTTCCCCCAGTTTCCCCCAAAGGACAGATAAGTTCTTTTTGCAATTGACGCAAATGATTGGGAAGGAATCCTAAAGTGTATCAACACAAGGAACCATGGGACATGCACTCAGACACACACAGGTGAGTGCAGAAACAATGAGGACACACTACCCCGAGTAGAGCTCTTCGATGCTTGCTCAGAGGGTAGGCTCACCTGGGCTTTTAGACCTGGGTGCCAATCACCTAGACTAACTGTGCAGTGAAAACGGGCCCTTCAAGTCTAGGAATGGCGGGTTGATCTTACGTAGTGTGTTTGCTACTACAGCTAGGCACAAACAGGGTGGGTTAGAAGCAGCGTTTCAGCTTTGGTACGGAGCGACCCTTCTTTTGTTCATTTTACGTTACACTTTTCAGTATTTATTATTTAATGAAATTGTGTCCTGTGAAAAATACAATTACGCCAACTATTAACAACAGCTGCAAGAAAAAGAAAATGCTGGAGTTGAATGTGTCATCTGCTATAATCAAAAGGTACATGAGTAAATCCTCCAAGGGTGGAAACATAATGCAAGCCTTTGATGTTTGTCTTTATTTGATCTGCAGTAAGTATAAAAAAAAACCAGTGACTCACTTGACAGCCTATAGTAGGGATAATAGCCTAGGCATCTCATCAGTAAAGCAATGTAGTTACTGGCTCAAGCCTTCACTTATCATCTCAAATGTGCCAGGATAATGGAAGTAGCTAGGAAAAGGGAATTAGGGGTGTCTACACGGGAGATTTTTCCAGTTATACTAGTATAATTAAACCACTATAGTTATACTATATAACGCTGCTGTGGGGACACTCATTCAGGTATAACAGTGGGTTTTTTTAATCTTAGCTTAAACCGCTTCCAAAGAAGCATAACCTAAACTGTAAAAGGGCCCTTTTATACTGGAATAAGAGCATCCATAATGGATAACGATGGTATAACAATAATAGTTTAAATTCACACTCTACCTTATGACTTCCTGTGTAGACAAGCCCTCAGTCTTCTGTGTAAGTTTCTGATTTCGGAAGGATGTTGTTATGGCAGCAGAATCTGGCCCTAACAATGTAACATAGGTTAATCTCCTGTCGCATGGAATTCCCATTCAAAAAGCACCCGTGGGAGATACCCTTACACGTAAATCTGTAAGGTGTTTTGACTTGGTACCGCACAACATTTTGATTAAAAAACCTAGAATGATATAAAATTAACGTGCACGCATTAAAGACTTTAAAAATTGGCTAACAGATAGGACTTGAAATGTAATTGTAAAATGGAAAGTGACATCAAGTGGGTGTGTTTCCAGTGGGGTCCTGCAGGGATCAGTTCTTTGTACTACGGTATTTAACATTTGTATCAATAACCTGGAAGAAAACAAAGTTAGCGGAGGACACAAAAATTGGGGAAGTGGTAAATAATGAAGATTTAGAGCGCTGATTTAGAGTGATCTGGATTGCTTGGTAAACTGGGTGCAAGCATAGATTAATAGATTCCAAGACCAGAAGGGACCAGTCTGACCTCCAGTATAACACAGGCCAGAGATTTCACCCTAAGTAATTCCTAGAGCGTAACTTCTAGAAAAATTCCAATCTTGATTTAAAAATTGCCGGTGATGGAGAGCCCACCACGACCCTTTGTGAATTGTTTCAATGGGTAATTACTCTTGCTGTCAAAAATTTGCATCTTATTTCCAGTCTGAATTTGTGTAGCTTCAACTTATACCCATGATACCTTTCTCTGATAGATTGAAGAGCTCATTGTTGAATATTTTCCCTATATAGATACTTATAGATTGCAATCAAGTCAACCCTAACCTTTCTCTTAGTTAAGCTAAATAGACTGACCTCTTTGAGTCTATCACTATAAGACATTCTTTCTAATCCTTAGTCATTCTTGTTGCTCTTCTTTGAATCCTCTCAGATATATCAACATCCCTCTTGAATTGTGCGTTCCAAAACTGGACACAGGATTCCAGCAGCCATCTCACCAGTGCCAAATAGAGAGATTAAACAACCTCTTTACTCCTACTTGGGTTTCCCCTGTTTTTCTCCCATTAGCTCTTTTTGGCCTCATCATCACTCAGGGAGCTCACATTCAGCTTATCCACTGCTGCCCCCAAATCTTTGTCAGCGTCACTGCTTCACAGGATAGAACGTATGGCTAGAACATCCTGTAGGTATGGCTAAACCCTTTGTTCCTAGATGGATACATTTACACTTAGCCCTATTAGCCTGCGTATTGTTTGCTTGCGCCCAGTTTACTAAGTGATCCAGATTGCTCTGTATCATTGATCTGTCCTCTTCGTTACTGACCACCCCCATTTTTGTGTCATCTGCAAAATTTATTAGGGATGATTTTATGTTTTCTTCCAGGTCATTGATAAAAATGTAAAATAACATAATGCAAAGAACTAATGCCTGTGGGATCCCACTGGAAACGCACCTGCTTGATGACAAGTCCCCGTTTACAATGACATTTTGAGACCTATCAGTTAGCCAATTGTTAATCCATTTAATGTGTGCTGTGTTCATTTATATTTGTTCTAGTTTTTTAATCAAAATGTCACGTGGTACCAAGACAAACACCTTACAGAAGTCTGAGTATATTATATTAACACAATCTCATAAAAAAAGATATCAGGTTAGTTTGATAGGATCTATTTTCCATAAACCCATGTTGATTTGCATTAATTACATTACCCTCTTTAGTCTTTATTAGTCGAGTTCTGAATCAGCTGCTGCATTATATTGCTCAGGATGAATGTCAGGCCTCCAGGCCTATAATTACCTAGGACATCCCATTTACCCTTTTTTAAAAATTGGCACAACATTAGCATTCTTCCAGTCTGCTGGAACTCCCCCGCAAGACTTGTTGACAATAAACATTAATGGTCCAGCTCTTGGAAGTAAGTTATCTGGACCTGCTGAATTAAAATTGTCTAACTTTTGTAGCTTCTGTTTAACATTCTTCTAAGATACTAGTTGAATGAAAAGCGTGTTATCACATATGATGAGACGATATCTTCTGTTTTTTCCCCCAAATAGGGAACAAAAATATTTATTGAACACGTCTGCCTTTTCTGTATTATTATTGATAATTCTACCTCTTCCATTTAGTAATGGACCAATACCATTGTCAGGATTCTCTTTGTTACTAATATATTTTTAAAACTCCTTATTGTCCTTAACTCTGCTGACTGTAGATTTCTCCTTGTCCCTTTGCTTCCCTTATTAATTTTCTTTATATAAACAATACACATATTAACACGAATGAATGTACACATCTAGGAACAAAGAACATAGGCCCTACTTACAGGATGGGGGACTCTGTCCTGGGAAGCAGTGACTCTGAAAAAGATATGAGGGCCATTTGCTGAACATGAGTTCCTAGTGCAATGCTGTGGTCAGAAGAGCTAATGTGATACTGAGCTGCATAAACAGGAATATCCAGAGTAAGAGTAGAGGTGTCATTTTACCTCTCTCTTTGGCACTAGTGCAACTGCTACAAGGAATACCGTGTCCAGTTCTGGTGCCTGCAATTAAGGATTTTGATATATTGGAGAGGGTTCAGAGAAGAGCCATGAGAATGACTAAAGGATTACAAAGCATGCCATAAAGGCATAGACACAAAGAGCTCCATCTATTTATCTTAACAAAGAGAAGGTTAAGGGGTGACTTGGTTGCAGTCTTTAGGTATCTGTATGAGAAAAATGTTTAATAATGGGCTCTTCAATCTAGCAAAGAAAGGTATAATGTGATCCAATGGGTGGAAGTTGAAGCTAGACAAATTCTGACTGGAAATACTGTGTAAATTTTTAATGGTGAGGGTAATTAATCATTGGAACAATTTACCAAGGGTCATGGTGGATTCTCCATCACTGACCATTTTTAAATTGGGGCTGGATTTTTTTTCTTTTTTCTTTTTTTTTTTCTTTTTCTAAAAGATCTGCTCTAGGAATTATTTTGGGGAAGTTCTCTGGCCTGCGATATCCAGGAGGTCAGACTAGGTGATCACAGTGGACCCTTATGGCCCTGGAATCTGTGAATTATGGCATGGACCTTAGAGATGCTAAATGAATGGGAATAGTCAGTTTCGGGTGTTCAGTACTTCTCTGGAACTTTCATTTGATGCGCTTTGAGCCAAATCTTTTTCCTGTTGAAGTGGACAGCACGGCTTCCACTGATGTCGGTAGGAGCAAGATTTGACTCTTAGGTTGGTGGTTCTTAAAGTAATGCTCAGTTGTAGTGAGTACGTCTACAGCTTGTGGGCATCAATACTGGTATGTCCTCAGAGTTTTGATTCAGCTGACATGCAGGGTTAGAGCACATCAGCATTTCTCTGGTGGTGAATTTTAAGCTTTGGTTTAAAAAAAATCAACTAACTCTTATCGTTTGGGACTTTCTGAAAGTGGCCATATTCAGGGCTGTCTTAATGAGTATGCTGGCACACTGACTGAAAAAATAGCTTTTACAAAGATGTGAATTACCCCCACTCATCCCAATGAGGTGTTGATTCTGAAACCTAATGATGACAATTTAACTGCTTGTAATTTTTAGCAGCAACATCCAACTTCCCTGGAATTCTAGATGGAGCATGGGGTTGTGGGTGAAGGAGGAGAATCACCACTCTATTCCTACAGCCACAGATCTGTATCTGGCCTAATAGTAGAACCCCAGATTGATTGATTTTTTTTTTTTAAATACAGAAGAAAAAGAGAATCTCTTAAATTTTTTAGCAAGGCTGTTGCCTTGCCTCTAATGCAGTGCTACTCAAAGTGGTGGTCCGCGAGCCATCGGCTGCCGGTCTGCACGCACACTGGGGAAAAATATTGCCGGTCCCCCACTTCAGATAGCTTGAGAAGCACTGCTCTAATGCCCTGGGAGCTATTTGCAGGAAATTCGGGCAGTCCTGAAATTCCTATCTCCAAATGCAGAATTGCATCAGTCACTTGAACTGCTTGTTTGGCAAGTGATCTGATATTTGTCCCAGAGTTAACACTCTCCAGGGGCTTTGCTGTTGCCATAGTTCTCATTCCAGCGTCTAAGTTTTCCATGCACACTGACACACGTATGCAGATAATTATGCATGGGGAAGGTATGTTCACATGTACCTTGGGTGTATGTATGAATTTTCAGGCAGTACTTTCAGCCCTTTGTATATTTGGATCATGGCCTATCTCTAGAGGAGAGAAAGTCTTCCTTTGCTCATGAACTCTAGCCAGAGCCAGCTAGCTAACTGATGCTGTTCCGATTAGCAGATGCTTGAAGCTGCCGCATCTGTTGGTATGTATTAGAAGTTAATTCTTTTGATAAGAGCATGTCTGTTAAGATTTTTTAAATTTTTTCCCCAGATTATCAGATTGTCACAGATGAACCAGATAAGAATGACCTTTATGTTCTAGTATTCCCTCCTGTTGTATTGTTGCCAGTGTGACAATAAAGTACTTCTATCCCGTCTATTTATTTTTTGCAAATGCAAAATCAGGTTCACAAAACCCTTTTGCCTTCCTGCTTCTGAAATAGCATTTCATGCCTCAGATCCGCTCATTTTTGCATACGTGTTTGGTTACAGATTCAGATGAAGCCAAGTGTAGAATATATTGTGTTTTATAATCTATGCTGTCATCTCCAATTTTGTACGTGGATAAGGATAAATATTGACTTTGGGAACTGCGATGAAGTGAGCTGTAGCTCATGAAAGCTTATGCTCAAATAAATTGGTTAGTCTCTAAGGTGCCACAAGTCCTCCTTTTCTTTTTGCAAAAAGTAAATGGTACCTCATAAATTATTATGTTTTCAACTTCTGCATTCATTATTATTTTGTTGTGAATGGTTTAAGAGCATGTCCCTTACCTTTTTAAGCAGCTCAAGGTATCCCGTACGTTGTCAAAATTTGTTTCATAGCTTTTATTTTTCAGTGGCACCAGCGTACTCTTCATGAGCCCCTTAGGAAATGAGTCACTCATTACTCCAGCGTAGGTTTTCGTGATATGCCATTTGATTAATAATAATGAAATCTCTCTCACCCTGAAGGTGCTCATAATGCTTCATAAACTATGTATGCACAATGCCATCGAAATGCAGCCACCTCTGGGGTGGAGGCAGCAGATAGCCAGTGCACAGCACACTATTTATCTGCTTTTAGGGGCTGTTGCATCTGAGCATTTCACATACATTAACAAATTTACCGTCCCAACATCCCTGTGAGGTAGGGAAGAAATGTTCCAATTTTGCAAGTGGGGAAACTGAGGCAGAGAGATCATGTAATTTGCCCAAATTCACACAGTGAATCAGTCGCCACTGGAACTGAAACCAGCTCTCCAGAGTCCCAGTCACTTAACTCTAAGCTTATATTTCCTCCCATCACGCACTGCATGATAGGAGGAGGAGGAGAGATTTTGGCTAAGGACACCCGGAAGAAACCTGGGACCTGTGGTAGAGCAGGAAACTGCACCCCCGTCTCCCAGGTTCCAGATTGGACCAACTTCCCTCTCTCTGTCCTCCCTGACAGTACATCTATCTACTGTAAATCCCTCCCCTGCGCCCTCACTTGATAGACGGTGGAGCAGTCCTCCTTTCAGCTGAAGTGAAGGGAATGCAGAAGAGTTGGAATCAGGGCAATAAAGGAGAATAAGAGCCAATCAGCCAGCTGTGCAGTTCTTCTGCCAGACCTTGCTATCACTTGCATAAATATACATGATACATTTATGGCCTGAGCGTGTATCAGAGTTGTTACAAGAGGTTCCCAGTCCAAAACAGTTAAAGTATGAGGCAAATGCAACTGTGGACAGTTTTAAGGGGCTGTCTGTATTTTTTTGGTCATTGATTGCCTTTTGCTTGCCTGCCTACAACCTATTAAGATATGACTGCAGAGCTGAACTGCCTTCTCTCTTTCTGTATATTAAAGCTGCACAGACTAATAGACTTAAAAAAATGATACAGGAAAGTTATGAATCGATGGATCCTCTCTGTAGCTCTTCTAATAACTGTAAATTATTCCAGTTTGCTAGAAGCTTCATTGTACGAGAGAGAGGAAGTTGTTTCCTTGACTCAGACTTTGTATTGCAGCAAAATTGAATGAGAGGATATTTATATTTTGGCTTGGAAGTAGTTCTGATTTTCACAGCCTAGCGTTGTCATCTTTTGTTCCATAAAACAGGCTCAATGACATAGCCTACAAGCCTAACTTAGCATGTATTATTACCACATTGTGTTTCAATAGGGAGCAGACTTGTAAGTGGAGGAAACAGACCTTGAAAGGGGGAAAATATTATACCCAAGCAAACCTACTTCACAGCTAAAAGCCTGCACTACAATTCCCTGTCATTTCTACATGACATCAATAATGCTTTGGTCCAGCAAGTATCAATGTCTTTTCTTTGAAATTTATGGGAGAAATGGCTCTGCCCAGAAAATGAGATTTTGAAACTGTTATTGAAATATCTCTATCATTGTGTGCAGTCTGAGATGTAGTTTTATTTCAGTCTCGGACTGTCTCTTGTTTCCAGTCCACTCTATCAAAGTTTCACCTAGGAGTGTGTCTAAGACACTGAAACAGATAACATTGTAGGTCAGTAGGAAGGCATATACAGCTTGCAGCATGGTTTGTGGATTTTTCATAGCTTTCAGGCCAGGTGTTGCTATGATAATCTAATCTGACCACCCCTCTTGCAGAATACAGGCCAGAGACCATCATCCAATGATTCCTTCATCCAACCCATAACTTGTGGTTGAGCTAGAGTTTATATTTGGTCTGGGAGATGGAGACGCTTCAGAAGATACCTGGATATATTTTCTCTCGACTTGAAGTGATTTCAAAGCAGTGGATTAATTAGCACATTGCGAACGATTTCTAATAACAGCAATGGAGAAATATCATGGTCGTCACAAATCTGGCACTCCAACAGCCATTCGGAGCTTCATGATGACAGGGAGGATAAGTTTTTAATTCCCTGTTCCAAAAACACTAACGCTATAGCTCTTCCTCAGTGCCCGGCATTTGGAGCCATACAAAAGTGCAGGTCTAATTACTGCCTTGTTGGTTTTACTTTTCAGTTTGATAGGCATTCCCCTATTGCAGATCATTCCACTCACTTCTCTCCATGCCTTTCCTGTTCTGTTTATGCATGAATCGAATTATTTGCACAGTATTTTAGGGTTGGTGCATCTCACAGGACTGAGATGAGCAGCAGAGTACGCTCTGATTCCAGGACCCCTCAACAAGGTTTTGCAACAAATAAGGTAAAATGAGGGTTAATTTCTTTTCTCAAAAGATTTTAGTGGCACATAATTGGCATGACTCACATAACTTACTCATGGCTTTGCCAATGTTGTAATATGGTCATCCCTAACTAGTGGCAATAAAATTTTAGTGAGCACGCTGCCATTATATGTTACACATACTTGAGTGTGAGTTCACGTTATATGTGTGTGGGTTTGCGTATGAAATCTTCCATGCATGTGGCTATATGGATCAGAGTTTAGTTTGGCATAGCATCTTTCGTACGGGTCACATTATACAGTTACTGTAAATACTATAAGTACCGAATTAACTAGATAGTAAGAGAAAAGGGGGAGATGTATGAATATACAGGCAAGGAAGGAAAAATATTTTCAGGCAGAATCTGAAATGAGGTGGACATTTGGTGAGTAGGGTTTGCAGAAAGGTTGCCTGGATGATGGGAGCTGCAGAGGAGAAGGCACATGAGCCAAAAAAATGCACAGATAGCTTAATACGTCTCTTCCATTTGCACTTGAAGTCCCCTAGCCCTTTTCCCCCAAGGAGTAAAGCTAAATTACTCCCTATAATTCACTCTTCAGTGCTTTCTCCTGTCCAGTTTTAAATCATTCAAATGAAGGGGCTTCCACTGTTTCCCTTGCGAGACTGCTCCAGATTGTAATGAATACCTCGGTTAGGAATCTTTATTGATAGTCAACTTCAGTATTTCTTTGCTTAATTGAATCCCATTGTTCTTCATTATAGTTCCTGGCGCTTGCCCTCTCTCACACACATACACGCTCTACAAGGAGTTTTACATTCTCCACTACAAAGCTGTAATAAAAGGACTGACAGCCTGGATCTGTAATATGCCTGACCTGACAATTAAGCAAACTTACGGCTATGTCAGCCTGCCAGATGGATCATCGACTCACGATGTAACGTGTGTTGCTTCTGAATGTACTGGAGTGCTGTTTCCTATTGTATGTTTGCTGAGTCTGAGAGATAGGGAGAAGAGCAGTTTTATTGAACTAAACCCACTCATTTAGAGAGAGTTTAAGGACAGTGAGATGTGACAGATAAAATAAAATCATAGGGCTCTAGTCCGTGTTTATTTTAATTTCAAACGATAGGGGAAAGAGAGACGTAATATTTAAATCCATAGATTCAAAAGGTCTCTGGTCTTAAAGAAATAGTCAAATCCTGCAGGACCTTACTTTGGTTTTACTCAGACAAAAGGACCTGTAACAGGGGGCTGCCCCTTTAAAAGCCAGGGGGGTCAGTAAACCCTGTTAGATTATCAGACCCAGCTGGGAAGGATCAGATGATCCTGGGTAGACAGACTCACGCTAGAGGGGCTCCAGCTAGCATGCTAAAAATAGTTGTGTGAACAGTGCAGCTTGGGCTAGCCCCCAGGGCACAACCTCCCCTCCCCTGACCCCCTAGGCTTGAGCTTGGGTGCCTAGCCCTAATCACGCTGGGGCTGCATTGTCCACACTGCTATTTAGTGCCATAGTGCGAGCCCCTCTAGCGTGAGTGTGTCTGCCCGGGCTGGGAGCCGTCTCCCTGCTGCAGTGTAGACAGACCCTAGGTGGCAGAGGCAGCTCAAGGTGGTATAGGTGGAAGATGGACACTTACAGTAGGGTGATTGAAGGGAAGGCTGTGTCCTCCTTTCAGCCATGAGAGAGGCCAGGGAAAAAGCCTCGAGGTGCTGTACCCTAGGGTGGGCAAGGGAACTTCTTTTGTTTTGATGCTTTGCCTAAGTTTTATGTTGAGGAATAAAACTGTGCCCTGAAAGAGTCTTGGATGTGGCCATGGGTCCTTCTTGGGAAGTGGAGACGGAGCAGCAGGCCGTGCTCCCAAGGAGGTCAAAGAGAGCTTTGCATGGGTAATGAATGTAGGGTTTGGGCCGTTAAGAATGAGCACCAATAATGTGCAGCATTGCCCTTCCTAATCATTGCATCTGAAACTTGCTAAGGAACTTAAGGTCTATGGAAGGACAGAAATGTTGGTTATCAAATAGTCGGCACTTTGCACTTGAGCTCCCGTTCACTAACGTCAATACCATCTTGGTGCTTAGGAAGGAAGGATGGATGACCTTGTGGTTAAGGCTCTGCCTGAGCGCTCAGGAGATTTGGATTCAAGTCCCTGCTCTGTAGCAGACTGTCTCTGGGTGCATCTACACAGCAGTAAAGCCCCCGTGGCAGCACGCCTCAGAGCCTGGGTCAACTGATTCAAAAACTGATAAAAATAGCAGCATCGACGTTCCCTCTCAGGATGGAGCCCAGGCTCCGAGACCTGGCAAGGAAGGAGGGTCTCAGAGCTCACACTGACCTGCTATTCGGGGCAGGGACTGTCTCTCACTGTGCGTGTGTGCAGCGCCCAGCAGGGCTCTGCTCGCATTAGACGGTCTCAAGGCACTGCTATAATTCTACTTGTACATATCTGGCCCTCTTGAGCCCTGGTGTCCCTCTTTCTCTTGGTTCCTTTCTGAGGAACCCTCAGCTCCACTGGCTTCATCCCACCTAAGTTAGGCTCATATGCAATGATCAGCTGCTTTGCAGCCTCTCTTTGCATCTCCCAAAAGCTTGTGCTACGTGTGGGCCTGCACAGCTGTCCTGCAACTTCCTTTATAGTTACATATTTAAATAGGCCTGGCTAACGATTAATACAGTCCTTAGCGGTGCGTCCATTGCCTTTTGTCTCTCTGACATATGGGAGTTCCCAAGGCACTGTTGGTGACTTCCAAGCCGATGTCTCCTTTGAATTGCCTCAGGGTCTCCGCTGTTCCTGAGAAATCCAGACCTGGTCCTGCAAATATTTACACACCTGAGGAGAACTTTGTACACGTGAGCAGTCCCACTGAACCGAATTAACGGGGCTACTCACATGCATGGATCTGCAGGACCAAGGCCCAAGACTGCAGGTTGAGTAGATTAGGAAGTGTGTCTTGTTGGTATTTTGTCTTCTATTGTGACATTTCTCTCAAACCCTTTCAGTTCTGGCTGCTGTAAAGCACACGAAGGATTTTGTCAGGGCCTGTATTTGCTTCTGGCCTGGCTAGGTAAATGAGAGTGTCAGAGCTCTGCTTGCTGGACTCTTATATTAATGCTTTTGAAATGCCAGCCCATTCGCCTGTTATATTCTGCAGCTGAATCTGCTGGGATGTATTCTGTGCTTAGGGGGCCTCAATAAAGTAAATTTTGCTCTATCCCCCATTTTTACATCCCCTACCTTCAGGAGCAGCAGTGACGGAAGTTTGTCATCTAGGGAAATACCCTACCTGGAAGCATGACTCATCTCATTCCCTGTTTCTCAGTATCTGTCTGTCAGGCACCACTGTATCTAATCCTGAAATTAAGCAAATTTCTGTGCAATATCTATTCCTTTCTGAGCCCTCATTGTGGTTGAACTACAAAAATGGGGACTTCCAACTTTCACTGCTTGACCGTCACGCCTGAATCAACTCTTGGACATTTTATTATTATTATTTATTATTTTATTATTTACAAATACTTGATCTTCGAGAAGCAATGGAGGAGGATGACGATTTGCGTTAGCTGTGTTTTTTGTAGTTTCGCTCAGTCTGATTCAACATCTGGCTTTTTGTCTGGAGCAGTCTTTCTGGTGCACCCTCAATCTCAAAGGGTTTTGAAAACATTAATGACTGAAGCACAACACTGCTTTCTGATGGGGCTTTTGTATGTTGCCACCTCATGATTCCTAAAGACAGTGTCCACAGGCAGTAGTTCATGGCTACCAGCATGACATAGGATGAGAGGCACCTGGTTATATTTTAGAGGCCGTTAAGATGCTCATCAGACTGGACGCCAAAGGATGTTTGGTCTAGCAATTGTAGCAAGGAACTGGGAGTCATACTTTTTTGTTGTTCTGTTCCTGACTGTTGCTCAAATGCAGTGAGATCATGGGCAAGTTACTTAACCGCTCTAGGCATGGTTTCCCCTCTGTGAAATGAGGATGATGATAATTACCTACCTCCTATGAACTTTAGGGTGATAGTTGGAAAACACTTGAAAGACAATGAAAGATGTCATGAAAGCACAAAATATCCTTTGTTTAGATCAGCCTATATACAATCTGACTTGCTGGGGAAAGTCAGTAGATCAAGTACGTTATTTTTAAGAACAGACCCTTGAAGTTTGTGTTAGTGAATCAGAATCCAGCTCTGAGATCAATTATTTAATATTTCATGCCATTGATCGTGTGATGTTAACTTGATTGCATGTTCTATGGAGAGAGAGTTAAAACTGGGGCACTTCAAAGATTCATACTCTGTATTTGATTTGATAAATATATTAGCAGGTTGGAGGATCTTAGATTTTGTGCTGTCTTGTAATAGCTAGAAGTGCAATGAATTAGCAAAATATATACAAACTTTTGACTGTTAAAGGAAAAAGTAAAGGTTTGGGATACTTCCTGTCGAAATAAATAGCATTTCTCTCGTTCTTTCTCTCTAATCAGGAACCAAACATGCTCTGTATTGTTTTGTGGCTGTAGCAGGGGGGCCTGGAGAAAGAGAGAAAGCTCATGTATAGAAAGCTTTGTGTCCTGGGGGAGGGAGCCCAGCAAAGCTAATTATATAGACACTCCCACTCTATTACCCTTGAAAGAAATTGAGCCCAACATTCTGTTCTTAAACTCGTTAAACTATTCTTTTTGGGTGCAAAGATCTTATTTAGGAAATGAAATAGCTCCACTATGTAATCAGAGCGGGAATTGGAGCAAATCATTGTATTTACCCATTTGATTAGGTATTAAAACAGCTACTTAAGTCCCCATTTAAAATCTGCTTAGCAATTGCACAGTGGTGCTAACTGGAGGCCCTAATTAGAAGAGGAAAACATTATAATAGTCTAATATACTTTAAAAAATGGTGTGGCTCTTCTCTCTTGTTGGTCAGGGCCAGATTCTGTCTGCTCCCATGTGATTCTCATGATGGGGGTGGGAGAAAAGGCTCGGAGAATCCTGCCGCAGCACTGAGATTCAAACCTTTCCACACCAGCTGGTCAGCCTAGGCTAGTGCTGAAAGATGCTGCACCTCCAGAAAGGAGGTGTTGGCGGCCTTGCCCCAGAGGCATTGCAGCCATTGGTATACGCTGCCTTCCAGGCCCACCTCCCCAGCTGTGGTTACCAAACCACCACATAGCCCTCAGTTGGCATTGCGTAGCAGTGTGAATATGAATCGCTCTCCCATCAATCCGTCACCCTTCTGTGCATGATACACACACAAGGGCACTCTGCCTTCCCTGTAACATTCATCACCTCCTCGCCATTGATCTGTCCGCAAAGGCTTGGAAATGTGCCGTTACTGAAGGTTTCGTTTCCCACCTTTAGTCACAAAGCCAGGGAGATTACCAACAGAGTGGACAGTCCAACGGCACCGGTTTTGTGGTACAAAAGAGACACCATGGTAGAGCTGGCACAGTTTGCAAGTATATAATATGCTGTAGCGAGAGTAAATAACCGCCAAAATATCACAGCTCTTGTTGATCAGGCCAATTTACGACAGCAAAGTAAACTCCATTATGGGGAGAAGACTCGCCATTTGGGCCGTGTGTGGACAGCAATGACAGACACCCAGCAAGTGTTAATTTTGCTAGTCACCCTTCCTGGCCACAAAATGTCAATAAAGGAGTGACTGGAAAAGAGCAGTGCTGAGGAATAAGACAATCATTCATTCATTCTTATGCTGTCTGTTGTGAATCACTAAATAAATAAGCCTGGTTTGTTTGCTTTGAGCTGGTGTCTTAGACTTCCAAGTGTACCGTATAGGAGGGTTGTCGATTGGTCTACTGAATTTCTTACCATTATTGAGTCTGATGATCATTCCTTTTATCTCATTGATTTGAGGAGCATAAGGGCTAAGAAATACTGTAACTGGAGAATCCATATTCATTATTCAGATTAGATTTACTTACTGGAAGCTCTTTGAGTAAAGGACTGTCTTTTTGTTCTGTTTTTACAGTGCCAAGCACAAAGGGGTTCTGGTCTGTGACTGGAGCCTTCTAGACACTATGGTCACAGAACTAATACTACTAATGATGAATAAGAGCAGGGAAGCTTTGTGAGAAGAGCCGCTAGCTGCTCCTAATTTGAAGAAGTTCATCCTTTTACAATTGTTTGCAAATGAGGGCAACTCATTTGGATAGCAGCATATGCATCCCAGTCGGCCCACCCAGGACAGATGCTTCCAAAAGGGACCTGCTGACAAATATTTTTTGTTCAGAAGAACAATCCTGGCACTTTAAAAAGCTGTAACCTTTACAATGCCTGGCTATGTGCAAATCAGGAGGCACTCTGTTCATTTCCTCCTCTTCCCCTGTACCTGGTGCTTGCCGGCACGGGGTGCTGGTACCCCTGTTTGGCCGCTGTGAAGTTCTTAAGATGTCACACGTTCAAAGCATCACACTGCTGTCTTAGGGATGGGCGTCTGCATCACAGCTCCAGAGGGAAAAAAACCCAAACCCAATTCTCTCTGCACTAATTGTCCTCTGTGGTTAGCAGTCTTCCTCTGAGAGGTCTGGAATTGCCAGGGCTGTGAAGAGCGCTCTCCAGAGAGGGTTAGAGGAGCTTGGTGGAGCAGCCCTGGGGAAGCATGCGCTGGCTCTGGCCGCTCTGTACCTGTTCTGCTGGGAGAGAGACAGAGGACTTCGCTCTCTCGGGCGCAGTCAGTCTGGCACCATTCCACAGCACTACATTTTAAAAGGGAAAGAAAGGGGACCCATTAGGCCCAGCCTGTGTTAGGTAAGTTTGTGACTTAGGGAACAAGCACATCATGAGCCATAGGTTAGACGTGTGCTGTAGATTTTAACAAACACCTAATTCCATTTTCAACGGTGTTTGAACGCCTTTAATTAGATGGAGCCGTTACGCAGGGCGGTGTGTCGCTGTAACAACTGTGACCCCACCTCGCTGGGAGGAAGAAAAATGTTCGAGAAGGTAGACAGTGTTGGTGCTTCCTTGACTTGAGTGCGGCAGGAACGTAATACGGGTCCGGTCTCTCTGAGGTGCTGAGCACCTGTAGCTCCTACGAAAGTCAAGGGAAATGCTCAGTACCTTTGACAGTTCATTCTCTTGTCAGAGAAATAGGGGCTGTAATTTGCAGACTACCCTAATGCTTTGACCCAGCAAATCATTTGAACATGTGCTTTAAGTCCCACGGATGTCAATGGAACATTTTCAGCACATGCTTAAGTGCTCTGTTGAATCAGGGCCTAAAATGGAGGCTTGCTATAGGAGTCTATGTACATATCCATAAGCAAATGGACAGGTACGACTTGCTTTTCTAACTCCCCAGATGGAGCTGCTGCCCAGCCCTCTGACAACTGAAACTGTTACCAGACGGTGTGTACTGGGACACTAGTCCAGTGTCCACGCTGACATTGCACCGGTAGAACACACGTCGTTCAGGGAGGGGTTTTCAGCCACCGACAGAACATCCAGGTTTCACCTGCAGGACTCAAAGTTGAGTGTAGACACATACAGAGATGTGCCGAAATAAGATAAGTTTTATCTGTAAAACTGTCCCATGTGGACCAGTCCTGGATGTGACGCTCAGCCTCTCTCTGCTGACCATAAGGTTGCCACTTTCTTTGTTTTCCTTGACCTGCTGTTGCGTGCTTGCCTGGACCATCAGTCTCAAACTTGCTTCATCACTCTCCTTAAACCTGTTAGAGATCTAATCCCCCTGCTGCCGTAATGAGACAGGCAGAACCCCCTGCTCCACCACACGAGGTCAAGTGGCTAGGGTGACCAAATAGCAAGTGTGAAAAATCGGGACGGGGGTAGGGGGGTAATAGGAGCCCATATTAAAAAAAAAGCCCCAAATATCGGGACTGTCCCTATAAAATCGGGACATCTGGTCACCCTAAAAGTGACCCTTTGTCACATGGGTACAGAATAAAAAAACCCCAGTGACCTTACTTCTCCGCAGCTTGTTCTGGATCTTACACAGAACCTTTTGCCTCTTGCTTTCCCCGTGCAGTCACTGCTTCAACCCCCTGGGCTCTTTGCCTGAGGGAATGCAAAGTGTTGTTGTTAGGGCATATCTGGGACAATTAGGTTTTATTCCTAGCTCTTTCACTGATCTGATCTGTGGCCAGAGGGGAAGTCATGCCCTCTCTGTGCCAGAGCTCACTCCGCTGTAAAATGGCTGTAATAATCCATACCTGCCTGCCAGGGTATTTGTGAGGATGAATTATTTGAGAGGCTCGGATGACAGGGGTTCCACACATGCAGAGTGGTGTTGTCCTGGCCCTGACCCTGCAAGCGTTGGGAGCTCCACTTGGCTTTGAAACAAGCTTCAAGCACTTGTAAGACTGGTGCCTGTATGTGCAAACATCCTCCCGTCATCCCCTGCCCAAGGAACACAGAATGTGTGCTAAAGCCATCATGTCCGTGTCGTGGCTTTCGCTCTGCCCAAATGGGCATTGATTTCATTTGCAGACAACACAAAAGCCACTCCTGTGGAGACACGCATTCCAGCATGCTGAATAGCAGGATTTCCCTTTGCCAAATCGTTTTTTCTTCACTTGATTGCAGAACAGTATTTCAGTGTTTGATTGTTGGGCCTTTCTGTCTCTCCAGCATCACAGTGTCTCAAGCTGGCATGCAGATTTTTAATTTTAAACAAACATGAGGGCTTCTTTTTTTTCATGCCGACTGTGCTAATGTTTTCTGTGCCGGGGGTCTGGCATGTTGCAGTTTGCCCTCTGGTTCATGAGTGCTTATCCTTTGACTGTCTCCTGCTGATGTTAGGCAGTACAGACATGCTTACTTGCTGAAAGTGAAGGGCTAAGTCAGGTCATTAAATCCTTGTTCTAATCCCATCATCTTTTCCATCCAAGAGATTCATTTTGCACAGTAACTTGGTGTCATTTGGGGAGGATTCACCCCACCCCCAGTGAAAAATAACCTATTGTAATCCTATCTAAAAAGGGCTCCTTAGGCAACTGCTTAACTGCCTCTCCATAAATGCATAGTAAATTCCTCAGAGGGGCTAGTACACTTCTGCTCGGCGGGGTGGGGGAAAGGTTCAGAGAGCCTTCACAAGAGGTGAGCCCAGATCTGTGGGCCCACCCTGCTATCCGCAGTGCAGGGGGAGAGATGGTGCCAAGAATCTGCCACTGTGCACAACCGTCAGCCAGCACTTCCGACATAAAGGGCATACGGCGCTGCACAGCGGTTGTGGTTCTGTTGCCAGTCCTCAGCCTCGGAGTAGAATTCCCCCCCGGAGTAACCCTTGATTTCACCAGTCCTTGTTTTGAGAATGCTCCGTTCCTTGTGGAATCGACAAGTGCCCTATGGGGAAATGTCCACATCACAAAACCAATCCCAGCAGCAAGCTCTAGAGGTCAAGGATTGGACAGACCATGGAAACAGCTTACGGCCGTGCTAAAAAGGCATCATTCTGGGTCAGGGAGTTGGGCGTGGTCCTGCGCCCCTTGAAGCCCAAGGCAAAGCTCTGCAGGACCTGGTCCATTGATGGGATAGGGTGGGGAAAGCTTGCTCTGCCATTGCTCCGTGCAGCCACGGTGGGCAAATTACGACTTTTCGTCAGCCAACCCGGCATTTTTCTCTAGGTTCTGCCACACCACAGTCAATAGGTATTTTGATGCAACAGGCTACTGAGAATTCAGTGGCAGATCCCTGTGAAATAAACCTGTTACATCAAATGCACCAGACTCACCCTGATGTCCCACTGACTTGAACCTTTTGCCTCTGGACTGTGGCTGCAGGGGAGTCACATTCAGCAGCTGGCGAGCTGAGAGCGTTGCCTATCATGCTGACCAATGCTGACTCATTGGTTCTTTGTGCTCCCCCCGTCCGTATCCATCTGCTGTCACTTGTCTTATCCTTAGATCGTCAGCTCTTTGGGGCAGAGCCCGTCTTCGTTCTGTGTCTGTCACGCAGCTAGCCGCACAGTGGGGTCCGGGTCTATGACCGGAGCTCCAAGGCGCTCTCGTAATACACCCAGCCAATAATACAACTAAGTAGCAGCACGGAGCTGAAGGGTCACTCTCATTGCTCCTGTGGCTGATCTGAATGCAGCCCGTGGTGGTTCTCGCTGAGGCATCAGTGAGTGAAACGGTGTGGGCCTGAGTGAGCCTAGAACATGAAAGCACAGTAAACTGGCTGATTCGCTGCTAACCTCCCTTGCCTTTGGCTTCCTCGTGTTCATTATTTTCTAATACAAATAAAGCGAAACTTTCTTTTTCTTTTTTTTTTAACATTTCCACCTGCCACCACACGCGCACACCCCTCTCTCGCTGGCAGACTCTTCCCACATCTTGTTGCGTGGCACAGTCCTGACTCAGACCCTGAGCCCAGATTTCCAACAAGCCCCCTAAAGACACACCTGCAGCATTGTAGGGTCTCTCCCGCTGTGGATGCAATTCCCCTGGATGGGCATCCTCTGGCTGCTGGATTGCATGTTACAATCAGTTACATGTGCTGGCACGGTGACATAGTCCACCAGATTCTGCAAGAGTGTTTCTCATGGGAAAGTTGCCCCCCAGCACCTGGGCATGAAAATATGCCAGTGAACAGCATCCATGGGAAGCGTCATGCTAAACTGTGTATAAAGCTAGAGGAGTTGAGGGATTACATTTCATTGCCATTAAAATCAAAAAGAAAAGGAGTCCTTGTGGCACCTTAGAGACTAACCAATTTATTTGAGCATGAGCTTTCGTGAGCTACAGCTCACTTCATCAGATGCATACCGTGGAAACTGCAGCAGACTTTATATATACACAGAGAATATGAAACAATACCTCCTCCCACCCCACTGTCCTGCTGTAGCTCACGAAAGCTCATGCTCAAATAAATTGGTTAGTCTCTAAGGTGCCACAAGGACTCCTTTTCTTTTTGCGAATACAGACTAACACGGCTGTTACTCTGAAACCTGTCATTAAAATCAAAGGGATCTTCACCATTGAGTCCAGTGGGGCCAGGGTTTCTCCCAAGACAGAGAGCCAGGAGAAGGCTGGCTCTAGGTTTTGTGGGGCCTTCTGTGAAGTGGCTTGTGTGGGACCCCATCCAGATCCCTTCCCTTCGCTCGGCTTCTCTCTGCATGCCTCCAGGCGGCATGTTCTTTGGTGACCTCCCTGCTCCCCGTGGCACAGGAGATGGTGCTGAAGTGGAGCTCTCCAAGCAGCGAAGGGCACTGGCCAAGCTGATTGCTGCAGCCCTGCGAATGCTGGCGTCAGGCAGCACCAGAATCGGAGAGCTGGGGTGGGGGAGGGACAGAATAGGTGAGTGGCATGTGGAGCGGTGTGATAGGTAGCAAAGAACATAAGAACGGCCACGTGGGGTCAGACCGATGGTTCATCCAGCCCAAGAGCCTGTCTTCTGACAGTGGCCGGAGCCAGATGCTTCAGAGGGAATGAACAGAACACGGCAATTAGCAAGTGATCCATCCCCTGTTATCCAGTCCCAGCTTCTGGCCGTTGGAGATTCAGGGATACCCAGAGCATGGGGTTGCATCGCTAACCATCCTGGCTAGTAGCCAATGACAGTCCTGTCTTTCATGAACTTATCTCATTCTTTTTTGAACCCAGTTATATTTTTGGCCTTCGCAAGATCCCCTGGCAAGGAGTTCCACAGGTTGACTGTGTGTTGTGTGAAGAAGTACTGCCTTATGTTAGTTTTAAACTCGCTGTCTATTCATTTCATTGGATGATCCGTGGTTCTTGTGTTATGTGAAGGGCGCATCAGGTTGTGACTTGTCCAGGGAGGCAGCATGGGACTGGCTGTCTGGAAACTGGAGTGATGTAACCATGCTAGAGATCCTCTGCATGATCATGGCGCCCCGAGTCATTTAGTTTCTCACTTCTTCACTTTCACCAGTGTGTCCAATGGGGATAATGGCACTGGCCCACCTTTGTAAAGAGCTGTGAGAGCTAAGGACCAAGAGTTAGTACTGATTGTCGGCGGGCAGATATTTCCCTGAAGTTCCCTGTGAGCTGCTCCGCACATGTGGAGCATCTCTCTCACCCATCCACTGTTTGTGAAATGACTAAGTAACGCTGACGGCATTAGTCGCAGGCCCACATTAATTATTTCCGCCGGTTCTATTTACTTACTTGTTCCCTATGGGAATGCTGTGCATACAAATCACAGCGGCACTTAATTTCATTGCAGCAAGCGGCGGGGAGGAGGGAGGGGGGCTTGTGTATGCCTCAGCCCTGCCAGGTTTTTCCTTCTGTTTCATTTGTGCTGAGGTTTTTATTATCATTAAGCCGATTGTATCCATGGCACAAAAGGCTGAGTTACCTCGGTAACCACACTAGCTGGCATGGTAATCCATTTATAGTATCACTGCTCAGGTCTGATTAAATTGGCATGCTGATGACGTAAATGCTTGGCTGGGCGATGCTGACGAGGCTGCTCCTAATAGGGACTCTCGCCCTTACATTTATTCTCGCTTATTGAGTGAGACCCCTGCAGGAAATGTACAGAAATAAAGCGACAGGCAATTGACTCTTGCTTTCAGAACAACTTGTGCTGCTCGCGATTTATGAGAGTGCAGACGGCAGCCTGCACGTGTTGTGTTTTCTTCCTCGTTGCAGAATTCACCACGCAGCTCTGCAGAATTAGAACTTGAGTCCTGAACCTTGCTTGCCATCTGCCACTGTGATACAGGGAGCAGCTCCACCGTCTGATGGGTTTATTTCCAGACACCACTTAAAAAAGGACGAAGCGGGGGGAGGGGGGGGGCGGGGGTGTAGGCTCTTCCTCCTTGTAAGTTTCCTGCAAGGAAACATTTTTACTTGTTTTTACTTGTTTGAAATAAGCCATTTTGTTTACATCTGAATCTTCATCTCTGAACATATTTCTCAGTGATAGTGTTTCAAACAATGCAGTTCAAATCCCTCCAGCACCATCTGTCCAGGCTCTGGAGGAAAAAGGCAGGCATCTTGTCTGATGATCTTGTCTTTGTGCTTATGATATGGTTGAGTGAGATATGGTGAGAGCAGGGGGACTGGGAGTCACCAGGGCTCCTGGTTTCTGTTCCAAATTTACTCTCGCCCCAAGAACAAGCCACTTCACCGCCCAGTGCCTCAGTTTCTCCATTTGTAAAACGAGGGTAAAAATACTTTCCACTTGACAAGGATGTTCAAGGCTAAAAGTATGATAGTTGCTAAAGTGTTTTGAGAGCCTGGCAGAAACCTCCATCAGTGGAGATTTTTAAGAACAGGTTAGACAAACACCTGTCAAGGCAGGTCTAGATCAGTGGTTCCCTACCAGGGGTACATGTACCCCTGACAGTATGCAGAGGTCTTCCAGGCAGTACATCAACTCATCTAGATATTTGCCTAGTTTTACAACAGGCTATATAAAAAGCACCAGTAAAGTCAGTACAAACTAACATTTCGTACAGACAATGATCTGTTTATACTGCTCTATATACTATACACTGCAGTGTAAGTACAATATTTACAATTCAGTTGATTTTATAATTATATGGTAAAATGAGAAAGTAAGCGATTTTTCAGTAACAGTGGGTGCTGGGACACTTGTATTTTTATGTCTAATTTTCTAAGCAATTTTGTAAGTTTTTAAGTGAGGTGAAACTTGGGGATAAGCAAGACAAATCAGATTCCTGAAAGGGGTACAGTAGTCTGGAAAGGATGAGAGCCACTGTTCTAGATCATACTTGACCCTGCCTCAGTGCAGGGGACAGGACTAGATGGCCTATCGAGGTCCCTTCCAGACCTAGACGTCTATGATCTCTCTGCAAGCTGTGTTGCTTTCAAACAATTCTTATTTTAATGACAGGTTTGGAATTATCCAGGTGTCCGAGCAGGAATTTAAGCCTTTTGCAAAGGAAATCTGAATATTTTGGGTGGTGGAATAATTGTAGCAATTAATAGTTAGGTACTTGCCTCGTAGTATTGTGGCTGGTCTAAGCCGATGTGGTGATGGTGAATTTGGCCCTAGAAATCTGTAAGTCACCAGAGGAACGGCACAGCTTCAAGAAGTGGACTCTGGGTCTGCTACTGTTAATTCCTATACCGTTCTAAGGGTTTTTTTTCCTGGGAAATACAGAGGCTAGGTGGGGCCGTTTGGATTCAGAGCATCATGCCATTTCATCTCTCTCTCATCAGCACCCGATGCTAGAGGTGTTGCTGTTCAAGTCTCTAAACATTCTGCTGTCCTAAGCAATTGATGTCTTCTGCCTGCACGGAGTGTGAAACCACTGGTGTCCTCTGGGATTAATCATATTGTCTGTGGCAGTGGGTGCACAATCAGTGAGAATCCGTGTGTGTGTTGGTGCATGGTGTCTGTTACTTTTACCCCTGCCCTTTGCTGGCTCTCCCTTACCTTCCAAAGTTTCAAGGCACTTGGCTGTGAAAAATTAGGGACTCTGAATGTGGCAGAGGAAAAGGTCTGGTCCATTTAGTCTGGTGATTCTTATCCTTAGAGCTGGAGAGCAATAGCCCCAGTTCATTAGCTGAGCATTCCCTTTGCCCCCGGGTCATACATCAGGCAGCATAGGGTGCTGTCCTGGGATCAGTGCTCTGCCTGAGACATGAGGCTTAGGAGAGAAGCACAGAGTGCCTGGGTGTGGTGGTTTCAGAACCATGGTGTGATGATGGTTGTGACCTGCCTTTAGATTATCTGAAATTCATGAACAAAGCATCTTGTTCCTCAGCATTTTTTCCCCAAAGGCTGGTCAGAAAATTCTGTACTCTCAGCAATGGAATAAAGGAAGAGATTATTTTTCTTGCTTTTGCTGGATTTTACTGATGGCTGGATTCTATACTTTCTTTCCTCAATATCCCCTGCATAGATGGCCTGGGATGATGATGTGCAAGCTGACAGTGTTCGTATATATTGTACAGTACATTAATCTTAACAGTGGAAAGATTAAAGACCTAATAGTGTTAGTGCCTTAGAAAAAGCCTTTACCCCAAGGCAATGCTTTAAATTTCAACTTTAATGGCTGAAGTCTTTCATTTATGGTTTCCAGCGTGGAAAGGTTTAAATGATCACAACTCCCTGACAGCACAGGAACGGGCCAAGTCCCTCCTTGGGTTAACTCCACTGGTGCAGAGATCAACTAGTGACAGGGACTCCAGGAGGACTCCCAGCTGTTAATAGACAGGGCAGTTCATCGAGGAGGCATTTGGGGTAGGCCTTTGGCAGAGGTAGCTGCATTGCCCGCATTCAGGAACAGAAGTTCCAGGTGACCCCATCCCCTCCGCAGATGGTAGAAGACACTATTGGGAATGGAACTCAGATTAGGATTGTGCCCCCATGAAGTTGGGTAGCGAAGTCAGCTCTTTCTCCCCATGGCTCCATAGTGTCTCTCTTTGGTAGGTAAACTAATATTGCCCTCTTAACGAGGGTCCCATCCACCCTGTATGCTGGGATTGTGGTAGGGTAGCATAAGAGGTACCCCGATACTCTCCCTATCTCCTGTCAGCATTTCCGAGACACCTGTCACCACAGTATCAACGTGAGTTCACATGAAGGCATCTGAAGAGCCACCCAGTGTACGAGCCTCACTCAGTATACTTTTCACAGCTTCATCCCAGCTAAGAATTTCCCTTAGATTCAAAGGGTCTGCCCCCGGAGACTCCAGAGAAGGAAAGCAGAGACCTTGCTCACTCCGTTTTCTAAAGCAGCATTTAATCTGTGAGCTGTTTACATGGCTAGATCAGACCACAACCATACTGCACTAGGGAAAGTCCCAATAAAATTCCCCTCCTCTCACCATCAGTCTCTGTGATTTGTTTTTGTGGTTGTTTTAGAACTCCTGGAAATTTTCATTTCAGGCAAGCAAAATTTCAACTCATTTGTCTACCAAATTAGACCAACGCAGGAGATAAATGGAGATAAAATTCCTCTTTGTTGAAACAGACATACTCATTTGGAGAAAGGGGGGGGGGAGGAAGGCTCTTCAATATTTGCATGCCTTTTAATTTTGATGCCTGAGCCAACTCCTCTTTAAAGTCTTTGGGATATTTGTAATTGATTTAAATGGGAGCAAGATTGATGGGCAGAGAGTTTGGTTTTGCATCAAGGTTTTTTTTTTTTCAGGGGAGGGAGGGAGGTGGGTTCTGTTTTTAACATTTTTTGTTCAATAGGAAAGTTCACTCCTTATTCTCTTTCTTTTCTCTGGTGCTGAGTCATGGAAGTGAGAGAACTTGTAGGCGTCTTAGCAGCAGAGAGAGTAATGTTGTCATTTACAGACAGTTATGCTTTCCAGAAAATTTTTTTTTTTTTTGTGGGTTGCAAAAGTGATTAATCTGCTGCTGAATCTGACTAAGGAGATTTTCTGTTTAAGAATATTTTTTTAAGAAAGAAAATCTGTGTCCACTTATGGGAAACAATGCAGTAGGGATTTTTTTTTAAAAAATTGCCACAAAAGAACAGACAGCAGAATGTGTCCTTTTCTAATAATACCCTCTTATTTCTTCATTCTTCCAATCTCTTTCCTCGCCTCGCGGAAAAGTCCAAGAGAAGTTGATAGGGATAAAACCAATAGAAATGTAAAAGAGTTCGGTATTGCCAACCCCAGCTGTTCAAAAATTCACATCAGACTGTGCAAAATCATGAGATAAAAAAAAATCTAATGATTTAAAGCCAAGAAATATCCTGAATTTGGGATTCATTTTTTGTTTTCCTTCTGACTTTTGACTATTTTGGTCAGTGGTTCTCAATCTTTCCAGATGACTGTATCCCTTTCAGGAGTCTGATTTGTCTTGCGTACCCCCAGGTTTCACCTCACTTAAAACTACTTGCTTACAAAATAAGACATAAAAATACAAAAGTGTCACAGCCCACTGTTACTGAAAAATGGCTTACATCCTCATTTTTGCCATATAATTATAAAATAAATCGATTGGAATATAAATATTCTATTTACATTTCAGTGTATAGTATATAGAGCAGTAGAAACAAGTCATTGTCAGTATGAAATTTTAGTTTGTCCTGACTTTGCTAGTGCTTTTTATGGAGCCTGTTGTAAAACTAGGCAAATATCTAGATGAGTTGATGTACCCCCTTGTTGACCCTTGCGTACACTCAGGGGTACACGTACCCCTGGTTGAGAACCACAGCTTTAGGGGTCACTTTGGGCACATTGTCAAGCTTTAGAAAGAAAGAAAGAGTCTCAAGTAATCCTGTGATTCCAGGATCTGGGGCTTTAAGGAAAGCACCAAATATTATTAGACTTGAAACAAGAACTGGTAACATTGACTGGATTTTATGGAAATTACTCTAAAATCTATAGGTCCATATCCTCAGCCGGTGTAAATTAGTATGACCTGAATGGACCTGCAACAGTTTACACAAGCTGAGGATCTGGCTCATAGAATGAACACGGAATAATTCCTTTCTGGGTTTATTTTCACCATCCTGTAGAATTGCCAAGCAGGGCTATAACTCCGTAGGATGGTGCAGAAAGCCCCCGGGCAGGAGGAGACGTAAACAGGCAGCCCCTCACCCTGGCCCAAGGGAGGCTTGGGGGATAGGGTAAATTTCACCAGTACACTCCACCTGACAGAAATTCCAGCCTGACCCTTAAAGCCACCTGGGCTGCCTCTTTCACTGATCTCTCTTTGTTTTAACCCTTTGATTGCTTTGGGTCTTATTTCCCCTGTCCCTGCCCCTGGTACAATATCCCTGATCTTTCTCCTCCCTCCTGTCCGTTGCCTCCTGTGACTGACCGGCCTCCCAGCCACTATAGCCCAGCCCTGATCCTTCGGCCTTTGACAAAGCCTGCTTTGTGCCGTTTAAGTAGAATATTGATTTTTACATTACTCGCCCTGTGAGGCTTTAAAAATTACGTTTTTCTTTAATGTGGTTTATCTCTAGCTTGTCGGCAAAGGTGAGCTTTGGGCGCTGGCAGCTTGCTTGGTCAGGGCAAGAGAAGCTATGCTCTGCAGCTAGATCTTTTCTCTGGCAAACCACACTTTACAGCTGTACTTGTAAATTCAAGGGGCGGGATTAATCTGCTTTAACCTTCGTTTTTTACAATTCCACAGAGATGCCCATGACTCATTTAGAGAATTCAAAGAGTCCACAAAGACTAGAATTACATTTCTGAAAGCTTATCGAATGGCATTGCTTTGTGTTTTAATGACCGGGTCTCTCAGTGAATTTTTATGGGTTATAAGTAGGAGAGATTCATTGACATCTTAGGATGCCAGGAATTTTTGACATGTGCAAGCTAGAAATGGTTCCAAACCTAAACACCCCCCCACCTCAATGTTCAGATCTGGAGTTTTGCTTTGGCCCAAGACAAATGTACATGAAAGCTGCAACGCTTGGCTCTGGACCCAGTGTTTTTCAGAGTTTTTGGGTCTTTGGATGGGGCCTGTCTCTTGTTAGAACATTGTGGGAGCCAAGCTGCTCAGGTAGCTAGAATCTCTACTCTTTTAAGTCCCAAAGCTTCTTCCCCTGGACTAGAAAGTCGTTGTTTCAAATTGTGAAGTTTAAAATGTCAAAACCAATTAGGCTATAAATCCCAATAGCCATCAGTATGTATTTATACAGCTACCACATGAATGCATAATTTAGATGTTATTGTCAGTAAATACATAAAAATTTAGTAGAAACAACATACATTGATGTAACAGAAATGGAGGCTGAGGAGAATTTCTGTCTTAAATTAGATGGCGTGTTTTGAATTCCATGCGCAAAAGTGTTTTGTGTAATTGTGTATGGGTCCCAATGAACGGTTGACCTAGAGAGATTCATTGTTAGATACCATTGCTATTATGCATTTGATTCACTTCTCAGAGGTGCTGCAGTCTGATGCCAGTGCACCCTATATTTAGCATAGATTATAAATTCCATTTGCTTTGGTTTAGGTTACAGCAATCTGAAAAGAAGAGGTCTTTTTTCGTGTTCATTTTTCGGTGGAGCATGATAATTATTACCTAGAGGAGGTGTTATCTGTGAGGTTCATTACAGTTTGCATAGAAACCTGCAATACATTTCAGGGGGAGAGAGGCGGGGAATGTGTAGGAAACAATGAGCCGGGTTCTGATCGATTACACCTTTGTAAAACCAAAGTAAATTGAAGTCAATGGATTTACTTTACATTGACACCGGTGTAGCTGAGCTCATAATCTGGCCTGATATGTCTTTTTAAATGTAACCCAGGTACTGTAGGTGTTATAGAATGTTCTAGCTCTTAGCTAAATTCCACCCTGATACTTTTAGCTCAATCAGTAGTCATGAAGCAAAAGTCTTGAGATCTGATTTTGATTTAAGACACAGTATCAGTGAAGACAATTATAAATCATTACCGAATAGGGCTCATTAGGTCATCATTGCTGAAGTTTAATTGACTTCTTTTTAAAAAGCTGCTGAGCTGGGAGAAGTGCAGTGTATAAAGAAACCGGGTATTAAACTAAGGCATGATATTAAGTGGTCTGGAAAAAAGTTGATTTTCAGAATAAGTAGTCACCTCATTCAGCAATATGCACCCGTCTGACAAATTCATGTCTCCGTTCTGGAGACAAATGGGAAGGAGCTGTTAGGTTTTTTATATTAGAATTACAGTTGCCAGTGGGTGGATTTTGTTTCCCTGGGCAGATTTAGGAAAACTAGATTAATTGATAATGCAATCTCCAAGTGAGGCAAGAATCCATTATTACTTTACATAGACGTTTTAGGTTGATAGGATGTCTGGAAAACAAAAGTAGCAGACCAGATGCTACATTTCTATCAAACTAAAGTGTCTTTAAGTAAATACCTTATTAGCAACAAATTGAATAATATAGCCCATTTCTATGAAATTGTTGGGAAATGACCATAATTCCCATATAATTTAATAAAGAAACAGTGTTCTCTAAGTATCTAGATAGCTTTTTACTTGAGTATCAGTGTTTGCTAGATGGTGTTCTGTGTTGTAACAAAATTATGCTTCTCTTTCATTTTCCCAGATTTGTTTTAACACTATTCTGAATTTTAAATTAATATAAGAATGGCCATACTGGGTCGGACAAAAGGTCCATCCAGCCCAGTATCCTGTCTACTGACAGCGGCCAATGCCAGGTGCCCCAGAGGGAGTGAACCTAACAGGTAATAATCAGGTGATCTCTCTCCTGCCATCCATCTCCACCCTCTGACAACAGAGGCTAGAGACACCATTCCTTGCCCAGCCTGGCTAATAGCCATTAATGGACTTAACCTCCATGAATTTATCCAGTTCTCTTTTAAACCCGGTTATAGTCCTAGGCTTCACAACCTCCTCAGGCAAGGAGTTCCACAGGTTGACTCTGCACTGTGTGAAGAAGAACTTCCTTCTATTTGTTTTAAACCTGCTGCCCATTAATTTCATTTGGTGGCCTCTAGTTCTTATATTATGGGAACAAGTAAATAACTTTTCCTTATTCACTTTCTCCACACCACTCATGGTTTTATAGACCTCTATCACATCCCCCCTTAGTCTCTTCTTTTCCAAGCTGAAAAGTCCTAGCCTCTTTAATCTCTCCTCATATGGGACCCGTTCCAAACCCCTAATCATTTTAGTTGCCCTTTTCTGAACCTTTTCTAATGCCAGTATATCTTTTTTGAGATGAGGGGACCACATCTGTACGCAGTATTCAAGATGTGGGCGTACCATGGATTTATATAAGGGCAATAACATATTCTCCATCTTATTCTCTATCCCTTTTTTAATGATTCTGAACATCTCGTTTGCTTTTTTGACTGCCACTGCACACTGCGTGGACGTCTTCACAGAACTATCCACGATGACTCCAAGATCTTTCTCCTGATTAGCTGTAGCTAAATTAGCCCCCATCATATTGTATTTATAGTTGGGGTTATTTTTTCCAGTGTGCGTTACTTTATATTTATCCACATTAAATTTCATTTGCCATTTTGTTGCCCATTCACTTAGTTTGGTGAGATCTTTTTGAAGTTCTTCACAGTCTGCTTTGGTCTTAACTATCTTGAGCAGTTTAGTATCATCTGCAAACTTTGCCACCTCACTGTTTACTCCTTTCTCCAGATCATTTATGAATAAGTTGAATAGAATTGGTCCTCGGACTGACCCTTGAACATGTTATGGTGGGTCAGCTTGCCCCATCGGGTCCAGAATGTAATATATGTACGCAGGGCGGTATGTATATATAGTGTTTGTGTCTGTCTGTTTGTAAAAACATATGCATATAACTGAATAGGTGGTGAAATTACATATATGGGGATGAAACTAATATACATATATAATATGGTTTCATCCCAATATGTAAAATTTCTACACCACATGTTCAATTATGTGTATAAGTTATATGTTAGTTTACACACACACACACTCTCTCTCTCTCTTTCAAATCAAATATACTTATGAATTTCTTACTTGGATCATTGTGGACATTAAAATTCTTTAACTCTCTATGATAGCATAGACAGAGCTCTTAAGTAAAAGAACACTGTTTACACGGGCAATGGGCTAGAATCAAATGGAGCCATTGGACAAACTACGATACTCTAATCTGGTTTGCTGGCTGGAAATCATCGGTCAGCAGAAAAGGTGGGTGTTCACGCTGGGTAAAAAAGAAAAAAAAACCATTCATGCTAGTAATTTAAATCATTTTGTAGCTCACTATCAATATTGGCAGATCAGCGGTTCACTACCATGATTGAACTTTAAGAAAGCAGATGTTACATGAGCACAGGCTAGTCCACTGCTGCTTTTACTCTTCTGCACTCCTGTGTGCATAGAGTGCAAGAAAGTATGGAAAAGAGGAACAAAAACAGATGGTTGCACAGGAAGTGACGAGACAACATCATCATTCAGATTTTTTGTGGAAAGATTTTTTTTTTAAAGTTGGGGCAATTGGCTCTTTGAGTTTGAAAATATGAATAAATTTAAAATTAAGTGCAAGTGATATTACAAATAAATGGAATCCTGAACAAGAAATATGAAATTAAGTAATAAAAACTCAAAGCAACTGCTGTATGAGTATATATGTATTTCATTATCTTCATGTGAGTAAATACACATCATTTTAATACCATATAAAGTTTAAAGGGGATGAAACCAACAATGTTCTATAGAAATTGCTCTTTTAAAAAGAAACCTACAGAATTTAGTGGAAAATTATTTCATTTTTGTAATTTTTTGGGGGTGGGGTGGGGTGAGAAGAGATGGGAGGATGACTCTTCAGTAGAATTTAATATAGAATTCTGTGCCTGCTATAGACTTCTGTGGGATGGCTTAAAACCCCTAAAGAAATGCTATAATTTTCTATTAAGTTCTACAGTACTGTTCCAAAAGGGGTGTGTGGGTTTGGGTGTCTGTTTTATATATATATATACACACATACTCTCACTTTCTGTAGCTCATATATTCATTACAGATAGTCATAGGGATAGCTGCATTCTCTGTACATTTCTTTTTGCCCTCATCATAACTATGAACTACAGTATCTTGAATCGTATTTCCATTCAACTATAAATATCATATTGTAGCAATAAGAGGAAAAGTTCATAAGTCTGAGGATGGCTTAATAATGATACTTTAACTGTATAAGCTTTGCTATGCTTAGTAATAGCATCAGTCATAAAATACTTCGCTTACCAATACTTTGCTTATATGGGGGTGGGGAGTTTCACCTGTGGCTGGCAAAGCAATTACTTGCCTATGCCAAGCAAGGTATAACATTCGTTGCTGAACGTCACGCTGCTATGAGCCTCCTTGCATTGCTAAACTGACATCCTTCTGCAAAACCCATGTTCCTGAGCTTGTTTCTCCATTCCTCTGCATGTACTGACTTGTTCACGTGGCATCACTTCATCCCGTTCGTGGTAATCTGTTCCTGGGTTGTATTCAGCAGTTTTGCCTTCAGAGCTGACGGGGGACGGACGGACGGACGGACTCTGGCATGCCAGCTCTTGCTATTTACTGTTGAGCCTATAAGCCACAAATTCAGCAAATGTAGAAAGCCATTGCCACACAGTTCTGGAGTCCAAAATGGCTCTGTTTTCTCTCTGCAGTCATAAGGGATGGAAGTTATTGGAATATCACGAGATGAGTTGATGAAAGGTTTAGTTGTTTATGTTTATGGTCAACAACCTTTGTTGCATTTTGGCCAAGATCTATCAAAGTATTTGTTTTTATGTGGCAATGTCATGCATTTATGTGGCAATGTCATGCAATTTATGGTAGATGGCTCAGTTCAGCTGAACCAGACTGGTGGATTTGCGAGACAAGTCCATTTTAATCATAACAAGATTTCTCAATGAATTAAACTAAAGCAATGTCCTTTTGTTGTCTACCAAAGTTAAAAGTATTTAGGTCAACTATTTGTGTGTTGATTTGATGTAAAAGGTGATAGCACCGTGGTCCCTTATGCTGTTCAGTGGCTAAAATATTGCTTTGGTTTTGATAATGAAATTGGGAACCTTTCTGGGCAAAGTTTGAGATCCAACGATTCAGATATGGACAATCATTTTAACACCAGTAATTCCGTGGTCATTAGGTCAGGTTACTTATCCAAATTAATATGTCCTTCTTTTGGAAGCCACGCCACCTCTCAAGTAATCTTCCTCATTCATATTAGGTGATAGTTTATCACCCAAAAAGCTCGAAGCAGGAATAGTCTTGTGGCAATGTTTTCTTGGAACCCGCAATTCCATCACCGGGGAAAACAAATCTAAAGTAAATCTGGACCCAAAGAAGATAAGCTCAATTCATCCCTGGTATAATGCTAGTGACCATGCCAGAGGTACACTGGGAACAAATTGGGTCTGTTTATGAAATTACAGCAGTAGCCTCATAGGCTTCTGCGCTTCTTAGATGTCCCTTACCTCTCCAGAATGAATGCAGTGCTGTAAATGGAAGACTGTGATTTGCCCACATCATTTGGTCCATGTGTTGAGCACAGAATTAAGATTTTTGTCTGGTTTTGCTCTGCACTTGTAAATAGCTGGAAGTTGTCCTCCAAGATAAAGGGCTGGAGGCCTGGTTGTTGTCATCCTCCTTCCTCCATAACTTCCTTCCTTACGTTTCAATCTAGTGTCATGTCCGAGACCACAAGAAATTTTTAGCGGAAACAGTAATGACCATGCTGATGACTCCCCTCCTCCCCATCTGACCCACCTGAATTCTGCAGCAGGTGCAGAGGGGGGCAATGGGGGAGAAGAAATATAATTGAGAACTATCTAGTGTTCCTCCGGTTGCTTCATGGCATATGCAAAGCCTGGGCCCCTTCTTTTCAATCCAGCCTGAGACAAAGACTATTAGACTTCTCCATGATTCTTTCAGTGAAATGTCTGGGAATACTCCTCAAATACCTGGCTGCTGCCTGGGTAGCTAGCTATTAAAGCTGTATCCACACAAATACAGCTGTACCATAGGAGTGTAACTGCTGATTTGTGTACAGTGCATGCCATAAAGACATTTGCGTTTCTTGGGAATGAAATACAAATTTGCAGTGGGATCTTGATAGAGAATAAATCAATCTACTGAATTAACATGTTTTTATTAGACTGTAAATTCTTTGGGCTGGATTTTTAAAGGTATTTAGGCACCTAAGAATGAAGATAGGACTCTTCAAAGTGAGACATCTAATTAGTTTAAATTTAAGCATGCATAAATAACTTGTATGACAGTCAATATTCGCGTCAACCTTTAGGCTTTGGAAATGCATCTTGGTAGCCCTAAGAAGTGCAAATCGGCAACTTTGAAAATCCGGCTCCCCAGGCCATCCTGAACCCTTTGTACAGCCAGCATTGTATCCTCTTGATTGTCTGCTGCACATGGAAAGGCTTAATGTATATGCAGAAATGTATACATTTTCACTTTATTTAAAAAGACAGGACTGTAGTTGCTGATTTAAATGATTCCCTTAACCTAAACCAAGGTATTGTCTACTTAAGTATTTTTCTCCTTGTGCACTGAACGCAGCTTCACTTGATTTTGTGACCATTAGTTCATCTTTCTGCTGCTGGACGAACTCATTCATAGATGAGGCAGTACATTTAGGTTACTTCCATCTGTGTTTAACAAGGCTCTTGGGTTTTTTTCCCTGTTTTAAAAAAACCTCTGATTTTGTTTTATTTCTGACAGTAGAGGTGGTTCTGAATGTAATTCCTTCCTGCTTTTGTTTCTCTCTTCAACCCTGTTTGTTAGCATGTGGGGTTTCTGGTTTACTCTCTCTTTGCAATATTAATTTGCAAGAAGGAGGTGATGGTAACGGACATGATCGTAATTTGCATTTCCGAAGTGCACTAGGTGCTTTCCCCTAGTACGCAAACAGCAGAATAGCCTGCATTAGTGTGGAAACAACCTTAGCGAATGCCACAGGTATGTTTTGGTGTGATTGGTCACTCACAAATGTGCTGCTTTTGAAGCAGGCCACGCAAGAGTTGCTGGAAAGAGGGATACATACATAAGCTTCCAAGAGCCCTCTTTTTTTCTCCACTCATTCCTTCATGTGTACTTCTGGGCCGCTGCTTACGGTATGTGCGGAACTGTCCCCTTCATTGTAGTAATCCCTCTGTCTAGCTGACACACCCACATATACATAGACAAATCCATCTAACCTAGCTCACCTGCCTGCCGTTGGCTGTCTAGATCACGCGTGTCCCCTTGGTATCTGAGCACCTTCCTCTCCTCCTTCAAATCCCTTCTTCTGCGGTGCCTTTAAATATGAACCACCCGAGAGAGAATCCTGCACCATCCCCAGCTCCGATTGGCTTACCACCTTTGTGTTACCTTAACCTGGAGAACCCCCATTTCAGAATGAGGGCTAAGATACTGGTGAATAGTCGTGTGTGTAACTAGAGGTGCTGAAGACCAGATAGTGGCCGGCCCTGTGCGGGTCAAGAGACCTTTTCTCCTTCTGCCCCTGCTCAGGGGACAGACAGACACAGGACTTATCTTTGTCCTCCCAGGGAGCCCTTATGCTCTCAGCAGTGCTAGACTTCCCAAAAAGCCATAGCCCTGCCCCCTTTCTCTGACCACACCCTATTAACTGGTTTTGCCCCTTCTTCCCCCAACACTGCCAGAGGAATTCAGGGTGAGTCATGCTGAATGCCTCTGGTGACTCCTCCTGGTGCAGATTTCCTCCATCTGAATGCTGGCTGTGGTTTGAGTGACACAGCACACCCCTCAGTTACTTGTGTAAGGTCACAGAGTGACTCGGGAAGAGCAGGGAATACAGCGCAGGTCCCCTGGCTCCCGGTCCCCTGCTCTAACCATGGTTAGACCACATTGCGAGAGGGAGAGCTGCTCCTTGTGCTCTTTTCTTTGTTCATTTGGTCTCCATTCTGGGCCCTTTTTGGACTATATCTCCCCAGTCAACAAGCACAGGGTGCTGTCTGGGATGGAGAGTGCTTTCCCTGTGAAACACCAAGTCTCCCTTGTTTCTGGCCTTCGGGGGCGGTGGTGGAAGAAGAAGGTCTGTAATCAACACACTAAATGAAGTTATAAAAAAGGGGGAAAAAATCCCATATTGTGGGTTGGAAGGGTTAAAACTGTTGAATTTTCGTGCAGATTTAAACTACACTTGTATTTTTGCCGTAGTTCCTCATTATCTTCTCTCAGAGCCTGTTTTTCAAACCCAGAAGTTGTGCACGGGTTTGGTGAACAGGGCCTCTCCCCCGCTCCTCCAATAGCCCATTGTCATTAAAACATTATCCAGCTTCTCCCCACTCTGCCCCGCAAAAAGCACTTTCTTGGGGGTACTGTACTTACGCTCTGCTGTGTTTCGGCCCTTTCATCCCATTACAGTAGGTGGACACACATTCATTTACAAGAACAAAATATGTGGAGAAACTGGCAAGTTTCTAGCATGCTCAGGCTTAAATGCCACATTCACTGGGCGCAATAGATCAGGCAACAAGCAAAGTTTCTCATTAGGTGAGCAAAAAAGCTCCTTTCCTCACCTGCAAGGCCCTGAGTCACTTCCTCCCCATAGCTTCTCTATGCTCACTCCCGCATCTTTCCACCCTGCTCACTTTACTGTCCTTCCCAGGAATCCCATAGTTGTTTGGAAGGTCAGGGGTTAAATACAGTCACTGTATTTTTCTCCAGCTGAAGCTTACTGCCTTGTTTTCTTTCACCTCTCTCACTGGTTTGGAGTCAGGTGTGTGCTATGTTTTCCTTTCTCTCTCTACATTTGTTTATGGTGACTCCTTCACAATTGGGGTTTGCTCCAAAGTTGCCTCCGCAGCTGTAAGTTGTTTAAGAACACTACAGCACACTTGGAAATGTTCGCACCTAAATCCCCTATGGTAGTTAATCTTTATAAATTCTCTGCCTAATGGCAGACGGAATTTGAGATTTTCTTATTCTTTTTTATTGGTTTTCTTTGTGTGTTGTGTACAGGAGGTTGAATGGTTTTTTCCATATGCAACTTACGAAGGGTCTATAAATTCTATAGTGCCCCTCTTTCCACTGCTGTCTGGGGTTTGGTAGCAACTCATACAAGACTGGTAATCTGTGGGATCAGATATTTGCCTAAAGTCAAATGTAGCCTTACTGTAGACCAGCCTGGGGTCCATTCACTTCAACAAGGGCTGCATCTGCCTCCACTAAGGCTGAAATTGACTCTTAGATTATAGAATTGATTCTGGGTGGAATTCATTCCCCTGCAGAAAGCTCAACAAAATCTTGGAAAACCATTAAAAAAATAAATATACCTATCTCATAGAGCTGGAAGGGACCTTGAAAGAACCCAATGTACAGCTACAGACTAGGGACCGAATGGCTAGGCAGCAGTTCTGCGGAAAAGGACCTAGGGGTGACAGTGGACGAGAAGCTGTATATGAGTCATCAGTGTGCCCTTGTTGCCAAGAAGGCCAATGGCATTTTGGGATGTATAAGTAGGGGCATAGCGAGCAGATCGAGGGACATGATCGTTCCCCTCTATTGGACATTGGTGAGGCCTCATCTGGAGTCCTGTGTCCAGTTTTGGGCCCCACACTACAAGAAGGATGTGGATAAACTAGAGAGAGTCCAGCGAAGGGCAACAAAAATGATTAGGGGTCTGGAACACATGACTTATGAGGAGAGGCTGAGGGAACTGGGATTGTTTAGTCTGCAGAAGAGAAGAATGAGGGGGGATTTGATAGCTGCTTTCAACTACCTGAGAGGTGGTTCCAGAGAGGATGGTTCTAGACTATTCTCAGTGGTGGAAGAGGACAGGACAAGGAGTAATGGTCTCAAGTTGCAGTGGGGGAGGTTTAGGTTGGATATTAGGAAAAATTTCTTCACTAGGAGGGTGGTGAAACACTGGAATGCATTACCTAGGGAGGTGGTAGAATCTCCTTCCTTAGAAGTTTTTAAGGTCAGGCTTGACAAAGCCCTGTCTGGGATGATTTAATTGGGGATCGGTCCTGCTTTGAGCAGGGGGTTGGACTAGATGACCTCCTGAGGTCCCTTCCAACCCTGATATTCTATGATTCTATGAAAGGTCATCGAGTCCAGTTCCCTGCCTTCACAGCAGGACCAAGTACCATCCCTTATTTTTGCCTCAGATCCCTAAATGACCGCCTCAAGGATTGAACTCAAAACCCTGGGTTTAGCAGGCCAGTGCTCAAACCACTGAGCTATTCCTCCCCTCAAAGACCAATTTCAGACCAATTTAAAAGTGACAAGCAAAAAAATTTTTTAAATTGCATTTCTTCAATTTTCTGCTTCTTCCCCTGTATAATGAAAGCAGGGAAAATATATAAACTTTTTAAAAGAAAACGAGGAAAATGAGGTGAATTTTAAGAACTTTCCCACCCTTTTTTGATTTGTTGGATCATCAGCAAAGGTGTCCTTTCATTAGGCAGTGGGGTTAAATAGGTCTTAACCAAAACAACAAATATTTTACACACATGAGACCTAAAATCCCCTCAGTCTATTGCTCAGTTCTTGTGATGTTGTCGTTTCACTAATTCTGCATTTGTCCACTGAGTCCCAGGGACAGGCCTGATCTCACAACACATCCATGGCAGAGCTGTGAACAGAACCATTGTCTCTTGAATCCCACTCCTGTTCCTTATAAATTGATCACATTGGATTCAGAGGACTTAAGCCTTCAGGACCGCTGGCCCCACTCTGCGCTTACACTAGATTTATACCTTTTGACCTCACGGCAATCACTCCAGATTCACACCAGCATAATAGAGAGCAGAACCAGGCTTTATATGTGTATATTGGCATAGCTCTGTATTTTTCTTTGGCATTTGATCTGGGGTAATGTGTATTGCTTTGAGGACACTTCCATGGGAGTTGCTTTTAATCCATCCCTTTGCACTGCCTTCTGCGTATTAAAAGGATCTTCCTTATCAGTGAGCAGGAGCGAACACAGTTCGGAGTCCTCTCCATTTCAGAGCTCTCTTATTTTACAGGAATCTTTACAACTATGCACATTGGTTCCCCTCGTATTATTCTCCAGCAAGAGCTTTTGTTTAAGGCAGATTTTTGTAGAGTCAAAATCCCAGAGAAAAATGAAATATCCTGCTTGGCCGTTCTGTTCTGTTGCACGGGTTTTGCCCCTGCTCTGCTATTACCACTTTATAATGTGTAGTCCCAGGTACATTCCTGCTTTACGAAGCAGGTTCTATGGCTGTGCAGATGTTGCTATAAAATCCTATTTCCATTTAACTCTAGCTGCTTGTTTTTACCAGTTGTATGTGTCCTTCTTGCTGGTGATAGCATTTTTCTCCTCTTATTGTTCCACAGAGCTCTGGGTTCCCCACTGGCTCTCCAGTTACTTCTCCCCCGGGATCTACCCCTGTTACTGGGCACAAGCGGATGATCATTCCCAACCAGCCGCCTCTCACTGCCACCAAGAAGTCTACTGCCAAGGCACCAGTGCAACCTGCTGCTCCGCCCACCCCAATCCCAGTTACTCCTGTTGGTACACTAAAACCGCAGCCACAACCAGTTCCAGCTTCTTATATCACTGCGTCCACTCCCACCCGACCGGCGTTCAACGTACAGGTGAAAACGGCCCAGCCCAGCCCTCATTTCCAGCCACCTGGCCCACAGCCAGTTCAGTATGGCAGCCTGGGTCCAAACCAGTCCTACGCTCCTCAGCCAGCACGCCCCCCGGGGCCAGCACAGTATGTTCCATCTCAGCCTCGTGGCCCTGACTATGGGTATGCTCCCCAGCCTGCACGTCCTTCAGAGCCTGGTTATGGCTATGCACCTTCACAGGGGCGGTATCAAGATCTTTACTACCCTGCAGGCCCTGGATATGGAGGAAGAAATGGCTCGGAACCATCCTATGTGCCACAAAACACCTGGAAGCCTGAGCCAGCCTATCCCACAGCTAACACCATGGCTCAAAATCCAACTGGGCCGTACCAACCGCCCAGCACAAAGAAGACCTACATTACGGATCCGGTCTTAGCACCTCCTCCACCACCCATGCAGCCAAAGGTAAGGGAGAGACAGACAGCCATTCTCAGGCCTGGTCTTGCCCATGGCAAAAGCCGTGTGGTTTTCAGTCTTGGTAGTTATTGAACGGCGCTCGTCGAGGCGCCGGCTCACCTGCTGGAAGACGTTAGCTGGTTTTTCAGTCATGTTAAGCTCACTGTATTGAGCTCATGGGATTGCCAACCACATGTTTGTTTCCTGTCGAGATAGGGCTACAAAGGGGACAGAAAGCAGCCAAGTCTGGTGTTTTCTCTCTTTCTGGCTTTCTTTTTTTTTTTTTTTTTTTTTTTTTTTGGTAACTGACTGGTAGAAAATGGGAACTTCCATCGAATTTGAAAATACAAGTGCTGGGGTCTTAGAAATTCCACCTTTCCTGTGGGGTGACTGTGTCTCATTTCAGGAATGCAGTGATATTCAACAGGAGTCACCCTGCAGGGCAGAGGGATTTTAAGCTCTGAAACTTTAAAACTCATCATCCCAATTAGTAGGACATGTAATTATGTGGCCTCATGATGCCCTGATCTTTCAGACCTGGTTCTCCTTAGATTGATTAAGAGATTACTGACAAAGACTTGGGGTCATGTACACTGTTGAGTTCACCAGTTACCAGAGGGGAAATTATTCCTGTCCACATGCTTAAAGCTGGGAAAAAACAGTGTTGTTCACTAAATTTGGTTTAAGTGATTCTGTGCATCATTGCTTAAAGATCCTTATCCCTGAAACCACACACAAATGTTTTCCTACACCAAGCTTGGCGACCGTGAAATGCTTCCGTGTGTGCTGCCCATCCGTTCCAACAAGTGTCAAAGCAAAGGAGCCCTTCAAAGAGGCCTCTTAATGTGAAACTGACTAGACACAGAAAGTTAAACTCACCTGTCTGGTTTCACTGCTTAGACCTTGATCCAGGAACCAGGTCTACACAAGCAGAGCCCATTTTCCTTCAAAAGCTGTTCCTGTGGATACAGGGACCTGGCTGTGTAGATCCAGGTTCAGGACTGAGGCCTTGTTGAGGTGTTTGAAAACAGCATCAGCGGTGAAAAGTGAGTAACTTTGTAAAATGTAAGCTGCTGTTGCCACAGGTAAGAGATTCATGTACGTGGAGCCAAATTCCACCCTCCATTGTAAGTGTGTATTTGGATTTTATCTTGGCTATGTGCTTTTAACACGAGTGTGCTAACCTCCCCATAACGGGAGCAATGCCTGTGTGCGTTCATTGCTTTGCACTCACCGAGGCTGAAGACAGCTGGGCTCAAATCCCGCACCAACGAAAGCACTGCTGTCAAAGGCTGCCTCGATCTGCCTCGGTGCAGAACTTGTCTCTAGCCTTTTAATGCTGAGAGAAAAATGCTAAATAGTTACAAAACAAAATACAAAAAGCTCTTCCCATCGACCTTGCCCTCGGTCGGTCCACACAGCCTTTTCCAGTCGCCAGATTTCATTCCAGTTTCCTGAATTCAGGAACTATTCAAAGCAGGGAAGCTCAGGGTTTCTCAAGTCAGGATAGACAAAGCAACAAATAAAAGTCCTTGAAATACAGTCTGCTGGCAACCTAACTAATTAACTTTTTCTCTTCCGCAGAGCTGTGAGCGCAGGAGGGGAGGGGACTCTATATATATCACATGTCTGATATTAGGTAGAGCTGATGTTGTTTTTTTAAAAGAATTCTATTGCTTGGGCCAGATCTGTCGCTGGAGTAAATCGGTGCGATTCCATACAAGTCAGTGGGGTGATGTCAGTTTACATCAGCTAAGGAATGTCCCAAGCAGTAGAGAAGAACCAGAGTACAGTGTCTCAATGGAAACATAAATCGCTTCTCACCACGAACAGCATGAGTCTTGCGGCGTATTTGCAATACAAAGCTGGAAGGGACAAGACAATTTAGCTTTCCACTTATTGATACATAATCCCTTTGGGAATTTCATTTCTGTCGTAGCCTGCCGAAGGCACTTTGCTATCCAGTTTCAGCATGGGCATGACTGCTATCCTGAATAGTGGTGGAGGAAGCTGGGCATTACTTATTAGTAAGAAGCAGGGTAGAATTGATGGAGATTTTCCAAGGTAATAGGAAGTGTCCAGTAACTACACCCACCCCATCGGAATATTTTGTCATTGGCCATAAAAGCAGCATTGTTTCACTCGACCGCATCTTCTCTCTCTACTTTTGCAGTCTGGCTTATTCAGAGGAACTAACTTTTTGGAATGATTTCATATCAAGGAAAAGTTGCTGAAAATGTTACAGCCATGACATCCATTGGAGAAATCGCTGCAGCTGGTTTTACTAGATGCACAAGGGGTCTTAGCTTGTTTACTCTCCACACACCTGTATGGCACATTTGTTTGAGGTTTGTTTATAGAGATCTTTAACTGAGTAAAATGAGTATTAAACCAGGGTAAGAAACGGACATTAATTTATGTCTGAGGGCATGAAATAATTTTTAAATGTTATTAATACTAGTGGATTCTTAATGCAATGTACATGCAAAATGAAAGGGGTGTGGTAACAAATCCAGCAACACCCAGAAGTACGTGGTATTCAGCTCGGCTGCACACCATGGCCTAGAACTAGAACTGCCTGAAATTTTTCATTCAAAATGTGTCGTTTTTTTGATGAAAAACGGCTTTTGGTTTGCAGCATGCCTGGGAAGAGGATCACGGCTGGTGGTTCTGTCTCTGACAGCCCGAAGCAGGAGCAGGCAAAGTGCCACTTGCTAATCACGTTGAAGTTGCTGTTGATCCAAAGCAAATCTAGCTTGGTATGGGAACAAACGAAAAACCCAAGACTGTGCTGTTCCTTAAAGCCCACGCAGAACAATGAGTTGCACTTAGGAAGTGAAAATGCCAAATGAGTCGGATCAGTCCCAGTTTGTGTTGAATTGTTTTGTTGAATTGCCTTTTGTAGCAATTCTCTTAATTTTAATGCCCAAGTCATAATTAGGAAATGAACTAATGAAACATATGCCCTCATTTAAACCTTAATATTTCACTAGGGAATTCCTGCCTCTCTCTCTCTAATCTGCTTCATATGTCGTGGGGATATCCATATGATCAGTTGCAGAACCATGTGATTAAAATGTGGAACCTTGTGACAAATAAAATTTATCACATGATCCTCCCTTTTTCCCACTGCGTTCTGCCCCCTCCTACGTAGAGTCAAATTCAAAAACATCCCTGTAGGTAACTCCACCCCACTCATAAGTTACGGAACAGAAGACCATAATGAGTCACTGACCACTGATCAGCCACAGCCCACTGATATTTTGGCACTAAACTATCCGCTGTGGAAAACACAAGCAGTAGCAGACAGTCTCCAACACCGAGAATCCTTTGAAGCCTATGCCTTGGTCATATCAGAAACAAAGACACCCCACCACTTGCCTCCATAGCTGCCAACAGACATCCACACTGTACTATTCCAGGCCACGAATCTCCTTGTTAACCCGTAATGCCTTCACTCAATTCCAGAGCCCACCACCTCATGCTATGATGAACTATCCGCCTGTTTCTCAGAGACCTTCTGCCACCTAGGCAGCCTCTCAGGACACCAGGAACCACACAGCAGACCCAGGCCCAGTAATGTTACACCTTGCCTTTCCAAATCTGGATCCTTCACTGTAAGTCCTGGAAGCACTGCAGGGAAACCACACCACACCTGAGGCTCTGATCCGGGCGGAAAGTGAAAGTCAGTCCTGGCTCTTACTAACTGAGACTGTGAATACTTCCTTCAAGAAGAAAAGCTACCTCCTGCCTAAAGCACTGTCTAATCTAATCAGTACTTAAGGAAACCTTTGGACAACACAGCCAACGTCTCCATGTACGGCCCAGTATCTAACCTTACATGCACAGGCGAGCTAAGGGAAAAGCTCATCAAGAGTTACCTCAACAAAGGTTACCTCTAGCTCCACCTCAGTGCAGCCAGTACCTTGTACTCCTCCTGATCAGGAGTCAAACGAGGACGCAGAGGAGGGATGGCAGGAAGGCATGAATTAGGATCATAGAAGATTAGAGTTGGCAGAGACCTCAGGAGGTCATCTAGTCCAACCCCCTGCTCAAAACAGGACCAATCCCCAACTAAATCATCCCAGCCAGGGCTTTGCCAAGCCAGGCCTTAAAAACCTCTAAGGATGGATGGGTTACATATGGAGGTGGTGGACAAAACACACCTCGTCTACACAAAATCTGTACCTCAACAGCATCTCAGGCACCCTGAAAACATGCCAGTTGCCTTAAACACCACCTCAGCATTTACAGTATTCTAGGTATGTCCTATAGTAAATATTGAGACTGCTGCAAACAATGAGGTAAAGCTAACAAATTATCTAACCCTCTTAGCAAGGTTTTAATGGTGACCACTTTGTAGAGAACAGGTATAAACCAGTTTGTCTTGTTGCCGTGTGCCACAGTAGGCATTTCTGAATCTCCCTCTGGAATCGGCAGTAACGATGGTCTCATGAAGCTTCCAGTGACCAAAATGGTGCCTAGATAATGCAGTTGTATTTATTTATTTTGCCTCTCACTCTTCCCAAGCCGCTGCATGAGTCAGGGTGTCCAGCTGACTGAAAATCTTCTGCGAAGGCATTCACTTGGATGTTCCATCTTCAGCTCCGAGACGCCTGCTCACCAGTGTCCTGGGCTACGATTAATGCACTCCACTTGTACGGGTGTAATAATTTTTTTAGGGAGGAAAGATACTGTCTCCCATCACTCACACAGCATAAAGTGGGTGCACCCAGCAGTTACGTTTTAACTGAGACTCATGCTCTTGCTGTTAATCCTCTGACTAAGATGTTTCAGTCTCTGCTGATTAATAAAATCAGTGGGCCAGATTCCCTCCTGGTGGCATAGGGATGTGGGCTTCCCTGCAACTGCCTGGTTCTCTGCATTGCAGAGAAGGTAGACAGCCACCCTCAAGCCACCTTTGCCTCGCTCTACCACGACCCCCTCCTTGGAGCTCTTTTCACCGCAGAGAGGCCATAGGTCAATGTCTGAGCTTTGGACTCCAGCACAGGCCCTTGGTGAACTTGACCCTATGTGGTGATAAAATGAAGGAGGAGAAAGAAGGAGGCAGTGTATCTAGAACTGAGATGAGGGACTCCTGGAATCAGGACTCCTGGGTTCTGTTGGAATCAGGACTCCTGGGTTCTATTCTCAGCGCTGCTCTGTGACCTTGGACAAGTTTTCTGACCTTTGTGCACCTCAGTTTACCAATCTGCAACTGGGGATATGTAATACTTCCTTCTCAGGGCTGTTGTGAGCTTTTGCAAAGTAATCTTCGTAATGCCATTCAAGACTCTCAGATGAAAAGGCACTTTCAGAAGTGCAAAGTGTTATAAAAATTATTTAGACTTTTCCATGTTCATCCTTATCTCTAGAGATCCAATGTGAACTGTACGGCACCCTAACACACTCGTAGATCCCCCCTCACAGCGTAAACTTTCCTTTCCTTTTGGGCTTAGAAACTTCAGTTTCATTCACAAACGGGAAGCGGCTGAGGACAGAGGAATGCTTCGTGGTAGTCATTTAGGAATTGCTTTCCTGAAATAGTAAAAAAATGAGTTGTTAATTGTATGACCGGCTCAGTTAGTTGATGTGAAAGGTGACTGTGTGTGTGCTTGTGGGAGTAGGTGAGGTCAGCAAAGGCTTGTGAGCTACGGAAGAAAGCAACTTAAATTTACAGCTTTAGAGCATGGTTTTTGCAGTGTAAGTCTTTAGACTGTCACAGTGGATTAGCAGCACGAGAGGAATAATTGAGCAAGAGGCTTTTGACATAATACCTGGATGTTCTTTCTTCCTCCTTCTTAAAATAATCTGAGGACAATGCCTCCATACATGATACAACTAGGGGCAGCCTTGACATTATTTAAGGGCTCTGATTTGACTGTGTTTAACCCTTGATAACCAAACAGCCTTTAAATATACTGATACATTTTGAGATACAATTGGGAAGTGAATTATGTTGGTGTTGCAGTCTGGTAGTTACGGGTTCTATCGTCTTAGCCTACATACAGTATTCAGCATCCATTGTCTTTGTGTGAGGGGGTATAGTCCTCATGACTCCTGCTCTGTAGTCCCAGACCTGCTACTGACTCAGGGTGCAGCTTTGGCAGCTGCCTCAGTTTGCTCCTCTGTAAATTTGGGATTGTAATACTAATCTACTGTGTCTCTACACAACTGCAAGGAGTAGCAAGTAGGCTAAATGGGAAGACCTGGAAGTATTAGTACATAAGCTCAATTATGACTTAATTGGCATCACAGAGGTTTGGTGGGATAAATCTCATGACTGGAATATTGGTATACAGGCTTGTTCAGAAAGGACAGGCAGGGGAAAAAGGGGCAGAGGTGTTGCATTATACATAAAGAATATATACATTTGTTCTGAGGTCCAAAAGGAGTTGAGAGGCAGACCAGTTGAAAGTCTCGGGGTAAAGATAAAAGGGGGAAAATAGGGATGACGTCATGGTAGGGGTCTGCTGTAGACCACCAAATCACGGCGAGGAGGTAGATGAGGCATTTCTAGAACAAATAACAGAAATACCCAAAACATGAGACTGGTAGTAATGGAGGACTTTAACCAGACATCTGTTGGAAAAAGTAATACAGCAAAACACAAAATTTCCAGTAACTTCTTGGAATGTTGTGGGGACAACTTTTTGTTTCAGCAGATGGAGGAATTAACCAGGGGGAGAGACATTTTAGACTTGATTCTGCTCAACAGGGAGGGATTGGTCACGAATCTGCAGGTGGAAGGCAATTTGGGTGAAAGCGATCATGAAATAATATATCTCATGATCCTAAGGAAAGGAAGGAGTGAGAGCAGCAGAATAAGGACTTTAAAAAATGCAACAACGCAGAGGATTGGTAGTTAAGATCCCATGGGCAGAAAATCTAAGGGATAAAGGAGTTCAGAAGAGCTGGCAATTTCTCCGAGACAATATTAAAGGCACAACTGCAAACTATCCCAATGTGAAGGAAAGGTAGGAAGAGGCCAATATGGCTCATCAAGAGCTTTTTAATGACCTGAAAATCAAAAAGGAATCCTACAAAAAGCAGAACATGGATGAATTGCTAAAGAGGATTACAAAAGACTAGTGCAAAGTCAGAAAGGGTAAGGCTTGGCCTACAAGTGAAACTTCTGTTGTCATAGGTATATTGGTCAGGGTTGTTAAAATAAACAAACAAAAAACCACACACCTCTAAACGACAATACTACGCCATCGTAACACCCAGTGTAGGCACAGCTATCTTCTTCTTTCACATGGCATTTGAAAAGCAATGGGCTGGGATTATAATTGAATTTTGAGATTGAACGCCATTCTCATGCTCCTGGGATTGCTAGGTGGATCCCTCTTGTGCCCACCCTGTAAGCGTGAATGAGGAAGTGGTTTGTGATGTGTCCCAGGGTTTGTACCTCATGACAGTCAGAATTCGGTGTAGCTAATGTTGTCTTGAGAGATGGTGTTCCTGTACCGACATAAAAACCCTTCTGTCAGCATAGACTGTGTCTATGCAATAGGGCTGTGTTGGCATAGTTATGCCGGTATAATCTCAAAATTGTAGGCATACCCTAAAGCACAGAATGAATTACACCTAAAGGGACGTAAAGGCACGAAGAGAGGTTCTTTAAATGCGTTAGAAGCAAGATGAAGGAAAGTGTAGGTCCTCTACTTAGTGGGGAAGGAGAGCTAATAACAGATGACATTAAGAAGGCTGAAGTGTTCAATGCCTATTTTGCTTCAGTCTTCAGTAAAGATTTAATGGTGACCAGATACTCAACACAATTAAGATTAACAACAAGAGGAAAGGAACGCAAGCCAAAATAGGGAAAGAACAGGTTAAAGAATATTTGGATAAACTAGATGTGTTCATGTTGGCAGGGCCGGATGAATTTCATCCTAGGATAGGTAAGGAATTACCTGAAGCAATCTTATCTTTGAGAACTCATACAGGACAGCCGAGGTCCCAAAGGACTGGAGGAGGGCAAACATACCACAATCTTAAAAGGGGAACAAAGTGGACCCAGGATGATATAGCTCAGTCAGCCTAACTTTGATACCTGGAAATATACCAGAACAAATTATTAAACAATCATTGTGTAAGCACCGAGAGGGTAATAGGGTTACAAGGAACAGCCAGCATTGATTTGTCAAGAGCAAATTATTCCAAACCAACCTAACTTCCTTTTTGATAGAATTTCTGGCCTAGTGGATGGGGGAAGCAGTAGATGTGATGTATCTTGATTGTAGTAAGGCTTTTGACACAGATCCTCTTGACTTTCTCATAAGTAAACTGTGGAAATGTGGTCTAGGTGAAATTACTATGAGGTGAGCACCCAATGGATTGAAAGAGTGTAGTTATCCATGTCAAGCTGGGAGGGGGTATCTAGTCGGGTCCTGCAGGAGTCAGTCCTGGATGGTAGTTCTGCTGAAAAGGATCTGAGGGTTATAGTGGATCATAAATTGAATGAGAGTCAACAATGGGATGCAGTTGAGAAAAAGACCTGTATCATTCTGGAGTGTGTTAACAGGAGCGTCGTATGTAAGATGCTCTACTTGGCACTTCCAAGGCCTCAGCTGGGCACGACACTTCCGGAAAGATGTGGATGAACTGCAGAGTCTCCAGAGGAGAGCAATGAAAATGATCAAAGGTTTAGGAAACCTGACCTATGAGGAAGTGTTAAAATATATAGATATAGATATATACTGGGCAAGTTTAGTCCTGACAAAAGAAGGCTGCGGCAGAGACCTGATAAGTCTTCAAATACGTCAAGGGCTGTTATAAAGAGGACTGTGATTAGTTGTTCTCCATGTCCACTGACGGTAGGACAAGAAGTAATGGGATTAATCTGCAGCAAGGGAGATGGAGGTTAGACGTCAGGAAAAAGTTTCTAACTCTAAGGGTAGTTAGGGTCTGGAATAGGCTTCCATGGGAGGTTGCGGAATCCCCGTCTTTGGAGGTTTTAAAAACATATTGGACAAATACCTGTCGGAGATTATCTAGGTTTACTTGATCCTGTCTCAGCGCAAGAGGGTGGACTTGACCTCTTGAGATCCCTTCCAGCCCTGCATTTCTTTGATTCTCACACGCTGTTAATAGGATTAGGTAATGTTTGTGATTCTTGGATTAAGGGTGTCATAGAAGTGCAATGTCATAACACAAGAACTAGGGGCCACCAAATGAAATTAACAGGCAGCGGGTTTAAAACAAACAAAAGGAAGTGTTTCTTTACACAATGCCCAGTCAACCTGTGGAACTCTTTGCCAGAGGATGTTGTGAAGGCCAAGACTATAAAAGTGTTCAAAAAGAACTAGATAAATTCATGGAGGATAGGTCCACCAATGGCTATGAACCAGGATGGACAGGGATGGCGTCCCTAGATTCTGTTTGCTGGAAGCTGGGAATGGGCGACAGGGGATGGATCACTTGTTCATTCCCTCTGGGGCACCCGGCATTGGCCACTGTCGATAGACAGGATACTGGGCTAGATGGACGTTTTGGTCTGACCCAGTATGGCCGCTCTTATGTTCTAATGTTTTATTGTTACATGGTTCTCATTGGTTCTAGTTTGAGTTATTAGGCTATAAAGCTGGGTGATTGTGTCCCTGGATGAATCGTGAACAGTGGGCCCAGTCCTGCAGGCACTTCTGAGCCTAGTGCTTAAGTGTTCATGGCACACTGCACTCAGTAGTTGTGTTTGTAGGATTGGACCCTGAGATTCACACACCATACATGGAATCCTCGAGGGAAAGACTATCAAATGAATCTGTCCTCCAAGATTCAGCCACATAAGACCTAGCAACTTTGTCCTATTTAAGCTATAAATGCAGCTACACAGAGTAGAAAGTAGCTCCATATTGATATGTTTAATATATGGAAGAATCCAGAGGTTATATTTTTATTTACTGAGCATAAACGTTCCATATTAAATTCACTTAAATTCCCACATAATGCTGTTTCCCATGGAGATTTACTTCCAGATAACTATCATGCAAATCAGTATATTAAATGAAATAGCATCCTTTAAAAAAAAAAAAATCCCATCAGCAGCTAAAAGAACCCCTCCAAGGCAAACGGCATCTGCAATTATGCTGACAATGTTTTTCTGAAATGAAAATAGTGAATTATAAAGTTGTAAAACTGTTTTGCAATAATATTTTGTTTTATAACCCATATTATTTTACCTAGTAGCTGTCTGGCTCCAGAGCAAGTTATATAATGTGATATTATGAATATGGTGTCTTGACTTTTTGTCTAGGGAATTAATTTAAGAGCTCTAAACTTTCCAATCACATTTTCTGCTTTGCTCCAGACATGGTTTATTCTGTCTGCCTGAAAAATATCGGATAAACTGCGGCTTGTAACTGAACTATTTGTACTCCTCTCTATCCAAACTAATAGGGGACTGACTCAGTTTTACATGGGTCCTTAAAACAGACCAGACTGAAATGTTTTGCCTGAAGTGAGCTACATAAAACAAAAGCAGAAAAGCAGAGTTGTTATATGTTAGCCGATCAGTGTATCTGTAAGGTGGCATATTCAACACCCGTAGCGCCCCCTGGTTTGGGGTGAAGTGCTGCAAGGGGTCCTCGTTCCCGGTGCCTCTTGCTGGCCTTCTGCCTCTTGCTGTCTGTGCCATGGATCAGCCCCACAGCCAAGTCACAAAGTGCAACCTTGCAGGGTACTCAAAGTCCCAGGAGCCTACACTATGCCTGTTGGTTCCTCCTAGCCTGTATGTCGGGCATTGCCCCATCTGGGATCTCCCTCCCTATCTGGGCAGCTGCCTACTTAGAATTTAGCTGTTCCCTTGCTAATTGGCTAACATGCCACTACTTGGAGCACCTACCTGCTCCCAGGTGTATTTTGCAGGGTACCCATGGGCCGGGTAGGGCCTGATTCCCTTGAAGGACCACTGGCCCCATAATTTACCATTACCAACCATTTTCCATTACTTGGTTTATTACCAGATCAGAGACATGACTTATTATTATTATTTATATCTTGCATTTATATAATATCTTTCATCCTAAAGATTAGTCAGGTTTTGTAACTCAGATAGCCGCTTAAACTGATAGGTTGGAATCAGTCACATTGAACTGCACCCGGGGTAAAACACAGCAGCTGTTTTAACGGCACACATTATCACTACACAGCCGTTTAGGACAGGAAGCGCAGATGAACACTGTATCCAGATGAAACTGCAGGGAGGATTTAGGGAAGCACCAATATAAATAAATGTTCCTGTTGGAATTGGCATGTAGGTTAGCATATCCTCTTGCTCCCATTACTTCCTCAGCTTTCATTCCTACTTATTCCCAAACTTTACTGCCACCTGAATCCTAGATTTTTCCCCCTGCTTTGTGACAGTTGGTCACGCGTTAAGTGAATCTTCTGTTCTTACAATGAAGAGTTGTTGTTGTACCAGGACTGGAAAACTTAATGGTTTCACTGGGTACATGGATAAGATAGCAAATGAAGTCCTGCAGGGCAATGCCACTGATGCATTTGGGACTAGGTGAGAACCATAAACCCAAAAGGGCTTTATTTTTCAATTCCAGAAATCTCAAGAGAAGAACTCGTTTTGCAAGATTCATACCACTGAGGAAGGCAGAAATCTTGTTACATTTCTGCCTCTATGTCCAGAATCTCATAAGACTATCTTGAAAGGTTCATCCGTTTAATGCCACAGTGGATTGCTACGATCATTTAGTCTGACCATGGAATTATGTCCTGCATCTCGCTCAGCAACTTGTGGTTGAAGTAGAGCAGTGGTTCTCAACGTTCTCCACAAGAGGCGCTGTTTTCCATGTTGGGACTCCCCCCACGTACCCCGGGAGCCCATTCCCATCTAGCTGCGGTTCCTCTCCCATTTAGCAATATGGAATGGGCAGGGTCTCGACTCCCTGACACCCTCTCACCCCCCCCCCCCCCGACTCAGAACCTATGAACCAGGCTATATTCCTTAGAAACACATCCAGCCTTGCAGCTGTTCAATCCAAACCCTTGACTTTGCTTCTTTCTGAACCCCCCAAAACTACATTAAACCTAATTTGGGTCCTCACCTGACTTCCTCCTCCCTTCTCCACATAAAGCATCATTCAGACAAATGCTATTCTTCACCCAGGGCCAATGCCTGACAGGCAGGGTTTTACCACTGTTTTCATTTAGTG